>NC_049219.1:69294-369294 GCF_013347855.1 Anguilla anguilla | reverse complement strand
CAACTGGATCCGTGTTAATTATTTGTCTGTGCCGTGCAGCCTTCTCCTTATTAGACAATGGCATCTACAGTATAAAGATAATGTGCCTTGAAATACCTTAAAATGCCATAAAATAGTTTAAAATTATAATATTCAGTATTCATACAACAACTAAATATGAATTGCATGATTAAATGTTGTAAACTAGTTGTAAACTAGTGAAAACATGGGATAATAAAGCTACTGTCATTCAGCATAATGGGTGAAATTGTGGTATAACATGAAACTTTTGTTGCGCTGAAGGACAAAAAGCATGATACTGAAAAATGGATTTCATACATAAACATATTTAACAGGCAGTTCCTTGGCCACCTATATAAAGTAATGACCTTGACCTATAAAGATTATCCTTACTTTTCATATTTAATATAGCTTTTTATAAAATTAAAAGTATGCATACAATACATTAAAAGTATGTTTTCTGTGTTGTACTAAAGGACATGTGTTTTTGTTGCAAAGGTTACTAGAGGGTGAAAAGGTGAAATCATCAAATATTTCAGAGAGATTTACTCACCTCATTACATTGATAGAGGGTCTTCAATGGGTCTTCTTTGTGATGTCACACACTGTCACATGATTACCATCATGTGATATGCTTTAAAATGGCTTTTTACCTTTGTTATGCTGAATGACATTGATGACGCGCAAAAGTCCAGACTGAAGTTATTCAAGTTTTTAAATATTTTTAGATACAGTATGTAGCCCATTATTCTATATATTGTTGAAAACACTATCACAATTATGCCATGGGTGTTCATTTATATTTTTAGGATGAATTTCTACATTTTAAAAACACTTTTGTCATTAGAATTTTAACCCGGACAGTTACACTGAAGGACATTTTGACACTTTAGAGCTCAATAACTCCCTTAATTTAATAGTTTGCAACACAAATATTATCTGGGTCAAAAGAAGGGTAAGAGTTGAGTGATTTAATATTATATTTATACATATTTATCTTTTTATGTTAAATCAATGGCCTTCGGACACCAAATTTACATGTCTCGTCTTTGACCCTTCTACATGTTGCCATGGTAACATTTTAAGGGCAAGGGGTTGTCAATCTGCATGCATAAGCAGCTTGAATAGTTCACCTAACTTGACATTTTAAGTTGTGGTTCTAGTCGTGACATCTTTCAGTCATGCGAGGTGTGTAAACTGAAAAATATTCATTTCTCTTAGCTTACAATAACTGTCTAGTGAACTGAACTTAAAATAAGTCCATCTGACTAAAATGTAATACTTTTCAGTGTGTTTATCACTCAGAGGAGAGGTGGGGAGTGAATACTGTGCATAACAGCAGCTAACAAACACATGGACACAAGCATATTTTATAGCACATTTTTTATTTGATGGAATGCAGAATTTCTGAATAGAGCACATGGAATTCATTTACTTTAGCTGGATAAACTTAGTAATTCTAATTTATGTAGCTAACCAGATATTATTTATGAATATTCACAAGGTCAACATTTTAAGAAATGTCCTCTATTTCATGGAGAAAAACACAAATGTATTCTTATTTCCATTACCTCCACCAGGTATATATGCATTTATGGATTAATTTTGAGTTAATACAATTACTGTTGCTTTTAAAATTATTTTAGTTTCTTTAAATTTATACAGAACATTTTAAAGCTGAAGCCAAAATCCAGAATCATTAGCTTATTTTACCCAAATGTCTGGAAAAGTATCTTGAAATAAGGAAATACAGAAAAATGTTTGCAAAGATAGCGACAGCCCTTACAAAAAAAAACAAAAAAACAAGAGATATTCAAACCATAAAGAGTGAATGAAAAGAGGAAATGTTTGTGCTTCTCACAGTATAGAGCACAGGCTTAGTTTCTGTATTGGCGTGGGTTGTTGCATTGCTAATTGAGCTGCTTTCTCTGCCACCTCTCTAAGCTCCTGTCTATTTGCCTTCTCATGCGCTGCCCTCTCTCTCTCAATCCTGCGTTCCTCCTCTTTAATTATTTCTTCTGCCTCCCTGTACTTCTCACTTGTGTAGCAGCCTCCTCCATTGATTGCCACCATCTTATTAATCTTCTCCAGCAGCTCTGAGACCTCAGAGTGATTCTGCATGTCCTCATTGTTAAAAACATGATATCCACCACGGCACTGATCAACGAACTCCGCAAGTTTTTCATTGCCACTCAGGAATTCTTCAATAGATTTTTTCTTCAGTTTGTCTCCATGAGTGAACAGCACAATGGTGTATTTGGCTGATTCACGACCAAGGGTATCCTGGATGATCTTTACTATGTTCTGCTCGTCCTGTGTAAACCTGCCCAGATGGATCACCACCAAGAACACGTGGGGTCCCGGAGAGGAGAGAGAGATGCAGTTTATAATCTGCTGTTTGATGTCATTATTAATTAAGTTTCTGTTGAGGTCTGGAGTGTCAATCACAACCACTTCTATCCCATCCACATTCACCTTCCCATGTTGTGATAAGGGGTAAGGGGTGAACAACTCTCTCCCCAGGATCTTGTTTCCTGCGGCACTCTTTCCTTCTCTAGTCTTTCCCACCAGCATAATGCGCAGCTCTTTACCCTGCTGTTTTCCTGTGGAATAATAAGCACAATAGTTACTTCTTCACAGTGCTACTTTAAGAAAGTTCGGTCTTCATAAGTCTTTACATAAATTACAGGAAAACCTTTGAACACTTAGGGAAAAGGCATTATTCAGAACATTGAAATGTTTGTTACTTTGAAAGTGAATTCCAAACTTTCATAATTTTCAATAGGCGTCTATTGGATTGGAAAGTTTGAGGTGGGATTATTAAAAATTGCTACAGTAGAATTTCACAGAAATGGGGTAGGTTGTAGACCAGGACCCCTTCTGCTAGGAACAAGTGTCAGAATTTTGTGAACTTTTACACTTATAAATTCTTGTCCAAACATTCATATTTTTCAATTGGCGTCTATTGGATTACATGGAAAGTTTGAAGTAGGATTATTAAAAATTGCTACAGTAAAATTTCTCAGAAATGGGGTAGGATGTAGACCACTTCAGAAGCCCTTCTGTCATAATTAAATGTCAAATTTTCAGACTTTTCAGAGAAATGGCCATCTTTTATGTCAATTTTTCAATAGGATTTTATTCATATATTTTTTTATATAGACAGTTTGGAGTTTTATTTGAATATGGTGCAGTGATTTTTCGTCCACAACATTTCAGATGTGCATTATTTCCTGTTCTCTCAGACACACCTGATGCAATGGTGAGACTATTAGATTTTGAGGAGAAAACAAAATGCGTGACACTGATCTGTCCATAGTACAGTCTTAAAAGTCATGAGAAGTGAACGTAACATAATTAAAAATAGTTTTTAAAAAAAATTCTCATTACCACCTTTGTTCAATTTCTCTCTTGATCCATATCTCTTTTAGAAGCAAATTATAGCCTTTGCAAATAGGAAGGAAGACCGCGAAACCATCCAATCATATAATGCAACCGATTTAAGGTGGACCGGAAAGTTCGAATCCGGAGCTGCGAATCGGGAGCCAACTTCAGCGTCGTGCGGTACGAACGTAAAGAGAAGCGCTTTGTCGTTTGAAAGCATAACACGCAATTCCTTGCGCCCACACCCGCCAGCATTTTTTCCAGGTTAGTGCAATTCCCAAAGAATTCATTTTAAACAGACTGCACTCAGACTTTAGCCTCAATGAGTCAGTTCTACGATGAGCTTGTCTGG
The DNA here is from genome assembly GCF_013347855.1 of Anguilla anguilla. Lineage (NCBI taxonomy): Eukaryota > Metazoa > Chordata > Actinopteri > Anguilliformes > Anguillidae > Anguilla > Anguilla anguilla. The sequence goes on along the minus strand of NC_049219.1, from coordinate 365,558 downwards.
TCACCACTGTGGTAGTTCTTTAAAAACAGGACAACTGTGATCTTTAATGACACTCTGCAGGTTAAAACATTGGCACGTTCATGCTCAGGGGTTTTGTAGTCTGGCTGGGATTTTCCAAGGTATGATCTTGTAAATGGGTAATATTGCCCATTAATGGGCTGTTTTTGTTGCGATTTCCAGCACTTTACCTGCTTGTTTTATGTTAAAGAATGTTAAATATTGCCCTTAAAGAAACTTATATCCATTGCATGGCTTTTTAAAACTCTGAAACATGAAATGTGGAGTTATCTGCTTTTGACAAAAAACAAACTTTAAATTTTAAATAGAACAATTTTTAAATAAAGTTTAATTTTGTAAATTACCTGTATTTTGTTGTGTTATTTTTACTTGATCAAAACAACCCAACTGCAGTTTGATTGATATTACCTGGAATGCGCAATAAAAAAACATGATTTATGAAAATTACTAAAAATGGAGATATCTGTTTTTGCAAATGAACTCTTCAAATTCACGTGTTCTAAATATTGAGGGCGACGTATCCCCTGCGTCCCCCCCGAAATCTACGCCTATGAGCTAACAAATTTTTGTTAACAAGCTGAATCATATGGGCAGCTAGCTAGGGAAAATGGGCAGCTAGCTAAAATAAAGGGATAGCTAGTTATGGTAAGTCAAATAACGAATGGCTTGCCATAATATGACGCCCTTCAAACTGTCCTGTTATGCAGAATGAACTGACTTGTTGGTGAGTATTGTATCATGTCACAGCATATTGTAGCATGCCAACCAGTGGCTCAGTTATACAGCACTGTACTCTCCGAAAGGCCCTCATTTTAAGCATGCACTGTATGTACCAAGGGGCCCAGGTGTTACGCTCGATGTATGCACCGAGGGGCCTGGGGGCCCTAGTGGTCAACTCACACTGTAAGCACCCAGGGGCCCGGGGGCCCTAGTGGTCAGCTCATGCTTTAAGAGCGGAGGGGCCCAGGGACCCTCACACTGTAGGTGCCGAGGGGCCCAGGGGCCCTAGTGGTCAGATAACACTTTAAGTCCACACGGGCTTAGGGGCCCTAGCGGTCAGCTTTAAAACACCAAGGGGTCTGGGGGCCCTCACATTGTAAGCGGCGAGGGGTCTGGGGGGCAGTAGTGGTCAGCTCACATTTTAAACACCAAGGGGTCTGGGGGCCCTAGTGGTGAGCTCCCATTTTAAACACCAAGGGGCCCGGGGGCCCTCACATTGTAAGCGCTGAGGGGTCTGGGGTGCCCTAGTGGTTCTCTCATGCTATAAGCACACAGGGGCCTAGTGGTCAGCTTGCGCTGTGCGCACTGAGGGCCCCGGCGTTCAGCTTCCTTCGGATGTCTTGGGCCACACACCGCGCGCAGCCTGAGGCTTGGAGGCCCCCTGGCAGTCAGAGGCCCTGGGGCAGTGGCCCCACTGGCCCGGTCCATAATCCAGCCATGACTATACACACACTTCCATCATTGAACATACTGTAAAATAATATACATTCACTTCAACCTGCCATTCCTCTTTGACTGTTATCGCTGCACACCTAGCAGTTTCCGGTCCTAACATAAAACATAGAACTGAGGATGTCTGCACCTTGTAGTCACTCGCCTATACACTAATAGCAAGATACACAATTGTATTTATGCAAGCTACACATGCCAGAGACACGTCTGCACCTACTATGATAGATAGCGATCTGTATAGAGCCACACTACTGGTGGATCTCTTGCAGTCTCCTTCTATGCATAACTGTTAGCACAGAGGAAAGGGTGAAACATTATTTTGAAGTCAGATAACCGAGATGGCATTCAATTAATTCCATTCCAGTAGCACCGGGTGAGACCACATGTGTTCCTTTGCCACTCAAATACTTCCACTGTTTGGTGTATATGAGGGGTTTCATACATTACTGTGATTCATGTTGTCTGTGGATTTTCAAAAGACAAGAATATGAGGACCCCCCCAAGCTTGTTTTGCCTCCCCACATTACAAAATAAGGAAACGTTGCCAAAACATTAGCATCATAAAATAGTTTAGAGATAGAACCATGTGTTTTAACACTTTCAAACAGTATATCATGTGACCAGATTGATTAAATATTTCACTGTACAAAAACAAAATTAATGTAAATAAATCCACTCCAGCCCAAATACGAGCCAGTTCGATTAAGGAGTTAAAGAAAGATGTTGACTTCTTGCTGTCAACGGATCTTGCTGAAATGAGCTCTAGTGCTTGGACCTCACCATGTTTGTTTGTTAACAATCCTGTTGAAAGTGTAACCCCAATTCCAAAAAAAGTTGGGAGGGTAAATGAAACGCAAATAAAAACTGTTTCAGTTGACGCTGATGCGTCAGCGAATAATCCAGCATTTTGTGAACAATGTTCCCCAAAGAGAAATCAGCAGGATTTTGGGAATTTCACCCTCTACAGTGCAAAATATAATTAAAAGGTTCAAGGAACCCGGTCAAATCTCAGTGCGTAAAGGGCAAGCCCGAAAAACGTGTGATCTCTGACACAAAGTCATAGGCATTTGGTATGAGGAATGCTCCCACCACCTTCCAAAGTCTGGTTAATTATGTCTCGTCAGCTCTCTCTGGTTGTGAGGCCTATTCGACGATGTAACAGTGTATAGTTCATCATGGTCAAAGCATATTCATTTTTGGAGAGATTTTGGATTTGTTTCTGGACCCCTATATTTTAGACCGCTGTACAGACGGAAAACTTGTAATTCCCACTTGAAAATGATACAAAAGTTAGTTTCTTGAGTCAAAACAGTTGATTTGTTGTGAAATATATGATTACGTTGTGATTTACAGCAGATAGTTTAGACATTTGGGATCGATTTGGAGACGCTGGGTACAGTGCATACTTTTTGCTTCATAGATCTTTAGTAGTTCTGCATATCCACCCTCAGATTTTACGCATTTGTGGCCAAGGAGTTTTTTTAACCAGGACATGTATAGTTTAATCTGTTTTATATATGGGATCTCTCAGTATTTCATTGCAAACTTTTTGCCTAGACAATTGTATTTGTAGCACTTTTTTTCCTAAATTATGAATATAAACTAATCTAAGTTAGTATATTGTAAATGGTACAAATATCCTGCTTCATTTAAGCCATTTTTCAAGATTTTTATGCTCGCATCTGGAGTTATAAAGCTTTAAATATGGTTACCCCCTAAATGAGCAAGGATTGGCCAGATTTGGCTTGTGCACAAATTTTTAAAAAATCATCAGAATTTGCTACTTATCCTTTTGATCATCCTTATTTTTTCAATCAGAAAATTGAGGCTATTAGGGACCAGATCTCAAAATTGTCTCCTCCTTCATACATTACTCCTGCCAGTATAAATAAACAGCCCAGTGTTTGGCTGCAACAGGAAGATGTACAAACAGTGGCACTGAACTGGGTGAGTAATCTAAACTTGTTTTGTCCTCACAAGAGACTACCTGCTCAATCCATTTTTTTAATGAATTGGTTAGAGAACCTTTTCCTGTACTAGGCCAGCACATGCTAAATATCATTTACACATCCCTAGTAACAGCATATGTACCTGTGTTACTAAAAGTGTCAGTTATTAAGCCATTATTGAAGAAACCAAATCTCTAATCTGATGGAGTTGAAAAATATAGACCTATTTCAAACATTTTTATTGAAATCATTGGAGAAAGCTGTTGCTCAAACGGTAACCATAAAATATGCCATCAGACCCCTGCACTTGGAACTGTACTTCCCTCTAGGGTTTTCAACACACTTGTTCTTGGTTATGGTTATACATTGTTGTACGTCGCTCTGGATAAGAGCGTCTGCCAAATGAGCGTCTGCCAAATGCCTGTAATGTAATGTAATGTATTCCAATCTGAGTTTAGACCCTGTCACATGAAACCGCACTTGTTAAGGTCACTAATGATTTACTGTTGTCAGCCGACTAACTCTGTGGCTGTTCATGTACTTCAGATTTTGATACAGCTTTTGATACAATATATGAAATTCTATTGGACAGACTCCAGGCCTGTGTTGGAGTTCATGGACAGGCACTCGCATAGTTCAGATAATACTTGTGTGACAAGTAACAGTTTGTTAAATTAAAAGAAGAAGACTCCAGCTATTCAAAAATATATAATGAGAAAAGTACTGCTCCTAGCACTGATCCTTGTGGAATCAATGCTAGGACCAGTACTTTTCCCACAATGTATGCTGTCCCTTGGCAATATTATCTGGGCACATGGCATAGAGTTTCACTGCTGTGCGGATGATACACAGATATATATTTCAATGAATCCTGGCGAAGCACTACCACATTCTTGGTTAGATGCTTGTATTGCAGATATGAAGGTCTGGATGCTTTATAATTTTCTTGAAATCTGACTGAAATTTTGGTTTTAAGAACCCAAAATACTAAGGGAGAGAATGTGTACTTTTACTCTAAATTGTGATGGTTGTTTCGTTTGTACCAAATATGGCTGTGAAAGACCTTAGTGTTTGCCGCTGATCCAGATTTAATCTTTTGCACGCACATAAAAAACATATCCAGACCTGCTTTCTTTCAGTTATGGAAGATCAGATACTTCTTACAGTATCAGTAGGGGATGCAGAGAAATTCATTCAGACTTTTGTTACATCTTGGCTAGATCACTGTAATGCCCTGCTATCTGGCTGTCCTAAAACCTCGCTAAAGAAGCTCCAGCTTTTGCAGAATGAAGCTGTTTGTACCTTGACTATCACTAAGAAGTGTGAGAATATTACCCCAGTGATAGCATCGCTTCACTGGCTACCGATTAAATGTAGGATAGATTTTAAGGTTTTGCTCCTGACTTTTAAAGCTCTGTATGGACGTGCACCAGTGTACATAACCAACCTGGTCCTACTTTATAAGCCCACACGGTCACTACGTTCTCAAGCCACAGGTCACTTGGTAGTCCCAAGTATATCTGAAAACCTGAAGGGTGGTAGACCCTTCTACAGAGCCCCACTACTGTGGAACACCCTTCCAAAATTATTACACTAAACATTTACTAAAAGCTTAAGACTAAAAATATTAATTTGCCAGCTTTACATGTGAGTTCATAAATGAGCTAGTTTGCTGTCATACCATGCTAAGTTTAGCTTAGAATTAATCTGAAACATGTTGTTAAATGTTGATGAGGCTTACCTGGAGTGGAGCCAGTGGGCTGGCTGTGATGATCATGGTCCCGCCTGGGAGAAGAAAGTAAGAGAAGTCAGCAGTGTAGAGCTACGAAAGGAGGCAGGGGTGAAACATTTAGGGGCGACATAGCTCAGAGCGTTTGTCTGGCAGTTGGAGGGTTCCCGGTTCGGTTTGATCCCCCGCCCTGGGCGTGTCGAAGTGTCCCTGAGCAAGACACCTAATCCCTAATTGCTCCCAACGAGCTGACTGGTACCTTGCATGGCAGCCTTTCACCATTGGTGTGTGAGTGTGTGTGAATGGGTGAATGAGAGTCATCCATTGTAAAGCGCTTTGGATAAAAAGCGCTATATAAATGTAGTCCATTAGTCCATGAAAGACCCAACCGCATGGCCTTCAGAGGCCTTGAGAGACACACCTCTCCGAATCTAAGCTATGTGCACAATAATGGGGATTTGCAGGACTTTGGTTGTGTGTGTTTTTATATTTACGTGTATTTATAGGTGTGTGTGTGTGTTTGTATTTACGTGTGTGTATAGGTGTGTGTGTGTGTTTGTTGCTCAAACATTTGTTATATAGGCACAGCCTCTGCTGTGGCTAGTAGCTTATATACCATCTCCCGACCTGGGTATTCAGTAGGTGCTTTACGTGAACCAAGCTCTGTGGGTGGTTGTGATTCCTCAGTTTGTCCCCTTTTTCATTTTTAGGCTGACTATTGTGGGAGAGCCCCCCCTGATTGGCCACAATTTCCACTGTCTGTTGTTCTGCATCAGGGGGCTAATGTTGACAACAGGGCATGGGCAATTGGGTTCCCACATGCAGCTTAAAGCGAAGCTAAAAAGGCAACAGAACTCCACAATACATACAAGTACCTGTTGTTCTATGAGTTATTAGTGAGCTTTAAGCTGTATTTTCCTTCGCTGAAAATTTGTCTCAAAGAAAGTTTGTGTGGGCATGTCGCTTAAGTAGCCACCATATGCAAATTTAGTCTCCAGAGCGCATCTTTTCCCTGATTGGCCATCAAGATGTCATTGCGTAGATCTTTTTCAGTCTCGAGATTGGATAAAGTCCACTTCCCATACGCAGCTTAAATCTCACTAATAATTCATAGAACAACGGGTATTTGTACCCCGGAGTTATGCTTTTTTGGATTTATTCTCAGCTTGCCTATTCACCACTGTCGAATGTATACAAATGCACAGGAGGCCTTTAAAAATCGACCCCATCAAAAAAAATTTTTTTTTCAGTTTTAAACTAAATATGGCAAAAACTACACTCGTCATAATAGGATGCGTTTTCTGAAAACGGAAATATGTCTTTCTAAGCTGTATTTATTTCATTACTGTAAGTGCACAATTTAATGTGGCTTCCCGGTGGAGCAACATCCTAACCACAGAAGACGAATAAGACAGCCAGATATTTATGTGTGGATGGGTCGCTGTGTGTGGATTTGAGAGAACAAACAGTGTGAGAAAACTCTAAATAAAAAAAATAAAACAGGAAACTCACAAACTTACATGACTGAATGCACATGTCCCTCGACCCGAAAATGCAGATTCAACATTTCACATGCCAATTTTATATTTGAGATGTTTTATTTTTTAAAATACATACGGAAATTGGAAATGTATTTTTGGTTTTCATATAAAAAGTATAAGGTATCTGTGCAAAAGGTAAAATATGTATGCATTTATACAAGTCAGTGAATATTCAATTAAATGTCAATTTACCAGACACAAGTTGAGAGATTTTTGTTTGTGAATATTGAAACACATTTGTGATTCATCTCTTAATTATGGATCATGATATTACGTCAGTAATATTGAGACTAATTTCTCTCCATACAGACTTTGCCATCAAAAAGTACAGCTAGCCAAAGAAAAAAGGGCACAGCATTGCCTGGCAAAGAGACAGAGATGAAGATGACCATGGCTGCACCTCCTCCAGTTGGTAAGGATTTCATTTGCCTTGTTATGGTAGACATTACATTACATTACATTCATTTGGCAGACGCTTTTATCCAAAGCGAAGTACAAAAGTGCATTTTCATGATCGTAGACAACTGCTGAACACAGTGTGCATCCATCCTGCACTGGACTGTTGAGCCATCCCCAGACATACAAAAAGCAGTAGAAGTCATTTTCATCATGATGGTTTACCCCAATCAAGTAAGCAAGTATGTATGCATACGGCTCAGTTTGTGTGTGTTTGTGGCTTAAGTGTTGTCAGTACATGTACTTATTTATTTGATGTGAGAAATGAGTTGTTAAAATGAAGGTTCTGGAATTTTACTTACCGTACCCTGGTGCTGTTTGTGGGGTGGTGGATATCTGCAAAAGGGAGAAAATATTGGGGCTGACCTAATCTCAGTGCAGTGCTTTATTAAATGGCGTTGCAGCGCCATCACATAGCTTCTACAATACATAGCAAACTAAACATTAGCATGCTAGCTTGCTACCAGATTGTGGGACGAATACTCTCTCCTCTGTAAAATATGTGCTGTAAAAGAGTCTTCATTGTGATAATTGATGCAACCTGCTATCCTTAAGATAATATCTTTACCCATTGTCTCTAAGCGCCTCCTTGTGTATGAAAAATGCATAAAGCGGTGTATAGCCCCTTAGATCCAATGATGTCATATCAACTGCTAAACATTATGGAAGACAATATCGATCAACACACCTTCTGTGTTTCCAGCCATCCAAAGTAAGATAACCTGCAGGCACTGAATCAAGCAGGTCCCTAGCTAAGCCTCCTCAAATGCTACAGCTAATTAATGTAACATTGTGGGAAAATGATATCCCATGTGATATAACATGGGAAAACCTCATTGCTGTACTGTTTGATATAATGCAGGAAGACCCTGCTACTGTACTGGTTGATATAATGTGGGGAAAGCGTGCTGCTGAAGAGAGCTTGGAGTGAGTTTGGGCTGTATTTGAACTCTTGAAATTGTTTTTGATTCTTTACCTGCTTTGAGCATACCCTCCACTCCCTCACCTCTCTCTTTGGCTTCTCCTTCCACCGCTGTGTTCATCTCACTGGCCACCATCTTATCAATCTTCCGCAGCAGCTTTGAGACCTGAGAATGATCCTCCATTTGCTGGTTGTTAAAGACATGGTATCGATTCCCACACTTCTCTAGGAGCTGCTGCAGGTTTGTGTCGCTGCTGATGAACTCTTGAATGGTTTTTTTTTTTCAGTTTGTCTCCATAAGTGAAGAGGACCATGGTGCGCTGATTCACTCCCTCAGGGAAGAGCTCCTGCAGGGTCTCCATGACTCTCTTGTCCTGCTGAGTGAATCTTCCCAGCTGTACGACCAGGAGGAAAGCGTGGGGTCCAGGGTCACACAAAGCCAGGGCTGTCTGCATCTCCTCTCTCAGCTTCTCCCCTGAGATCTCAGTGTTGCAGAGGCCTGGAGTGTCCACCACAAGGACTCTTCTGCCACACACTTCTCCTTCTCTTCCCTCGCTTGTCAGGGTCAGAGATGAGGGGCTGGTCTCAGATTCAAACTCCTCTCTCCCCAGGATGGTGTTTCCTGCTGCACTCTTTCCTACTCCACTCATCCCCACTAATATCAGTTTCAGCTCATCCATGACAGCTACAGACAGAAAGAAGAGTTTCTGTGTGATCAACCAGTCCTGCATTATCAAAAGGCATCAAAATTAACATATTCAAATGTATATGGTGGTTGTAAGCTCAGGATGAAACCTCCAAACCACCCAATGTTATGTGTATGTTATGTGCCAGTTTTCTGACTCGAGTGCTGCAATGAGGATATTGTTCAGATTTTGCTGATATCAGCACTAGACATATACTTTTAAAATGTCAGAAGTGCCTAAATGTGACTGAACCAATATCTTCTTTTAAAATATAGAGCAAAGGAAAACAAAACGTCATTTTTAATTCTAACGGCAAAGATATAATTTGGGAAACCCTGCTGCTGTACTGGTATTTACAATGTGGAAAATAACGCTGGAGGTACTTGTTGATTAAATGTGGGAAACCCTGCCGGTGTACTGATTGATATCATAATGGAAAGCATACTACTGTACGGTTTGCTATAATGTGGTAAAACCTTGCAGATGTCCAGGGTGATGTAATGTGGGAAGATGCTGCTGCTGTACTGGCTGATATAATGTGGAAAAACCCTGCTGATATCCTGGGTAATACAGTATAATGAGGATAGATCCCTGGTGATGTACTGTGTGATATGTTTTCAGAAAAACCTGCTCTTGTATTGGTTGATATAATGTAGGCAAATCCTACTGTTGTACTGGTTGTTATAATGTGGGAAAAGCCTCTTGTTGTACTGGTAGATACAACATGGAAAATCCCTGTTGTTATTCTGGGTTATATACTGTAATGTTGGAAAACCCTGCTACTGTACTGGTTGATATAATGTGAGGAATGCCTGCTGTTGAAGATAGCTTGGAGCGGGTTTTGGTTGTATTTCGACTCTTGAAATGATTCTGGAATCTTAGTTGCATTGAGTATTTAACTGACTTCATCCTGCCCAATTGCTAACTGTGCATTTCTCCTGAATTGGTGAGATTTGGCTGCACTGTAAGCAGCTGAGCTGGGCAGCTAGCGAGGGAACTAGAAGACTAAGTTGTTTATTTTTCCATTCACCATTTTTTCTGTCGAAATAAGTATTTTTTCCACCTTGTTTCCTTATTTTTTTATTTTCCTATTTTTGTGTAGAACGTGATAGAATACAACGTAATTGCAATTTTGACTGCCTTTTAAATTTCTTACCCCTTTCTGCTTTAACAGTTCTCTTTTTCTCTTTGGCTTCTTCTTCCACCGTTGTGTTCATCTCACTGGCCACCATCTTATCAACCTTCCGCAGCAGCTCTGAGACCTGAGAATGATCCTCCATTTGCTGGTTGTTAAAGACATGGTATCGATTCCCACACTTCTCTAGGAGCTGCTGCAGGTTTGTGTCGCTGCTGATGAACTCTTGAATGGTTTTTTTTTTCAGTTTGTCTCCATAAGTGAAGAGGACCATGGTGCGCTGATTCACTCCCTCGGAGAAGAGCTCCTGCAGGGTCTCCATAACTCTCTTCTCCTGCTGAGTGAATCTTCCCAACTGTATGACCAGGAGGAAAGCGTGGAGCCTGGGGTCACACAGAGACACGGCTCTCTGCATCTCCTCTCTCAGCTTCTCCTCTGACAGCTCAGTGTTGCAGAGGCCTGGAGTGTCCACCACAAGGACTCTTCTGCCACACACTTCTCCTTCTCTTCCCTCACTTGTCAGGGTCAGAGATGAGGGGCTGGTCTCAGATTCAAACTCCTCTCTCCCCAGGATGGTGTTTCCTGCTGCACTCTTTCCTACTCCACTCATCCCCACTAATATCAGTTTCAGCTCATCCATGACAGCTACAGACAGAAAGAAGAGTTTCTGTGTGATCAACCAGTCCTGCATTATCAAAAGGCATCAAAATTAACATATTCAAATGTATATGGTGGTTGTAAGCTCAGGATGAAACCTCCAAACCACCCAATGTTATGTGTATGTTATGTGCCAGTTTTCTGACTCGAGTGCTGCAATGAGGATATTGTTCAGATTTTGCTGATACCAGCACTAGACATATACTTTTAAAATGTCAGAAGTGCCTAAATGTGACTGAACCAATATATTCTTTTAAAATATATAGCAAATGAAAACAAAACGTCATTTTTTATTCTAACGGCAAAAATATAATTTGGGAAACCCTGCTGCTGTACTGGTAGTTACAATGTGGAAAATAACGCTGGAGGTACTTGTTGATTAAATGTGGGAAACCCTGCCGGTGTACTGATTGATATCATAAGGGAAAGCATACTACTGTACGGTTTGCTATAATGTGGTAAAACCTTGCAGATGTCCAGGGTGATGTAATGCGGGAAGATGCTGCTGCTGTACTGGCTGATATAATGTGGAAAAACCCTGCTGATGTCCTGGGTAATACAGTATAATGAGGATAGATCCCTGGTGATGTACTGTGTGATATGATTTCAGAAAAACCTGCTCTTGTATTGGTTGATATAATGTAGGCAAATCCTACTGTTGTACTGGTTGTTATAATGTGGGAAAAGCCTCTTGTTGTACTGGTAGATACAACATGGAAAATCCCTGTTGTTATTCTGGGTTATATACTGTAATGTTGGAAAACCCTGCTACTGTACTGGTTGATATAATGTGAGGAATGCCTGCTGTTGAAGATAGCTTGGAGCGAGTTTTGGTTGTATTTCGACTCGAAATGATTCTGGAATCTTAGTTGCATTGAGTATTTAACTGACTTCATCCTGCCCAATTGCTAACTGTGCATTTCTCCTGAATTGGTGAGATTTGGCTGCACTGTAAGCAGCTGAGCTGGGCAGCTAGCGAGGGAACTAGAAGACTTTAAGTTGTTTATTTTTCCATTCACCATTTTTTCTGTCGAAATAAGTTTTTTTTCCACCTTATTTCCTTATTTTTTTATTTTCCTATTTTTGTGTAGAACGTGATAGAATACAATGTAATTGCAATTTTGACTGCCTTTTAAATTTCTTACCCCTTTCTGCTTTAACAGTTCTCTTTTTCTCTTTGGCTTCTTCTTCCACCGTTGTGTTCATCTCACTGGCCACCATCTTATCAACCTTCCACAGCAGCTCTGAGACCTGAGAATGATCCTCCATTTGCTGGTTGTTAAAGACATGGTATCGATTCCCACACTTCTCAAGGAGCTGCTGTAGGTTTGTGTCGCTGCTGATGAACTCTTGAATGGTTTTTTTTTTCAGTTGGTCTCCATAAGTGAAGAGGACCATGGTGTGCTGATTCACTCCCTCGGGGAAGAGCTCCTGCAGGGTCTCCATAACTCTCTTCTCCTGCTGAGTGAATCTTCCCAGCTGTACGACCAGGAGGAAAGCGTGGAGCCTGGGGTCACACAGAGACATGGCTCTCTGCATCTCCTCTCTCAGCTTCTCCTCTGACAGCTCAGTGCTGCAGAGGCCTGGAGTGTCCACCACAAGGACTCTTCTGCCACACACTTCTCCTTCTCTTCCCTCGCTCGTCAGGGTCAGAGATGAGGGGCTGGTCTCAGATTCAAACTCCTCTCTCCCCAGGATGGTGTTTCCTGCTGCACTCTTTCCTACTCCACTCATCCCCACTAATATCAGTTTCAGCTCATCCATGACAGCTACAGACAAAAAGAAGAGTTTCTGTGTGATCAACATGCACAACAGCCAGTCCTACATTATTAAAAGGCATCTAGAGAGAAGTGCTAGATATATACTTTTAAAATGTCAGCAGTGCCTAAATGTGCCTGAACCAATAGCTTCTTTAAAATACAGAGCAAATTCTGACATTTCAGTCATTTTCTGTAACTAATGTGAAATGTGTTCTGAACAGAAGTATCTGTAAGCATTTAGTTTCCCTCACACTGCACGCTTGGCCCGTGTGATCAGTACTCCAAGGAAAAAAGGCTAATCTCAAGACCAGTCTTAGGAACTCCTAACGGCACTTATAGCCACTGTGATTCAATCACGTGTGCATTAGATAAAGGATAAAAGATAATGTACCTGCTCTGTTAATGTCATTGGGCCTCATTCACCAACCGTTCTTAAGAAGAATTTTCTTCTTAAAACCCATTTACGTAGCTTTCACGAAGATTCTGACATTCACCAATGTTTTCTTATTTGGGATTTGTTCTTATGTAAGAACAGAATCTACATGCACTCAAGAGCACACTTACACACATTTGAGTGCTGACATGTTTGTGCAAAATAATTGGTTATTGCGTTTTCTTCAATTCTACAATTGTATAATATTATAGAATTTAAATTACAATAATATTGTTATCATTTCTAATATTTTTGTAATAATTATTTAAATTATTTTACAAAGCATTATGGTCTTTTAAAATAAATAAAAACTACACTAATGGTGCATTCGGTTGTTCCTCGTAAACTTGTAATGCTGGAAATTTATCATGTGACCAACAGTGGGTGATCTCATTGGTCCACCTCCTTTGCATCCCCAGCGGACATTCATATTGTTTACCAGTTGCCATGACCGCCCGAACACCTCGTAAATACGACTTGGTCACGTGATAAATTTCCGACTTTATGAGTAGACGATGACCGTTCGAATGCACGATCTGTGTGTGCACATGGTCCTGCAGTCTCATGCCCTTTTATGGGAATTGGCAGGGCATTTACCTATGCTAATTATGAACAACTGGCACGCGCTTTCAATTTATAAGAACACAGGTACGAACAATTCTAGCTGAAGAACGTGTCATGAATCTGACGTAGACTTTCACTTCTCAAGAACAAATCTAAGAAAAAACTATTGGTGAATGCTCATTGCTCTTAAATTAGACTATACGTCATTGTCAGATTTCTCTGAAATTCGCCTTGCAACACAAGCCATAATCTCTTTCACATACTGGGGGACAGGCACACATTCACATTGATAGGGTAAAATAAGACAAACACTACAAGCAGTTGCAGCACATTTCATTAATAAGTCATTATGAAACATACACAGGTACCCACCTTAATTGCACTGGCCCATCTTAATTACACCAGCCCCATAACCACTTGCCACAGTTACACTGCATTTCCCTAACCAAATATACTTTCCCATGGCCTATCTTGAGCCCATTTTTTGTTGAATGATTTCAGGGTTTCAGCAAGTGATTCAATGAATTATTTAAAAATAGGAGGAAAACACAGCTCGTTGTCACACCCTAAGAGTACGCCAGCATTTTATATGTATAGGCCTTATCATTATAGACCTGTTGTCCCTATCTGAAAAAGTGGAACTGATATACAAGACTTGATACTAAACTTGAGGTTTCCAGGACATTATCCTTTGATCTAGTTATAAAAGGGCTTCTAGTCCCCATAAAAAGAGGATCAAGTCATCTAGATAAAAAATGGGTTCAAGTCCCCTATATGTAAAGGGGGTGCGTGCAATTTATGTTACAGTGGTTTAGGGGTTCGGTTGGTGCTGCCGTGGCGAGAGATCTTCCTGGCAGAGGTAAATTTGCGATTATTTGTTTTTCCATAGGAACTACTTGTTGTTCACAAAACCAAAAATGTGAGCACTCAAAACCATATCCGACAGTTAACACTTCAATCATTAGACTCACAAGCAAGCTAGAACAGTGGCGTGTGGTCAAATTACTGCACTTATTTAACATTTTAGAGACAAGCCAAATATGCGGGCAGGCTTGTTGCCCTTAACATATTTGTGTTTGAGTGGAATGCACATCTATAAATGGTTATTCAACGAACTTTGTGGTCAAACTGTGAAACTTAACAATAGTCAGATAGTTTTGAACAAAGTCTAACATCATCCATGTTAGTTTCACATAGGATATAGGGGAGAGTCGGTATAACATGTATAACGTGCCATAAATGTAATATGGTAAATAACTTTGTATACACTGCTGCTACAGTCGCCATTTGAGGATTGTATATGTGCAGTTCAGTCCTTTAGCAAATAATTAATGTTAAATAAGCAGCCACCTGGTCACATGCATTTATTATAAGCACACACCAGATTGGTCTGTATAGTAGGCTATTTGCTTTTGCTGTTTGGGGGCCAAGCAGTGAAGCTGCATTGGCACCCATTGTGTTTCTACCATTTCTTATTATTCATCATCTTTTTCTTCTGGCTAGGGTGTCTATGGCAGCCTCTAGAACCGCATGGTAAAAAGTTTTGAAATTTGGCACACTGATTGGGGACAGTTCCCCGATTCTTTTCACCAAGATTCATGTCTCCACCTCGAGCGCTGTAGCGCCACCAACGGGTCAAAGTTGGAGGTACATTTATGCATGTAAGTTTCGAGCCGTATGCCCGATTTAAAAAAATGAGGTACTGTTGGATTCCTTGGATTGACTTCAATTTCCGCCATATTGGATTCTCTGAAAAAGTTTTTAAATTCTTCACAGGCCCAATTTGGCACAGATCATGTTCAGACCAAGCCTCACAAAAGTTATCAGATGGATTTTTGATTTTCGAAAGCGTTTGTCCGTCACAGCCAAGCGAAATCGGTGGCAAAGTCGCCAAACAGGAAGTTAACTCATATTTCAGCAACGCTTTGATGTATTGACACCACTTGGTACATAGACTCAGTACCCCTTCCTGAGGACGTGCAAAAAAATGTGAGTCATTTGACCACTGGGGGGTGCCGCAATAAATAAAAACACGTTTTGCCCAATAACGGTTGATGTGTTTGCCTTAAAAAAATCATTCTTGTGTGTGGTTGTACCTTGGGAGATCCCAAGGCAGAGACAAAAGCGTTCGTCCATTACAGTCAATCGAAAATGGTGGCGAAGCCACAAAACTGGAAGTGAGGTCATAACTCAGCAACGCTTTGATGTATCAAAACCAAACTTGGTACATGGACTCGGGACCCCATTTTGAGGAAGCACAATTTTTTTCCCATCATTTGACCACTGGGGGGCGCCGCAATAAGCAAACATTCATTTCGGCTAATTACTGGTCATGTGTTTGCTTAAAAAAAAAATTAAAATAACAAATTCTTCTGTCTGGTGATACCGTGAGAGGTCCCAAGGCCAAGACATGGCAACTTTTCATGTCAACCTAATTGATGCGGCCGCCATATTGGATTTTACCCAATCTTCAAGGCCACAATTTGCCCAAACTTCACCAAACATGGCACAGATCATCTTCGAACCAACCATCAAAAAAGTTCTCTGATGCATTTTTGATTTTCAAAAGCGTTGATCCATTACAGCCAAATCAAAGGCAAATGACCCAAACAGGACGTGAGCTCATATCTCAGTTACACCCAATCTTTGGTCAATTGACATAAAACTTGCTATCAGCGCTTACAGCCATGCTTTTAACATGATCCGATCAGTTTGCCATGGCGACTCTGCCCTGCTGGACTGCTTGGCCCCCTCATCACTGCTTGCATCTATATTTGGTTTTGTGTTTGTTTTTAATGCATAATTGTCTCTCTTTGTTTTATTTTTTTCAAATCAGTAAAGAAATGCAGACAGTTTGTGCCATGACTGATGCTTTGATGCAAATTGCTTGAATTGTTATGTGCATATAAATACAATCGTGTGACAAAGCTGATAAAGAGTTTAGGGTGGGATGAATAATTGTGGCCAATGTAGTTATAGAAATCTGACATATTTTCAGTTTTTCACTGAAATTAAGACTGCATAACTGAATAGGCTACATGACATCTGCAGAAATGTAACTGATCTGTAGTAGTATTATAGTAGTAGTAGAAATGTATTTGTCCCCAGAGGGGCAATTGGTTGTGCAGAAGTGAAAACAGTAATAACACAAGATCAAAAACACCCAAGGCAATTAAATACAACACACAAACATAGAATACATGTAAAAACATAGAATACATAATATTTACCAAGTGTGGTTGGGTGGTCGAGCTGGTATTACCTTTTCCTATTGGAGTTTAGCAGTGAAATGGCTGAGAGTATGAAGGAGTGTTTGTATCTATTGGTTTTGGCTAATGGGTATTTGAAGCGGAAACCTGAAGGCAAGGTCTGAAACTCTAGGTGCAGGGGGTTTGTGCTATTGGACAGAATGGATTCTGCTTTCTTTAACAACTGTTTGTTATACAAATCAGACAGACTTTCTGTTGAGTACCTGTGATACTGCTACAGACCTTGATCACCTTTATTGCATTTTTATGTTTTAGATTGAGAGAAGCATACCAACAGATAAAAGAAAAAGTAAAAATCGACTCAATAAAAGATCTGTAAAACAAAGTCATCAGGGACCTGTCAACATCAAACTTAGCCAGCTTCCTCAGACAGAAAGGCACTGCTGGATTTTTTTACACAACATATTGGTGTTACAATCAAAGCTAAGCTTATTATCAATTATAATGCCCAAGTTCTTGTACGACTCAACAATTTCTACATCCTGACCATTAATTTTAGTGTTGACAGGGTTGTGTGCAGTCACTGCTTGTTATTACTGAAGAAATTGCTTAAAGATACTGCACTTTGCATTTCTTTTAACTATTTCTTCCATTTTGTGTGTTGTGTTTTGCACATTTCAGCGCTTTTCATGATGTATTGGTAATACGCCTTGATACATTTTTGATACCTAAGAACAAAGCGGAACTCATATCGGCCATTGAGACATTCCGGACTTACTGACCACAGCTGAGCAAAGTGTTGTGCTGAGTTGTGGAACTGTGATGTGGACCAACTGGAATGTAGAAATTTAATTTTACTGGAGCGAATTTCATTGGATTTATTTCAACACGCTGTGGTACTGATTTGCCTACAGTATATTATTGAGTTTGTTTGAATAAAAACATCCATAAGTTTACCCAACTCCTAAAAAATGACATAAAAACATTTTATTAGTTAGCTAGCTGGCAGGTATTGACTAAAACGAACAAGTAGCAGCTAATAAGTTTTTTATGGCCAACTTTAATTCCCTTATGTTTCTCAAACAACTACAGTAGTTCCTTATCAATCGCAATGTAATCACAGTAGGCTCTTCACACGCAAAATATGAACAAAATCGGCATCTGGGCACATAGGGTGACTAGACGTCCTCATTTTCCCAGATATATTCTCTCTTCGAGGCTTAAAATATCTGTCCGGGCGGAATTGATAAAATTCTTTAAAAAATGTCTGGGATTTTTTTGTTCTGGTAAATGGACTGCATTTATATAGCGCTTTTATCCAAAGCGCTTTACAATTGATGCCTCTCATTCGCCAGAGCAGTTAGGGGTTAGGGGTTAGGTGTCTTGCTCAAGGACACTTCGACATGCCCAGGGTGGGGTTTGAACCGGCAACCCTCCGACTGCCAGACAATCAGTCTGAGGAACGAGAACGACATAGGGGCGACATAGCTCAGGAGGTAAGACTGTGTAAATGTTCGTTGGCAACGTAACCTGGCTACTCTTCGTACTGCATTGTAAGTGTTGCTATGAGACCCTGAGGTGCACTTGCCTGGTAGTAGCTTGCAGCTAGGAGCAGAGCCGCCCTACACAACAATCAGTGGGAAGCTGAATGTATTGTCTGCAGACTATTGTCGATGCATAGGTTACGTTTCAGTAGCAAATACAGGCGCTATTGATTTAGAAATTCATGTTGTGTCTACAAATTATATAACTCCTGTTAAAGGAGAGCTTGTCCGCAAAATGCTGATTAGTTTGTGAGGCCAGGTCAAACAAAGGGTGTGCAGATGAGGATGTTTTGGCATTTCACACAGTTAAGCATCACAGTAATGACAGGTCAATAGATTGCACATCTGCCTTGATAAAGATGGCATTCCTTTGATAAAGATTCCGAGCCCAAAAATTGGCATGTGCTTGCACCAAGACAGAAGCAACTTCAAAAGTAAATTGAAAAAAGTAATTGAAAATATATCTTGTTGTTGTGTTGCAACAGGTGGTAGCAATCACTGTGCAGTCAAAATATTCTGAATCTTAATTCAGTAATTTTGTCTGGAGAAATGGTGATGCTCAAACTTAATTAATCAAAGTCAAAAGTACACCCAGTGAGACAGCTGAGCGAATTGCAGAATATGTTAAAGAAACACTTGAAAAGAAAGGGCTGTTTAAGAAATGTGTTGTGTTTGCTGGTGACAATAGAGTGTTCAGAGTACTCTGGTGTGATGAAGGGGGAACAATGTATTTGAAAACTTAAGTTATTGGAGAACAAAGCTTTGATCGGTGTACAGTTGAGGGCAAAAGTTTACATACACCTAGGATAGAGACAAAATAGGATAGATTCAAATTCAATTTTTCAGAACTCCACACATTTCATGTTACCCTAGTTGACTTAACACAGGAATAGTATGGTATCTACTTTATTTCCATAAGATGTATTTTCAAAATAATAGCTAAGAGATGTGCGGCACAGTAGTGCAGTGGGTAGCACCGTTGCCTCACAGAAGGAAGGTTGTGGGTTTGAATCTTGGCTTGGGGCCTTTCTGTGTGGAGTTTGCATGTTCTCGCCATGTCCGTGTGGGTTTCCTCCCACAGTCCAAACACAATTGGAGACTCTAAATTGCCCATAGGTATGAGCGGGTGAGTGAATGGTGTGTGCGCCCTGCGATAGATTGGCAGCCTGTCCAGGGTGTATTCCTGCCTCTCACCCAATGCGTGCTGGGATAGGCTCCAGCACACCCGTGACCCTGTTCAGGATAAGCGGGTATAGGTAATGGATGGATGGATGAATAGCTAAGAGAGATTTATTTCAGCTTTTATGTACTATATCAGATTTTCAGTGGATCAAAAGTTTACGTACACTTTGTTTGTATTTAGTGGCATTGCCTTTTAATTAACATAACATAAAATAACATAACGTAAGATGAGAACAGGCCATTCAGCTTAACACTGCTCGTCAGTTCCTACCACTAAACTGTACTTAATGCTTAGTTTACCTAAAAGCTAGATAGTATCTAACCCTGTATCAAGCTGGGCCTTGAATACCCCCAGTGTTTCTGCCTCCACTACATGTCCAGGCAAACTATTCCTTTGACTACTCTCTGTGTGAAAAAATATTTCCTAATGTCTGTGTGAAATTTACCCATTGCCATTTCCCATTTATGCCCCCTCGTTCTGCTAACCGAACTCAACGTGGATAATTTCCTGTAGTTCACTTTGTCAATCCCTTTAATAAATTTAAAAGCCTCAATCAAATCTCCCCTAAGTCTCCATTTTACTAAGCTTGAAAAAACCAAGCAGCTCAAGCCTTTCCTCATAACACTTATGTTTTATACCCGGAATCAATCTGGTTGCCCATCTTTGGACCTTTTCTAGCGCCTCTATATCTTTCTTGTAGTACGGTCCCCAGAACTGCACACAATTGTGGTCTGACAAGGGTATTGTATAGGGTGAGTATGATCTCCTTAGATTTATACTCAATACTCCTGGCTATGTATCCCAGCATCCTGTTGGCTTTTTCTTTTTTTTCTACTGCTACAGCACATTGACCAGACCCTGATAGGCTTTGATCAACTATTACTCCAAAAGTTTTTTTCTACATGTGCACATTCTAATTGTGTACCACCCATAAAATAATCCTGTCCTATGTTTTTATTCCCCACATGTAGAACTTTCATTTGGCAGGATTCTGCCCACTTCTGGATTCTGTTTAAATCCTCTTGGATTACTTTAGTAGATTTCAAACTGTTGGCTTAACCTCTCAGTTTGTATCATCTGCAAATTTAACTAGTGTACTTTCAATGTCCATGTCAAGGTCATTTATGTAAATGAAGAAGAGCAGTGGACCCAGCACCAATCCCTGTGGAACTCCACTTCCCACAATACCCTGATCAGATAAGATCACTCCTACTACTAGCCTTTGTGTTCTATCCCGTAACCAGTTCCGAACCCACTCTGAAATGCCTCCTGTAATTCCTACTGTCCTCATTTTGATAATGAGTTTGTCATGTGGTACCTTATCAAATGCTTTTTGGAAATCTAAGTATATAATATCATAAGCCCTGGTCCCATCCAGACACTTGGTAGCTTCCTCAAAGAATGTTTAAAAGTTTGTCAACTGCGTGCGTTGCCGCCGTGCTTTCTCTGTGTTGCGGTGGTAGATAGCCGTGGCTTTTGCTGTGCGTTCCGTGAGTCTGATCTGTGTTATACCCAATCCTTTTCTTTATCCGTTCATCCAAAACGTGAAGCGTTGTGATGATTATCCGCTGAATCCATCGTATATTCTCTGCCATAAACTGCTGTTTGTAAGGCATAAGCTCTTTTGTTGAGTAAAATGTAGCGACTACTTAAAACAAACTAAAAGTCACTGAGAGGCTAAGTGAAGGAGTATAGCATTGTATGACACGCAAAATTCAGAGTCCAAAAAAATATGTTTATTACCGTTGCAAATAAATCCAAGTTCCATAAAGCGATAGCGATAGTGGTCAACAAAAGAGTACTTACTCCCCACTTACCCCCTTTCAGTGCCTTCATACATTACATTACATTACAGGCATTTGGCAGATGCTCTTATCCAGAGCGATGTACAACAAAGTGTATAACCATAACCAGGAACAAGTGTGTTGAAAACCCTAGAGGGAAGTACAGTTCCAAGTACAGGGAACAACTGCGTAGTTTAACTTGGACCCTGTAGGTTAATCTGATTAACACAAACAAAAACAGCAACAACGCAGTCTATGAAAATACTACAAGTACTAGTTGAGAAGGCACGAGTGCAATAACTAAGTCAACTAAGAAAACTGCTTACCTGGCTACAACCCTAAGCTTACAGTCAATTAGAGACTACAGGGAGGTAGGGAGGGATGGGGAGAGGTGCAGCCTGAAGAGATGGGTCTTCAGTTGTCGTTTGAAGGTGGTCAAGGTCTCAGCTGTTCTGACCTCTATGGGAAGGTCATTCCACCATCTTGGGGCCAGAACAGACAGGAGACGTGACTGGGAAATACAGGTGAACAGGTGACTATATAATTTGCCTTACCTCCACCCATACCCACGTGACAAAACTACCATAACACCCAGTAATGGTGCGCAACACAAAACACAATAGAAAAGGAAATAAAATATATACATGGCTCTTACACTAAGTACAACCCCTTTGAACCATGTGCCTTACTTCACGCTCAGATTGTCCACCGTTAAAGTAGCAAAAGAGGATTTGGAAACGCCCTAAAT
Organism: Anguilla anguilla; assembly: GCF_013347855.1. NCBI lineage: Eukaryota > Metazoa > Chordata > Actinopteri > Anguilliformes > Anguillidae > Anguilla > Anguilla anguilla. The sequence goes on along the minus strand of NC_049219.1, from coordinate 343,788 downwards.
GCACTTGCGCCATGCGCTTTAGACCGTGCGCTTAGATCGTTAAAATATAGCCCATTGTGTAGTCACTAAAAAAAAAAACATATATTGCTGTAAAAATGAAATTATTCCGTAAGATTATTCTCACTATAAATGATTGCCATTTTACACTTGTAAATGACCACATTCTCTTCATGTGGTAAGATGAACAAACATAAGTCCAAGTTACTTGAAATACTTTAGGAAGCATTGAGTAGCAGCATTGGTTTGGAATACAGTTTCATTTGTGTTAGGTAAGGTAGCCAATATTGTTTAATGTAACTTGGCGTAATTTTGTCTGGCCTAGTTTTGCAAGTGTTAATGGCTTATAGTGCTTTGTATGTGTGAGGAACTTGGAATTTTTTTTGTTGAAAAAGTGTTTTTCTTCAGATTCTATTAAATAGGACTTAGGGTTTGTGACAGTTTTTGGAGATATTATGAGATAAATACTTTGCTCTTGCACTTTTACGTTTCCTGGTATATACCCTGACTGTCCCTCAAAATAGCAACAGACATTTGAAGCTCATCTTTTAAGAGCACAAGTAGCATCATTTCACCAGGGCCGAGGTTTGGGTTTGAGCCACCTGGTCTTAAGAGGGGCCAGGAGTCAAGGATGGTTAAATGTGTTGAAGTATATAAAGTGACCACTCAGGTGAGGAGGGGGAGTCACTATAGTGCAGATGTAGGGAACCGCTGTGAAGACATTAGAGAACTGACTGGCAGTGGAAGAGTTGGTATTGCATTGATAGGTTCTAATCTACAATACTTAATTTATCTGAGTGTGTCACCTGTTCTGTCACTGTAATAAGCACCTCATATATGTCAAGTCCTTCCAGTCCATGGCCAAACCTTAGGCATGCAGTATAGCGCAACTTGCACAGATTCAACCAGCAGCTGCTGTCAGTCATGCTCTGTTCATGCTCAAATTCATACTAAACTGTATAGGAGGATTATTTGTCAACTTGCTATTCAAATTCTTGTCCACTACCAATTTCTAATAGGTGAAAATGAAAGAAAAAAAGAGTAAGATTCATTGAAAAAGATTACCTGCATCCTGCTGAGAGAACTTTGCTTTTTTTAATTTCATTTTTATTGAACTGATTCTATAAATGAAAAATATCATTCCTACATGTTGCCTAATTTGCTATGGTAACATTTTCAAGGGCAAGGGGCTGCATGCATAAGCAGCTTGAATAGTTCACCTAACTTGACATTTTAAGTTGTGGTTCTAGTTGTGACATCTTTCAGTCATGCGAGGTGTGTAAACTGAAAATATTAATTTCTCTTGACTAGACAGTTACTGTAAGCTAACTGAACCTAAAATAAGTCCAGCTGACTAAAATGTAATATTTGTCAGTGTATTTATCATTCAGAGGAGAGGTTGGGAGTGAATACTGTGCATAACAGCAGCTAAGAAACACATGGACACAAGCATATTTTATAGCACATTTTTTATTTGACAGAATGCAGAATTTCTGAATAACAGTTGAAAAAGAGCACATGGAATTAATTTACTTTAGCTGGATAAACTTAGTTATTCTAATTTATGTAGCTAACCAGAATTTATGAATATTCACAAGGTCAAATTTTTAAGAAATGTCCTCTATTTCATGGAGAAAAACACAAATGTATTCTTATTTCCATTACCTCCCCCAGGTACATATGCATTTATGGATTAATTTTGAGCTAATACAATTACTGTTGCTTTAAAAAAAAAAATGTAGTTTCTTTACATTTATACAGAAAATTTTAAAGCTCAAGCCCAAAGCCAGAACCATTAGCTCATTTTTACCCAAATGTCTGGACAAGTATCTTGAAATAAGAAAATACAGAAAAATGTTTGCAAAGATAGTGACAGCCCTTACAAAAAAAACCAACAAAACATGAGATATTCAAACCAAAAAGAGTGAGTGAAAAGAGGAAATGTTTGTGCTTCTCACAGTATAGGGCACAGGCTTGGTTTCTGTATTGCCATGCGTTGTTGCATTGCTAATTGAGCTGCTTTCTCTGCCACCTCTCTAAGCTCCTGTCTATTTGCCTTCTCATGCGCTGCCCTCTCTCTCTCAATCCTGCGTTCCTCCTCTTTAATTATTTCTTCTGCCTTCTTGTGCATCTCACTTGTGTAGCAGCCTCCTCCATTGATTGCCACCATCTTATTAATCTTCTCCAGCAGCTCTGAGACCTGAGAGTGATTCTGCATGTCCTCATTGTTAAAGACATGATATCCACCACGGCACTGATCAGTGAACTCCGCAAGTTTTTCATTGCCACTCAGGAATTCTTCAATAGTTTTCTTCTTCAGTTTGTCTCCATAAGTGAATAGTGCCATGGTGTATTTGGCTGATTCATGACCAAAGGTCTCCTGAATGATCTTTACTGTGTTCTGCTCCTCCTGTGTAAACCTGCCCAGCTGGATCACCACCAGGAACACGTGGGGTCCCGGAGAGGAGAGAGAGATGCACTTTATAATCTCCCTAATGATGTCCTTATTACTGTGGCTTGTGTCAAATAGGCCTGGAGTGTCAATCACAGCCACCTCTCTCCCATCCACTTCCCTTCTCGCCCTCTTACATTCTGATGTCACAGAGGAAGAGGAGATTTCACAAACAAACTCCTCTTTCCCTAGGATTGTGTTTCCTGCGGCACTCTTTCCTACTCCAGTCTTTCCCACCAGAACAATCCTCAGCTCTTTAGGCTGATGTTTTCCTATGGAATAATAAGAGCACTACAGTTACCTCTTCAGATTGGTGCTATAAGGATAAATACTTTATTGTGAAATTGTGAAATAACAAGCGCTATTATAAGAGATTATGGTGTTACTGCTTTCCCACCGTTGATACCAATATTACTGGAATCAAACTTACCTTTAAACCTGTCAACCTGTTTTTATTAATTTTCCTTGATTAACAACTGTACTAACAAACTGAATAATTCATTTGCAAGTAAAAACACAGCTTCTTTCTTCACATGCTAGGGAAATGAAATGATAAATTCAATTTAGAAAAATCAGTTTTAATTTCCAAGCACACTTAACAAAAAAAAAAAAAAAAAAAAGACCAAGATAGACCACTCTGTTCACTACCATGTTAGCTTTTAGCGCAATCTACAATAAAGGCCGTTTAACAAAACCTTTTCTTCAAAATCATTTAAATGACAAAATCAGTGCATTTCGGATCTTTGCCATGAAAATTCTCCAAGTTTCAGTGCAGAGAATGAACAGTAGCCTACATGTATCCACAATTTTAAATGTAAATAAAAATGACTTTACTATTGCCTAATGGACCAATTGAGGAGAACTGGTTATATCTTATGGTATTGAGTATTATGTGAATTCACTGTTGTATTGTTAATCAAGGAAAATAAATGAGAGCTAGTCAAGACTAATAATCAGTTTCAGGGGATGCTTTCCTCCCTGTCATTTTTAAGCTTAGCAGTAACTACGTCCTGCTATTCTTTAAGTCACATTTTGAAAACAAATTTTCAACTATATCAGACTATCATACATCTGTTTGCATGAGTGTTGCAGGAAGTGAAGAACTTCCTGCAACATCAACCCTTAGTACACGTTTTTTTCCCTCTCAACACTGAATCGTCAGTGATAAGAACACATAGGCCAGAGGTTCTCTAATCATGGGTCGCAACCACATGTATCATTGTCTGATTTGAGGATGAGGTTTTCTGAAATTTTTTAAAATATAAAAAAGTGTCAATTTTTGCAATAAGACACGAGAGGCCATAGTATATTGCCAATCCGATGAAAAACGTTTTCCACGTACGAAAGTTACTCGCAGGACCAATTTACTTGAAATAATTTAGGAAACTCTGGGTAGCATTGCTTTGGAAGACCGCATTTTTAGTTTGTCTGAGCTAAAACAGACAATATTGTTGCATGTAACTTGTCACAATTTTGATAGTGGTAGCCTACTTTTAATAGCAGGCCTAGATTTGAATGAATCACAAAGACAGTGCTTTGTATGTGTGAGCAACTTGGCATTTTTGTACTCTGAAAACGTGTTCTTCATCAGATATAAATATAGGCTGAGAGACATACATACACATACATGCATGCAAACAACACATTCTAGCTGAAAGAGACACATGGATTGAAGCATTTTTTCTTTATCATGCATGATAAATAAATTAAAGTGTATTTCATATTTTTAAATGGAAGTTGTCAATGTACATGATAAATCTACTAATTGTTTGTATGTCGGTAAAGAATATGGCTAGGTAACAACAATTTTGAAATGTGACGTTTCAGTGTATAGCCACGCCTAGTTAAAAAGTATTGAACAGTGGAAGCGACAGAGCGATGTATTTGATGTTGTCACTTTTTAAGGAAATGGATATAGGCTACATGCCGTGAAGAAGTCTTGCGCCAGTTTCTATACGCCCGTTTAACGTTACCTACCAGACCGAAGTGCAATGCTGATTATTGAGTTTAATTTGACAGCCATCTGTACTGTTATTCAGTCGGTCTGTCGTTTTGTTAGCAAGGTAGCTAACGTTAAAATGGTCAAAATGCCAAATGCGGAACTGTGTAAAGTGTGGGTACATATTATTTGCAGTTGTATAAATACATAAATATAAATTATTTTCCCGCAAAGATTATAATGATGCAAAAGCAGTCAAATGTTTGATTTGTAGTTACCAAGCAAGGCACTGTAATGGAATGAGAGGATTTCCTGAGTCCTAGGGCGGATCGAACCTGCGCTCACGCATAGAAAAATCTTTCAGGCACCAGCACTACCCAGTGCACTAGTAGGGAAGGAGAATTTTGTGGTTTTAAACAAGTGCAGTTCTATATATAGGCTATGTCATTTGCGTGGGGTGTACAGCCAATGAGCCGTTAGTAAGGAGCTGACAGCAAACTCTTATGAAAATGCCAAAAATGGAACTGTCTGCAGTGTGGGTATATTTAATTATTTTAGTGCTTATTAATTTCACAGTAATTATATTGCACTAGGTTACCTACCGGACCAAAGTGCAACGCTGATTGTAGAGTTTAATTTGACAGCCATCTGTACTGGTATACAGTTGGTCTGTCCTGTCATTAGCAAGGCAGCTAACGTTAAACACGGTGAAAATGCCGAAAGCGGAACTGTCCCGGAAAAATTTTAGTTTAAATTTTAGCAATAGTTTAATTGTTGCATTTTTAGTTAGCCAGCAAGCCAGTGTAATGAGTTAGAGATTTGCGTCCTTCGGAGAGGGGACTGAACTCGAGTCTACCAGTCATGTAAACAGTTCCAAAAGGCAAAGACACTACCCAGTGAACTACAAGGGAAGTAGACATAAGAGTTGCAAAGTCGACCAATGTTTTTTTTGGTTGATGTACGTAAAATGGCCGGTGGGGAGACATATTCTTTGTGGGCTAGGAGCATTTGGGCAGGAAAGAGAAGGAGAAAATGGAAAATCCTCTTATTTTGGGGCTTTTTTGTGGACGTGTGAAGTTGTTTGTGAATTCTGTCTGTTGAAATGGGGTCAAAAGGTACAGAGATTTAATGTTTTTAAGGGCTGAGATTCTGTGGTCAGTGTGGGTATTTCTGTAGGAAACCCTGAAAAGTGCCAAACTCTCAGTGCTGTATAGGTATGGGGCATGACGCCCCAGCCCCACCAAGGCATAACTTGGCAGGATGGCATACCTGCCATCCCAATGTGCTTATAATCATTTAATAACAAGAGACATGTCCACTGCAGTGGTTTAGGTGTTTAGGTGTACATTTAAGAGACAAGCTGAAAATAGGTACATGCTTGTTACCCGTAACATTTTTGTGTGTATTTGAGTGGAATGTACATAAACGGTTATTAACTTTGTGGTCAGACTGTGAAGCTTTACAATAGTCAGATAGTTTTGAGCACAGTCTAACATCATCCATGTTAGTATCACTTAAGATATAGGGGAGAGTAACTTTTTGTTCACTGCTGCTACATTCGCCATTTGAGTATTGTATATGTGCAATGCAATCCTATAGCAAATAATTTAATGGAAAAGAAACAGCCACTTGGTCACGTGCATTGTGTTTGTTTTTAATGCACTGTCAGATATGTAGTGCTTAGATTATGGCCTCAGAGAGGGAAACAGTCAGTGGGTTTACATGATGTTTGAAAAAGTCGACTTATTGTATTAGTTCACCTAAAACTGGACTTTTAAAAATCATGTAAACATTGCAGTCCGACTGAAATCGTACAAAGTCGATTTTTTTAAAGTCGGACTAACATACCTAGATAATGCAGTTTGGGGTCGATTTACTACGGCATGTATATGCTTCAATAGGCCAACAATTGGCCTAGGTGTTCTGCGCATGTTCCGTAATTTACATAGCAACTATACGCTCATGGTGGCTGAGCGGAATTGATAACGTTTCAGAAGATCTATAACTTTAAAAGAATTCATTAAATCTTCTACTGGGACTTTTGCTGTTTATTGATGGCGTGACAGAAAATTTTGGTGCCACTGACTAATAATCAAATGTTTTTCACATTTAGCCTCAATTCTCTTTATTTTGGTGGTGGTTCCTTGGTTGTGTGTTTTTAGCTGATATCTTTTCATCCTGTGGTGCTTAAAATGGAAGGGGATGATACTTTGGCATGGTCTGGCTTATCCATCTCTCTTTCTCTATTTCACCAGGCAAGTCATTAAGAACAAATTCTTATTTACAATGGTGGCCAGGCAAGTGACAAAAGCAACTTAAGGGAATAATAAAACATTTTAAAAGACTAACCTTTTAATGAATTTGGCAATTTAATTGATAATTCTCATTTTCAATAATATATGTTTACATGTAGGTTAAGTGAGGGGTTCTAGCATGCAATATTGCTTGTGTTCAGTATTCAGAGTGCAGAAATTTTTAACAAGGGCATTGCCTGTTGGAACCGCTGGATTCAGAAAATAATCACATCTTTAGTTAATCCTCGCTTGTTCCACAGCATAAATAGACTATGGGCAAATGAATTAACCTTTTCATTTATTTCATGTAAGATAACCTAATCTTGGTCAAAATGGAATGGTCTGTTGTCAATGAGATAAATGCATCCCTTTGCAATGCTGTAAAACAATGAACATAACTTCATTCACAGTTCACTACATTGGCTGACAACAGTGGGCTACATGGAAGTTTTGATTTACAGTAATGGTAATAAAAATCCTGAATAAATTATCCGACACGAGTAAGTACCATGCCAGAGCTATTTGAAGTAAAATTTCACAGTGCTCGAAGACAATGAGAAAAATCCAAAAACTGATACATTGATACTCTCCCCAATGTCTGCTCTGCAACAAGTAGAGATACAGTAAAAAATTTGAGTTTTGAATTAATTCAAGATAAATTGCCCTAACCCTTCTTTTGTGTTATTGTCAAATTTGATCCGTTTTCACGTTAAGATATGTCATAAACACCATCTAGTTCATTTTATTGGAACAAGGCTTCATGATATCCTTGGAAACAGCTATATAAACACAACAAAACCCGTCAGAGAATATTGGCTGTTGATAGTATGGTCCACCACCACTCTGCCCACTTCTGTCTCCACCTGCCACTCCCTAACACTGCCACCTGGCCCGCCCATCATCTGATCTGCTCAGGATTATTATTTAGCTGCCACTAATTTGATCAATGTGAACATTAACTGACTGACCCTGTTGGTCACCAAGCTGCACCCTGAGCCGACCAGATAAGAGACATTTTTATTTCATATTTATTTGAGAAGACTGAATGGCGTTACCTATTAAAATACAAGTCCTGTAAAAATACACATAATATACACACAATGGTGCAAACATCACTTCACAGTATGGGCTGAGATTAGTGCCACCTACCCTCGCCAGCCAGTCTATTTTTCACTTCATTCAACAGAGCCTGGCCGATACCTTGATGTTCTAGGCATAAACGAAGGAGGCAACCTTCCTGGGATAGTTGTATTTTCCCAACCAATCAGAGTGTTTTGGCCAGGCGTGGTCTGAAACGTGCACCGGAAAACATTACCGGAGGCAAACTTTTCTACAGACTCGCATCAGTTTGCCACTATTTGGGGAAAATGATTCTATTGATTGTAACGGGCAAACAATCAAAACCATTGCTTCTTCTGGCCATTTTCCTGAGTATTTATTTGATAGCAGACTGCATACCGTAGGCCACGCTTGAAAAATTAAACTTTTGCCAAATCCTGTAAGCAAGCAAGCGAGTACCTCTCTGTTCGATAACAGCGAATCCAAACATACGCGCTGAAGGTTAACCAATAGGAGGGAGGCTCCTCCCTTTTGCCCCAGCAAGTGCATGCGTTTGTCCAGACTAAGTGCCACCAGAAAATGAATTTTAATTGCATTAACTTGAATTTGTACTGCACAATTTGAATAATTGCATCCAAAATTTGAATTTGAATTGCATAATTCAAATTTGAATGTACTGGTTTGAAATTGAATTTTATTGTCATGAAATTGAATGACTCAACCTGTATTTCAACTCTGAAAAATTCTAAGTGTGCTTTCAAATTCAGTTCTCACGATTTAAAATTCAGTTCTTTGTGACATCTGGGGACTTCAGTAAAAGCAACCGAGCACAGATTGAATACAACTATTTTTAGCCAATCAGTAGTTGAGTCAACTATGGTTATCAACCCAAAATGCACGTCTTTTCCTGCCAGACACCAAGGGGGCAGATGCTGAGATGGAAGAGCAAAGACATAATTCACAAGTTAATGTCACAGTTGTGCCTTTTCTGTTAAGGTTATTCCTTTTTTTGGTCACCAGATGGCAGCATTTCACAGCTTTGTACTGAGTGTTTGTTTGTCTCATTGCTTTCTCCTGTGTCTTATTCAAATGGATGGTAAATGGACTGCATTTATATAGCGCTTTTATCCAAAGCGCTTTACAATTGATGCTTCTCATTCGCCAGAGCAGTTAGGGGTTAGGTTTCTTGCTCAAGGACACTTCGACATGCCCAGGGCGGGCTTTGAACCGGCAACCCTCCGACTGCCAGACAATCGGTCTTACCTCCTGAGCTATGTCACCTCAAGCATTGCGTTCACCTGTGTCTCGTTATCCCTCTCCTTTCTGTGTTGATTGTGCATTATGTTCACCTGTCTTTGCTCTTCCATCTCAGAATCTGCTCCGCTCGGTGTCTGGCAGGAAAAGACATTTTGGGTTGATAACCATAGTTGACTCAACTGCTGATTGGCTAAAAATAGTTGTGTAGAGGGTATGCACAAGACGTCACAGTAGGCGAAAGTCACTGCGGTTACACCAAGCGGCCAAAACCTGTAAAAAATATGGACAAAGCTACTGTGACATCACCCATTGACTCTCCATGGGTCTCTAAAACATGTTTTGAAGCTCAATGGCGGGCGCGGCCATGTTGTCGATTTGGAGCCAAAACCATAGAGTTAAGCGGTTCTGTGATTTTTACAATGTGATTGACAGTCCGGTGCGGAAAAGCCCATCAACTTGAACGAATGATTGCAGAACGAACTCAAGGCTAGCTGACTGTCTGCCGTTATGTTTTAAAACATATTATCAAATGTTTATGGAGTTTAATTTCCATCACGTTATATGTACGACATTAATAATAAAATTATGTTCAGTTATCTTCAATTTATGTTTCTCAGCAAAACGAATATGCTTAGCTAGCATAACTTGCCAGTGAGCTAGGTAGGCTATCCGTGGTTAGCTCACGCATTAGCAATAAGAACCACAGGGGAAGAACATCGACTACACTGATGGTCAATCAATCAGAGATGTGTACTGGTGATTTTTGACTAGGCTTATTTTAATATAACTGTCTGGTAGACCTGCTGTTAACCGAGCAAGTTATCACCATAGGTTTTTGCCAAAGTCAGTTAATGAGCCAGTAACTGCTACTCCATCGCTGTTTGTGGTGTTCACTTGCTGGGTGACGCTAGCTGACTGATCGTTCACAAGTCACTTTTCAACTAATAAAAATTAACACTGTCAGCGGTGATTAACAAATCTACCAAGTATTTTAATAACTGTTCTGCAGGTGTGTAAACATGACAACGCACTTTGTAGAGCAAGTTTTCCAACTGGTGCCAATATACGCAAGGAGCCCCCAGGACCACTGGCTTAAATGCTCTTGTCGGTCTCTTAGATGCTAAAAACATGTTCCTTTCTAAATGCCAGTCTTACAATGATGGTTAATTTCGTTAAATTCTGTGTGTGTGATTTCATTGTGTGTTGTATGTTATCCAGCAAATAAACCTTAAGACTCTTAATTCGCTTTGTGAAACTGAAAATTTTGCAGTGTTTATCTGAAAATCGGGATTATAGTAGCTTTGTCACATCCGTGAAGCATGGCCCAGGTAGACATTTACGGAATGTACACAACTGACAAGCCGTCAAACACATTTGACAGATTGAATATTTGCCGGTTAGGGTTAGCTAGCTAGTCAAATGGCTTGGTAGCCGAAGTTGCGAACTGTTTTAGCATAGGCTACTGGACTACCAAATATAGCAAATAAGCGTTAGCTGATTACGCTTTCTGCCAGCTAATTATTTAGTTAAGTATGCTAAAGGAAATAGTAAAAATGACTTGGCTACTGAAAAAACTTCAGAGGAGCATTATTTTATGGTCGTCTAGTGCAGCTGTAAATAGCACACGCCATAATGAAATCACTACGAAATGGGATGCCTGTATATTCTGACTTCGCACAGGTGGACTGTGGTCGTAGGCCAAGGCCAAGAGGCGCCACCTCCCACCCCAGTGACCATAGACTGTAGCCCCTACTGTAGCTTAGTCCTCTGCAGTAATCAGGAAGTGACGCAAACTGAACCTCATTGGTCCACAACAAATATTATAACAGTGCTCAAATGACACAATAAATCATGAAATCGACCCATGGACCCTCATAAGACGAATAAAATACACATATTGTGACTATTTGTTCTTGTGAGAAAAAATGACTGACTTTGTATTTTGACCGCATTTGTACTGTAGCCTTACATGGAAACCGGATATGAAAACACCTATACTGGAGCCAACTGAAGTGGCGCTAGTGAGCAACCAGGAACAACAAGACCAGGAAATGAGCTTCAAAAACAAAGTCTGGTTTTGGCTGCTTGGCAGGGAACAACCGCATAGTTTAACTTGGACCCTGTAGGTTAAACTGATTAACACTAACACAAACAAGAACAGCATTGTGTTAGGGAGATTAAATGATAAATGCGATTTAGAAAAATCCATTTTAATCAGTAAGCAGTGGTGGAAACTGCTTGATTTTCCTTGAGTATCAATACAATTAATCCTCACGGTAGATAACAGACTAGTGTATCTTGTTTGTTAAGTGTAGACTACTTGGTGATTAAAACTGATTTTTAACAGACAAACTGAATTTATGATTTAACCCCCCTAACATGGTATGAAGATGCTGTGTGTTAGGCTCTTGCCGATAGTTGGCACGCTTGATAATAAAGGAAAATTAATGAAAAAAGGTTGAGATTAATGATTAGATTAAAGGAATGTTTGCGCCCCACCAATTTTCAGGTAAACTGTAAGGATTACTACTACTATGTCGTCTTCTTCTTCTTCTGTGTTTATTGGCGGTTGGTAAACCAGCTTATAAGCGCATTACCGCCACCAACTGGACTGGAGTGTGGAACAAGAGATTATGCAGAAAAAAATTATTTTACCTAAATCAGTTTCTTTTAAAAACTTAATAATGTCACAGTATATCTTGCTAGCTGTTTTTCCCAAGAGACCTGACAATGAAAAGTCATGGTGTTTTGCCTTCCTTAGGGACTGAAAAGGGTGATTTCTCTCTATATTGTATTTTCTACATTTAAGTAGTACATGTTTGACTGTTTCTGGTTGGCTACAGTGTGTCCATTTTCCGGTTGGGTGCTTTCCTGTTTTACATAATGTACGTGTATGACCTATTCTCAGACGAGTGATGACATTTTCTCCCTTTCTTTTCCAGCCCACCATCCTCCCATCACCAACATGCCTTTGTATATTATGTCTTCCAGTTTCATTAATGTCCCAATACTCCTGCCATACTGTTTGTGCATATGTCCTAATGAGTGTCTTAGCTTTAGCTTTGCTTAATGGAACTGGCAGGTCTACATCATTAATTCTGAGAGTTTGTTTGGCCAGAATATCCACCTGCTCATTTCCCTCCACACCAACATGAGCAGGAACCCAAAGGTAGCATGTAGATATACCCTTAATTTCCATCCTGTACATTGCAAGGCATATTTCATTGATTATATCCGTTCTCAATGATGATCTGCCAGATCTTATGCTTGTTAGTGCTGAAAAGCAGTCAGATGCAATAACGGTGTTATTACCTTCTCCTCTATCCACTGCAGGGCCAATAATATTGCCAATAGCACTGTGGTATATACTGACAAATGGTCTGATACCCTTTTCTTAACATATGACTCATTCACCGGGATATATATTGCTGCACCTGCACACCCTGTATCAGGATCTTTAGAGCCATCTGTGAAAATAAACACTGAGTCTGAAAAATGCTGATCAAAATAGTTCTGGACTATGTGCCATACTGGAAGTTGCTCTGACTTGTCCTTCAATTCCTGCTGTATGTTGAGGTCTACACTTGGCAAGGGGAATAACCAGGGTGGAGTGGAAGACACTGAAATTGTGGGACTGTACTGTAATTGATATAATCCTATGTTTTCTGCCTTTCCATCACCAATCCACCCAAAACTCATGAAATTTGTCTCATTATATTCCCAGCAGTCTGTTATAACACTCTTGGTAGGATGTGTATCACATTGCCCCTGGAGATTAACCCAGTATGCCAACATTAACTTCACTCTTCTGATCCTCCCATTTCCACCTGCATCGCTGATACTGGAGATGTTTTGAATTATCCACTACAGATTCTCAGGGCCTGAGCTTGCAATACATCTAACTTCTTGAGATTTGATTCTGCTACTGACATGTAAGCTACACACCCATAGTCAAAGACAGATCTCATGAGTGCTCAGTATATGTTTTGCAGAGATGCTCTACTTGCTCCCCACTCCTGTCCTGACAAACAGCAGAGTATATTGATGACCTTTTTACATTTGTTCTTAACTTTATCCAAATGGACATTCCATGTGAGCTTTTGGTCAAACCAAACCCCAAGAAATCTAATAATTTTTACTTGCTCGTGTAAGGATCACTGTCGAGTCCAACTGCCTTTAATTTATGAAGATAATGGTTTGTTTTACTCCCGGTTTTGCAGTTCCCACTACTAAAGGCAGCCATGTTGCAGCATGTTTTGCCACTCAGTCCGACTGAGGGGGCGTATTCCGGTGGAAAAGTGACGTCAATGCATACCCTCTATTCAATCTGTGCTCGGTTGCTTTTACTGAAGTCTCTGGGTGTCTGTCACACAGAACTGATTCTGAATTTGTGAGAACTGAATTTGAATCATGAGAACTGAAGTTGAAATACAAGTTGCCATTCAATTTTATAACAATAAAATTCATTTTCAATCCAGTACATTCTATTACAAATTATGCAATACAAATTCAAATTCCGAATGCAATTATTCACATTATGCAATTCAAATTACTTTATACAGTTTACAATTTGCTGGCTATTGCGCAAACTTGGTCGATAATAGGTGCTCTGACTCTGCAATTTCAAAAATGAATTATTCTTTTGTAGGCTACATAGCCTGACTACAGTAAACACTGGGCTATTTATAGGCTTTTCTGGGATGGCTACTCAAGCTCCAGAAGCATGTGTTTTAAAACAACTAACACAGAAACTTGCCTCACAAGCTGCTGACTGAATACAAAGTTAATGTGTTCATTGCTGTAGCCTAGAATAACAGCGCAAATTGATGTAGTCTAATTTACCCTAACATGTGTAGAAGGTATTTGAATTGGTTGTTTTGACTTAAAAATTTGAAGGTTACCAGGTTGTTAGTTACATTTATTTTTAATAAAATGTTTGATTGTATTTAAAGTAGCCTATCGTAGGCCTATGACTACTATGAGGCCAATAATAACCAAATTAAACCCTTAGCGCACATCCTATTTAAAACTTTATAACTCCAGATGTGAGCATCACAGAGACTTGAAAAATGGCTTAAATAAAGCAAGACATTTGTACCATTTACAATACTGATGTAGATTAGTTTATATTCATAATTTAGAAAGAAATTAAGTGCTACAAATGCAATTGTCTAGGCAAAAGAAAATAAAAAATCTATTTGCTCTTTTTTAGTTTGCAATGAAATACTGAGAGATCAAAAACTCCTTGACCACAAGTGCATCAAATCTAAGGGTGGATATGCAGAACTACTAAAGATCTATTAATCAAAAAGTAAGCAGTGTACCCAGTGTCTCCAAATCTATTCAAAATGTCAAAATTATGCATTGCTGTAAATTACAACATTATCATGTATTTCACTACAAATCAACTGTTTTGTCTGAAGGAACTCACTGCTGCATCAGTACAGTGGCCTAAAATAGCAAAGGGTCTATAAGCATATCTCTCCAGAAATGAATAAAATGCTTTTTGTCCATTATAAACCATATACATGTGCCCCTTATGAAGGGTTAAGGCGAAACACTGATATCAGATTTTAAATTTTATCTGTGTTCAGTAGATAGGGACAGAGACAGTAAATCAATGATACAGTTCTATCTGCTTCTGTCTTACTCCAGAAAACGATGTCAGCTAGGTCTATCAGCAAACATACGGCTTAGCTATGTCCAGAAGCAGGGCCGTCTTTAGGGGGCGGCAATTGGTGCGGCCGCGGAAATTAATTAATTAATTTTATTATTAGAATTTTTATATATAAAATATGTAAAAAACATGTATGTTTGTGACACAAGGAATACATAGCTTAAATGGCATTTTTGAAGGTTGACGTAATGATGTTATAGGAAGTACGAAGCACTGATCCCTATGCAAAAAAATAAATAAATAAAAGCAATACCTATGCTGCTCACAGTACCCGTAGCCAAGCCTGACTGCGTGGTAAAATGGCAAGCAACAGCAGAGATTGAGACAAATTTAGAAAGTATGAGTCGGGAGTGAAAAAAAGAATCAAGAATAATCGTGCGATTTCATTTTTTAACGATAACAAAGCAAGAGATTTTAACAACAACGGTGTAGCATTTGTGAGGGGAATCGTAATCTTAACGGCAGTTTAACACCTAAGGGGAGACCTCCCGATAAAATAAATCTCAGGTCTATTTACTATGCGAAGTACACAAACATTAGGGTTGGCTATGATAGTTAACAGCTGGGCCCTGCGTGGGTTTACTCGTCCCAGGCCCCGCCCACCCCTTGAGACGGCCCTGCCCAGAAGTCCTCAATAATAATAGTATTTTCCAAGAAATTACGAAAAATCATTGACAACATTTCGTCAGGTGCAGTGTCTTTTACTGCTACCACATAGTGAATTCGTAAGTGAATGTGGTGATGAATAAACTTTGATTATGCTGACCTATAAAAGGCTATTCCAAAAGCAAAATTGGACATGTTATAATCGTTAGAAAGCTTATACGCTCACCTATTGAATAAATGAAGTGTCAACCAAGCCAGACTGTACTAAAAAGGGCGACAATGCCGTAAACAACAGGTGAGGTATTACGCACTGTAACGCACAGCTATTTTGGAAGGTACCCAGGCGTCGCAAATGAGCTTATATTTCACAAACGGATTGTCCAAGACAATATATGACCACTCAGTCTCAAAAGGGACATCTCTACACATAAAACCAATGGTAAGGTTGTATAATTATTCAATATTTAGTCCCAGATATTGAGTGTAGAATGACATGGTATCATTTCTTTTAACTTTGTCTTGTTTATTTTGTTATTCAAGGAGCAACGTTTTCAGTGGTGTATTATCTTAGGGCTATTGTCGGGTTTATCTTGTTGCTATGACGGCATACGATTTTTGAGTGGTGAAAGAATATTTTTATGAATGCCCAGAGAGACAATATTGTCCATTATGTCATGGGTGGGGGTGTATTTGCAGATGAGACTGCAGGGAGGAGGTGTGTGTTAAATGAACGACCAGAGCGGCATGGTAGAGCTTCAAAACTCTGTATTCGGTATAGTTGTCGTGTATCGTCTACTAATGAAACTAAAACAACTCATACTTTGGTTGCATTAGCACTGAATGTCCGAGTTCAGCAATCTCAGCACGCCGGTGTGCAGACCACTAGGGGCTTTGCGCTAAGAGGTTAAGGGGGTGTTGTAGACAGGACAGACCTACTAATTGTTTGTATGATGCTAAATTTAGAACCATGGCGTTTGCAGGTGACATATAGCTACAGTAGTCTAGTTTTTTAAAAAGTAGTTAAACAGTAAAAACGCCACAGCAGTCAGCCGTAGTGTTGTGTCATTCGCGAACGATTAATTCAAAAGAATGAACCATTTGGGTGAACGAACTGAACTAAATCACTTCCTGAAACGATCCGTTCATTTCTCAGTCAGTTCAGTTGAGCTCTCAGTCAGTTGCAAGCGAATGTGAACTGGTCGTTCACTGACTGACTATCGTTTGCAGACTATCAGTTCAGTGATTCGTTCACTGAAGGTACTACGGATGTGATGGTAGGCTACACTGAAGTGACGGTACGGTTTGTATACACGGCTTCGTTCCTCTTGCTGTAGTGAATGCAAGGAGCGAGGAGTCTCTGGGGAGGAGAGTGGGTACGGTATGGAATAATGGATTAAAAATTGATAATAATCAAACATCACTTTTAAGTGTGCTGTCTATTTTCAATGAAATAACACAACTTTTTAACATGTCTCAAAGAAGTAGCCTACTATTTCATCGACTACACTTTATGAGAAAACGAGGTGTCTACTTAGCCAACGTATATCAGATGCATAACACGCAATTCCTTGCCACACCTTGCCAGAGCCTGAGGTGGTCCTGAGACTCTCTGTCGTTCAACGGTCCCAAAGTCAAGCCAGTGAGCCACCCACAATATAGCTGCAGTGAGCACAAATTCTTTTGCAAACAAGACATGGTCAAAACCTCATATATGGCTGGCCCGAACCGGCCGACCAATGGTGTAACTTCATCACTCAGTCACTCAGTCACAGACATGCGCTGTGTAACTTCATTACTCAGTCACTCAGTCACAGACATGCGCGGTGTAACTTCATCACTCAATCACTCAGTCACAGACATGCGCGGTGTAACTTCATCACTCAGTCACTCAGTCACAGACATGCATGGTGTAACTTCATCACTCAATCACTCAGTCACAGACATGCGCGGTGTAACTTCATCACTCAATCACTCAGTCACAGACATTCACGGTGTAACTTCATCACTCAGTCACAGACATGCGCGGTGTAACTTCATCACCCAGTCACAGACATGCGCGGTGTAACTTCATTACTCAATCACTCAGTCACAGACATGCGCGGTGTAACTTCATTACTCAGGTCAAAGACCAGGTCAAAACATAGTATATGGCTGGACCTAATACACGTGATCCGGCCGACCAGTGGTGTAACTTCATAACTCGGCTGACTAATGGTGTAACTTCATCACTCAGTCACAGACATTCGCGTTTGTAGGGCTGGCCCCACTTATGCGGTCCAGCCAAAAATAATGTTTCAGGCTTTGTTGTGTATTGTATTGTGAAGTTGTTTGTGAATTCGTAGTTTTGAGAGGACTTCAATGGGAAAATTAGCTTTTTGGCAGCAGAGACTTACTAAACTGCAATACCTGGAGTAACTACTGGAGTTTATGAGCTTCATGGCAATTCAGAATGGCAATCCCTTGTTCCCTGGAGTGAGTACTTGCAGCAGTATTGATTACTTCATTTGTAGTTGTTTGTTAAACAGTATTTACATTTAGCAACTCTCAGGGAAATGTGTGGAATTGCACATGTTTGTGTCACGTTACAAAATTTGGACTACACATTTTCCTACACAAGAATGTGAGAAACGTCCCTTGCGTTGCTCGTTGTGTCATTGCACGCATTCTTTACGTACAGTATGTAACAAGCCTGAGTCTGATCATGACAGTTTTGGAACATGAACTCTGCTCAACGAGCATGGACATGGCTGATTCCTACGTCATGTTGCACTAGCTGCTTAGACCCTGCAATCGCCGCTTTGTAGCTATATTTATTATTATTCAACACTGTTACTTCAACACCCACAATGGTAAATAGACTGCATTTATATAGCGCTTTTATCCAAAGTGCTTTACAATTGATGCCTCTCATTCACTTATTCACACACACATACTCACACACCAATGGTGAAAGGCTGCCATGCAAGGTACCAATCAGCTCGTTGGGAGCAATTAGGGGTTAGGTGTCTTGCTCAGGGACACTTCGACACGCCCAGGGCAGGGGATCAAACCGGCAACCACTCCGACTGCCAGACAACCGCTCTTACCTACTGAGCTATGACGCCCCACTATGTCGCCCCACAATGCACTTGCTTTGTTGGGCATTCTCTGGAGTTGAGAGGGGTGGGTTTGGGCATACATATTGAAATTATTTTAGCCATATCAACACCGCTGTTTTGTGCTTTTCGGCTTGGCGAACACCATTTAGACAGTAGAAGTTTGTGCCATTGAGAAGTGTAGAAAAAAGATGTGGTGCGCTGTGCCTGGCTGCAGAGTGAAGAAAGCAGAGGATGTTGAATATCATCATTTTCCCTCAAAGAACATTGACAAATAAAATGAATGGCTGGCAGCAATATGAAAAAAGATAAATACAATAATTGTCCTGTAGAAAAATACTCCCAAGTTTGAGTATGTAGCCATCATTCATTTTACACCTGATTTATTATGAAAAGGAACCTCTATTCCGAACTGACAGGGACAACCGGAAAAATAAACTGAAGGACAGTGCAGTATCATCTGAGTTCCTATGGATTACCAGTCTGAAAAGATATTATAGCTTACCTGCTTTTAACATTAACTTAGCTGTTTTTAACTAAGCTGCCTAAATTATCTAACGTAATTATGATAACAGAACTTTAGTTAAAAGCACCTTAGATAAAAGCAGCATAGTTATCATAATGTTACCTAGCTAGCTAACGTTGTTTCTTTAGGATGTGATGTGTAATGTTGCTAGCTATGTCATATGAAATTCATCAGAATTTCATATGACATTTCTGACACACCCTCTTACTGCTAATAAAAGTCATAGGTAGCCTACTGACTGGTGACAAAATGGCTAATTTACTACAAATATAGATGTGACTTTATCCAGGGGAGTTCTCAGGTTTTCTCTGGAGTATTCCAGCTGTCCCCTCATGTTTAATGACCTGAATTCATTTTTTCATCCTCATTGGCTCCTTTTTGCATGTGAGGACATGAAACCTAAAATCAGGGGTTTTGGCTTTGTTATTTGTCCAACCAAACACACATTTCAGTTTTTATGATCTTGGTAACCTACTAACCCTATGGAGTGCAACGGATTGTTTTCTCCCATCGTGGGGGCGTGGCCTATTCATGCCCTGTCTCTATACATGCGTGCGAGGACAAAAGACAGTATTTGTATTCTCAAAAAGGCACAGGGGAGGAATAGCAAGAACTGCGATGGCTCTTGGGTACCCCCAGCATTACATTACAGGCATTTAGCAGATGCTGTTATCCAGAGACGTACACAGCTTTTACATAGTATCCATTTATACAGCTGGATATATACTGATGCAATGCAGATTAAGTACCTTGCTCAAGGGTACAACGGCAGTGTCCTACCTGGGAATCAAACCTTTCAGTTACAAGACTAGCTCCTTACCCATTATACTACACAGCCGACCAGGCTTTACTCATCTTGCTAGTGGAAATATGCAAAATTGATGGTTCACTTCCAGTGTTTCCCATACAATGAATTTATATACATAATAAAACTTAAGTGAGTGAAGTCTGTTTCATTAACCCAAAAACATGGCTGATGCTCACTTCAGTTTTCTTATGTAACTACGGATTCTCCCCTGAATTCTATGATGGAGTGGTACTGGGATGTCTTTCATGATAACATATGATAGGCCTACTACTTAAATACAAAGTTTTAGGCTGAAGGGAACTCTGGCAAGGTAGAACCCACAAAGTTTTATAAACACACTAATATAGCATACTCTCTCTCTTTTTTAAAATAAAAAAAGTGTACTTGGTTCACTTTTTAATTATGCACTCCAGGAAAATATACTTAAGTTTTTGCTTGAACTTCTTTACAACTTTTAGTACATCAAGTATAATCAAGTAGGTTCCGCGAAAGTGATTTTTGAGTTTTATTGACTAAAGAATAGTAGAATAGTGGCGCTTTATATAAAGTTCACATGTAGCCTACAGTTTTTAATTTTTCCTATTTTATCAAAAGGGGTGCAGCGCTATATGGTTTTGAACACTCCACGCTATGATGACATTATAAACAGATTGAGCATGATTGAAGAGTTGTTTTTTTTTTTGTTTTTTTTGATGTGTGGGACAAGCAAGGATGAATTAAAAATATGTTTATTTTGTGAATCGAGCGGTTCCAACAGTCAATGCCCTTGTTAAGATGTTCAGCACTCTGAAAACTGAACACAAGCGATATTGCATACTAGAACCCCTCACTTAACCTACATGTAAATTATATTTTATGTGGTTTAATTTAATAATTATTATTGAAAATGAGAATTATTAATTACATTGACAAATTAGCTAATTGATAGGTCAGTCTACAGTAAACTGGTGGAATCAACCAACAAGACAAAAGAAGCTCTATAGCTGGTTTTAAGATTAAACGATTCAACTCAATACGAAGCAGTTAACTATATTAATGAATTAAAATCATGCATTATTTATTGAATGCAGGATCTCTACTTCTAAATTACAAAACAGAAAACACTATACAAAACATTAAATAATGGATTATGAAATACCAGAGACCGATAATCCAGACCTTGCCATACTATCACCCCCTTCAAATTTAGCTGGATGAAAGGAAACCAGCTAAAAACACACAACCAAGGAACCACCACCAAAATAAAAAAAGAAAAAACTATTCTTCTCAAAAGCTCCAAAACCAAACACAACACACTACAACTTATTCCTGTGGCCATCTTAAATACCTTACCCAGCATGGCTTGAGGATGTTTGCCCTGATTGGGTGATGCCAAGTTAAAGTGTAGGAGAGAAGGGAAGGGGGGTCAAACTCATTTATGAACAAGGACTGGCCTACCTAAAGATTGCATTCAAATTTAATGAGGAAATGGGAAAGGGAAATTTTAGGCATATAGCCATGCAGTGTCTCCAAATCCCAATATGGTGTCCTGTGTCTTCTGGTTAGTCTCTTCTGAGGAGGTTAGAAGGTGATTGTCTGATTAGGGTATCAGTGGATTTGAAATTGCCCCAATCTCATTTGCTTTGATGCTTGTTACAGGGAGGCCTGGCCACATTCTTAGAAACAATATAATATTGTATCAAATTCACTGTTTCCCTCTCTAAGGTCATAATCTAAGCACTACATATCTGACAGATGCATGGTAGGTGTGATCTAAATATAGTTACAGTGTATAGCCTTTTTTCCAACAATGGTATTTCTCAATATAATTGTACCGGCATGTTAACACATTTCTGTGCTTGCGGTTTAGGCACTCTTCATGATATGAAGAAATTTTAGGATATTGAAATGAAAATGTTCTCTTTACTTTTGACAGAGATGAGTAGCCTATAGAAAAATAATTATTTAAGGCAGAGGAGGGGAGAAACAGCACCACAGATGTTATAGTAACAGTGGTATGGTTAACAGTTACTTTAATCAAATTTAATTTATGAAAATCATTGTGTTGTCTGGAGATGAGAGCATTTTGAATATCAGGCACCATGCCCTTAACTTAGAATTTGTATATGATTGTATTATCCTCCAAATCATTCTGATAGTATAAAGGTTGTTCATAACAGAAACCATTACTGCAAAAATAGTTTTAGTTCATGGGTTCCTTTTGAATTCCGTTCATTCTCTGTGTCACTGGTACAACTTGACATGAAAAGTGCCGTAGCCCACAGATTTCATTTTCAACTGGAGATACGGCCAAAGTAAATATATATATATATATATATATATATATATATATATATATACACATAAAAAGTACCCTAACAAAAAATAAATAAATAAATGAAGTGCATTATGCAAATGAAAATTTGAATTTCAAATGACCATTAATTAATAAGTAATCTTATTTATAGAACTCTTGTGTAACAGCAAAATCACAATTGAGGTTAAGTTGTTATACTGTATATCAGCATGGCTGTGAACTGAACGTGGAGGTTGAGAGATTCTCCATTTTCCAACTTAATACACAGCTCTAATATACTGCTGTTTGTCTACTTTTCATGGAGGATCAGTTCTAAAAGATTTAAAAGTTTTTTATTAATAAAAACTTACCACTACATGAGCTTTGGCTGGCCATGTTTGCAGGCAGGTTTGTCAGTACAGGTCGTGTTGATCAGTCTGATACACCAGTGTTGCGGTCTCTGTGTTACAGGATATGCTGCATTATACATGTGCCTGTCTTTATACACAACTAGCTTCCTGGAAACACCCAGTGTGTGTCACATACATATTTTGCTGTAACACGAAACTCTTTAGTGATATTGATGTTATATTTGATGTTAGTAACAATCGAAAACACAAACACTCAGGAATGTTTTATCTAATAACCTGCAGGACTGCATAACTGATAGGCTAATTGTATTTTATTTATTTCACACCTGTTTGTATTGCTTTTTCAATATTTTTAAATCCCCATTACTGATAGAGCTCACATTCATTTTTGGTTATACCCACCATACACTCACCCAAATTCATTTAAAATTATTAAAAAGGGTCAGGCTTAGAAGGAGCATGAGAACACAATTCTTTTCTTCAGCTGTAGAAGAAGCCAGACAAAAATGTGGAGACATGTAGTCTGTGTTCTCCACACTGACGCGTGGAGAATATTCATGGAAAATATATGCAATGTGGAGATTTTGTAGGTTAAACGATCTTGAAGTGCATGTTTTGTTAAAGATAACCTTTATTGTAGTTATGCTTTAAGTGTAGGATAGTGGTTCAAACTGATATATCGTCTCTCTTTGTCTCACCCCCCCCCCCTTCTCACACACACACACACACATACAGTGTACTCAAGTTGAATAGCTATAATGGTTTCTGTTCAAACAAATGCATGCAGGTACATTCTCCAATTTATCTATTACTCTTAAAAATAGGACTACTTGTCAGATCACTCGCTCCTAAAGCTGATCTTGTAAATGAATTGATTGTGGACCATAATCTCAATGTACTGTGTCTGACTGAAACTTGGTTAAGACCTGATGAATATGTTGCACTTAATGAAGTGTAAGGGTGTAAGTGTAAGGGTTTTGTAAGGACTCAGGTGTCACATCCATCAGGCAGAGGGGGTGGAGTTGCAGCTATTTATCACTCCACTTTGAGTGTGGAAATACGTTTTCCTCTTTTGAATTTCTTACTATGAACTCTGTACAGCCTGATCTAGCTAAACTAAGTGGTAGCACGCAGTCCTTTTTCCTTATGTCTGTTTACAGGCCACCTGGGCTTTATCCTGATTTTTTTATTTGCCGAGTTCTTGTCACACCATGCTATTTTGGCATATAAGGCTGGGACTGTTGGCGATTGTTGTTCTTATTTACCGTTTCCCTCTGTAAGGCCAAAATCTAAACACTACATATCCTACAGTACCGATGGCCCAAATTTGGGGGTCTGGCTCATGGACTATACCACATAGGCATCAGCATTTCTTACGACAGGATTATGGAGATTGAGGACTGGATCGCCACTTCTACCTGTGAATGCTTTGTAGGAGATGGAGTGGTGTCTCCAGCTAGCCTCTGGAAAGGGTTGTTTACTGTTGGCGCCCTGGACAACCTAGACCACAACCCCAGCTCAACCATTCCCTAACCTTATTCCACAGGACTGGAATCAGCCTACAAAGACCGAACCTGGTGAGAGCAGGCCACCTATTATGATACCACCTTCTGGATATGAAAAGCACACTCTTCCTGACAGCTACGGATCTGTCCCAGCCGTAGCTTTGAAGACCACTGCTGTTGCAGTGCCAGAGTGAGACGTATTTCCAGTTGAGAGCTGCTTAGATGAGGCCAGAGCAGAGGAATACAGCTGAGTAGAGCATGCGCATGCGCTGCCACTTCTAGAGACAGAAGAACTCACCAGTGGAGATGCCATTACATGGGCTGCCTATCATGTCTCTATGCAACCTCCGGTAGAAGACCCTCCAGCACAATTTGCACTCCTTCCTCTGTTCTATGAGAATTCCGCCAATCCTGCTATGATCAAGCATGGCATGGATGTTGAGAGACAAGCTGTTGAATTTCTGAATCCAGGACGAATCCCAGTCACTACATTTGACCAGCCTCTGTTTTCCCTGGCAAAGCTAGTTTGAACAGTGGAAATGGCCAGACACTCATGGTGAGAACGTGCATGTGGTTATGCTAGGTGGTCTGCACACAGAAATGGCACTCTGGAATACACTCGGGGATGTCTTTGAAGGATCTGGCTGGACTACAGCCCGCACAGAGGCAGAAGTAGCATCTTCTGGCATGGCTGACTTGTATCTGAAGGCAGCACACCTAACTCGATCCAGGCATGCCCACCGAGTGACTCTCTTGACCCTGCACAATCTCCAGAGGGAGGCTTTCATGCTCAGCAAGGGCCCCAAAGATGAAGAGTGTGCCATGGCTTGGAGAAACTACATGCAGAAGAAGAGTCCTATTTTCATGTACTGGGACCTGATCATGAGATAGGAAACCCTCATTCTCATCTTCATCAGTGCTCACAGAGAGAAGACTTTCCCTCTGTATGCGGAAGTCTTGGAGGAACTCACACCGCTGTTCTTTGCCTTGGAATGTGAACTACTCACGGTGGATGCCTGTCCATATCAGGGATATGAAGCCCTTGCCCGACACTATTAAGGATGAGTTTGAGAAGGGTTCTCACTGGGTCCTTTCCAAGACCACAAACAAATTCTCCGCAATCCCATTTGATCAGACTCACGAGCAGGAGAACAAGATTGTAAAAGGTTTGGGTGGTGTTGTTGGGCTCACAGAAAACCCTGTTGCTTTTCAATGATGTATGCTCTCGGGACCAGAGATGGCCAGGCTGCTGAAGAAATGTGAAGAAGAATACCTTCCCGATGATGACACAGTGATCCCGAAGAACTTCCAGCACCATGAGCAGGGTCTCTCAACACAGAAGACCTTCCAGAAACAGGCTGCCACCCTCTCTGATACATCAGACGAATGGGCAATCCTTTCTTGGATGATTTCCCATATCTTGTAACTCTCAACAGTCGCAACTGCATGGATGAATCAGTGGTAGCCGCATTGTGCACCATGGAGGATACAGGCAAGAAACAGTTCAAGGACTTTGTGAAGAATGTGCTTGATGTGCGCAGCCACACTATCCATGACCCAGGTAGGGGATCCTTGAGCGCATACTAACCGAAAGGTCGCAGGTTCGATTCCCAGGTAAGGACACTGCCGTTGTACCCTTGAGCAAGGTACTTAGCTGGAATTTCTTCAGTATATATCCAGCTGTATAAATGGATACAATGTAAAAATGCTATGTAAAAGTTGTGTAAGTCGCTCTGGATAAGAGCGTCTGCTAAATGCCTGTAATGTAATAATGTAATGTAATGTAATGTAATGCATGGACAAGCTCCTGGCCAGAGAAGAAAGGGATCCAGTTGTCATGGTCCACATAGGGACCAATGACATAGGTAAGGCAGGTCTGAGGTCCTGCAGGACAAATTTGTGGAATTAGCCGAGAAGATTAGGAGCAAAACCTCCACAGTAGTTTTCTCTGGAATTCTACCTGTACCATGTGCAAGCAGAGGGAAGCAGAAGTTTATCTTGAGGTTTAACACGTGGCTACAATCGTTTTGTAGGAAAGAAGGGTACAGGTTTATGGGGCACTGGGATTCATTTTGGGACAGGAGTGAGCTGTACAAACATGATGGGCTGCACCTGAACCGGATGGGTACCTTTGCACTGGGCACAGGATTATTTAAACTAGAGACTTGGGGGGCAGGGAGGATAGAGAATGAAATGGGTAGGGAGGTGCAGTCTGCCCAGATGGAAGCTGTCAATGATACCAATAATACTGAGAAGAGGTTTAACATAGGAGTGTGTGACTGACCACCAGCTTCAGACAGTAGTGTGAATACAATGCTCTTAGAAAATATAAAACAAGGTTGCAGAGGAGGTGAGACTGTTATCATAGGCAACTTCAATTACCCCAGTATTAATTGTGAATTCGTGGCAGGACAAGCAAAAAGAGAGGAGGAATTTTTAGATGTTATAAAGGACCTTTTTTTTAAGCACAGTACGTCAGACAGCCTACAAGAGGGGAATCAATTCTAGATCTGCTGTTATGTAATGACTCTGACAGAATTTGTAGTATCGAGGTAATGAAACCACTTGGGACAAGTGATCATTCCACAATTAGATTTGAAGTATTTTGGCAAACTAAGAGGGCCCCATCTAACTCCTTAAAAGTTTAGGCATGCCAACTTTAAAAATATGTGTAATTAAGAATTAAGTAAGGTAGACTGGGTGCAACTTCTCGATTGCAGGACTGTGAATGAAAAGTGGGGCAGGTTCAAAAGGGTTATACTTGATGCACAGGAAGTTAAGGGCATTATTGCCGATGTCCTAAATGGCTACTTTGTTGAGTTGTACCAGAGAAGAGGTTACTAATAGGCTGGAAGGCATATTCAATACTCAGAATGTCTTGGCAGATACTGAGATAGGGGATATTGAAGTATTAGATGAATTACATAAACTAAAAAAAGATAAAGCAGCAGGCCCTGTTGGCATATACCCAAGGGTACTAAAGGAGTTAAGTGAGATCATTTTTAAACCACTGGCAAGTATTTTTAGACAGTCTTTAGAAACTGGAGAAATACAGAATGACTGGAAACAGGGTATTGTAATACCAAAATATAATCAATTGAAAATAAATTGGTTTGCACTCAAAAAAATGGCTACAAAGCTTTAAAAAAAAAAAAAAAATCATTATTTATTTTTTTTATTTGTTTTTTTTTCAATTCAGAATCATGCACAAACGTTTCGGCATGTTGCCTTCTTCAGTGTGCAGGTACAATGATTAAGACATTCCACCTTCTTTTGAACAAGTAACAGCTGCCTTTCATTAGGGCTGCTGGCCAATTATGAGACAATTCATTAAGGCTGCTAGCCAATCATAGTGAAACAATTAGGTAAATTGGTGAACAAGAGGAAGCCTTGATTGCTCTTGTTAACCAATTTACCTAATTGTTTCACTATGATTAGCTAGCAGCCTTAATGAATTGTTATACAGCTACACAGCATCTCCATTTGCAGTCCCTTACAAAACTTCCGATGTCTGACACTGATTCTAATACCAATCGTAATGAAGAATTATATCCCCCCAAAAAGCGAACTCGTTCATCCATGTGGGCTCACTTCAGGAAAAAGTATGGTGTTGTTGTGCCAATGATTGGACTAATCAAATGGCAAGTAGCCTAACACATTGCGTCTTCATCCTGCGTTAGGGGGATTAAATCATAAATTCAATTTATCCGTTAAAATACATTTTAATCACCAAGTAGTCTACACTTAACAAACAAGACACACCAGTCTGTTATCTACCGTGTGGATTAATTGTATTATACTCAAGGAAAATCAGGGGATGTTTCTGCCACTGCTTAGTGATTAAAACAGATTTTTCTAAATCTAATTTCTCTTTTAATCTCCCTAACACAATGCGAAGAAGCTGTGTGTCACTTTCCAATTGATTAGTCAGATCGTTTGCATGCTTGTTAATCACTGAAAATTAATTTAAACAGTTTGAGATCAATGATTAGTTTAAAGGAAAGTTTTGCGCCCCACTTGTTTCTTCAGTAATAACACTGATTTGTGCTATGCGATGTCTATTTGTGATGCAGCATCCTGTCATACTGCGTAATAGTGGTAGGCCTACATCCTTGATAGTTTCAGTCACCTTGTATTCATGTCTCTGCAATTAGTGTATTGTAACTCTCATAGGTGTTGAGCCTTGTGTTAAATCACTTTATTCCACTCGATAAAGGTTACTGTCACTGTGAATATGGGGTGGTTACGTCGAATGACAATAGCCTATAGCCGTAGTGTCATGGTGAGGTTATTGGAAGGCGGTTTAATTGCGGGAGGATAGCACTGAAGGCCTAGGTGTAAAATACAAGGGCTGCCACTGGTTTTCAAGTAAGCATTGGTTTTCAAGTAAAGAAAATGATGTAATACAATTCCCACGCACAGAAAACAGAAATAAATAAATTAAATACAATGGGAATTATTTTCTCACTAATTCCGTGTCGCGCAACTCAAGCACTACAATGCAGCAGCACAAAATGGCAGCGCCTACACTGAAGAATAAAAAACGTGGTCAGAAGAAAAAACATGAGAAACTAACTCATTAAACACCAATTTTTTTAAAGGCTTCGCTCACAAAGAACGCACGAAAGCACATGAAATTGATTCCACACACCTCGAAAGAACATACAAACAAAATGGATTGCAATTTTAAGATAACTACGGCAACATTTTAGCACAACTGGCTAGAAATTAATTATTTAGCTCTAAGTAGCTTGCAGGTGGCTTTGCTAATAGCCGTTATGTGTAGTGAAAGAGTTGCGTTTTTGCTCACCGATATCTCGTTCAAACAGCCCCTTATCCACACACAGCGGTACAGAGTGAAAACGGAAGATGAGCCGTTTTCATTCATGGCATTTTTCAAACTTTTATCTGGTATGTACCGGATCAGCCTGTCGAACGTCCAAGTGCTCATCAATCGGACTCTCCCTGCATTTTTCCACTCAAAACTGCTGCCTGCCATGCTAGGTGCAGCGCTCAAAGCATAGCAAGCAGAACAACAAATGAATGAGCGAGAGCGAGATGGAATGAACGAATGAATGAGCGAGTTGAATTGAACTTGACTTGAGACCGACATCCTGCACTCGTGGAAAGAGTTTGAATGTCCGAATTAACAAACAAGTTCAAATGTCCGAATGAACTGTTCTCTCGAACTATCGGACCGTTCGGACTTCAAGTTGAAACGGACTTTGAGCCGAGTCTGAACCAAGCGGCCAAAACCAGACTTTGTTTTTGAAGCTCATTTCCTGGTGTTGTAGTTCCTGGTTGCTCACTAGCGCCACTACGGATGGCTCCAGTATAGGTGTTTTCATATCCGATTTCCATGTAAGTCTACGGTACAAATGCGATCAAAATACAAAGCCAATAATTTTTTCTCACAAGAACAAATAGTCATAATAGGTGTATTTTATTCGTCTTATGACTGTCCATGGGTCGATTTCATGATTTGTTGCGTCATTTGGGCACAGTGCCAATATTTGTTCTGGACCAATGAGGTACAGCTTTCGTCACTTCCGGATTACTGCGGAGGACTAAGATACAGTAGGGGCTACAGTCTATGGTCACTGGGGTGGGCGGTGGCGCCTCTTGGCTCCGGCCACGGTCCACCTGTGTGAAAATGCAGGCATCCCATTTCGTAGTGATTTAATTATGGCGTGTGCTATTTACAGCTGCACTAGACGACCATAAAATAATCCTCCTCTTAAGTTTTTTGGTAGCCAAGTCATTTTTACTATTTCCTTTAGCCTACTTGACCAAATAATTAGTTGGCAGAAAGCGTAATCAGCTTGCTATATTTGGTAGTCCAGTAGCCTATGCTAAAACAGTTTGCAACTGCGGCTACCAAGCCATTTGACTAGCTAGCTAACCTTAACCGGCAAACATTCAATCTGTCAAATGTGTTTGACGGCTTGTCAGTCGTGTACATTCCGTAAATGTCTACCTGGGCTATGCTTCACGCATGTGACAAAGCTACTATAATCCCGATTTTGGGATAAACACTTTTTCAGTTTCACGAAGCGAATTAAGAGTCTCAAGGTTCATTTGCTGAATATACAACACACAATGAAATCACACACACAGAATTTAATGAAATTAACCATCTTGGCATTTAGAAAGGAACATGTTTTTAGCATTTAAGAGACCGACAAGCTAGGCATTTAAGACAGTGGTTCTCAGAATCGGTTCTGGGGGCTCCTTGCGTATATTGGCTTTTCTCCATTGGTTTTGATTATTTACAAGAAAAAAATAATAGCCTAATAATAATTAGAAATTCAATGTAGGCTACATTATTTTTGTCTTCATGCACCAGGTGGAAAACTTGCTGTACAAAGTGCGTTGTCATATTTACACGCCTGCAGATCAGTTATTAAAATACTTGGTAGATTTGTTAATCACCACTGACAGTGTTAACTTTTATTCGGTGGAAAGTGATTTGCGAACGATCGGTCAGCTAGCGTCACCCAGAAAGTGAACACCACAAACGGCGATGGAGTAGCTAGTAGCAGTTACTGGCTCATTAACTGACTGTGGTGAAAACCTACGACGATAACTTGCTCAGTTAACAGCAGATCTACCAGACAGTTATACGAAAATTAGCCTAGTCAAATCACCAGTAGCCTACACATCTCTGATTGATTGACCATCAGTGTAGTCAATGTTCTTTCCCTGTGGTTCATATTGCTAATGTGTGAGCTAACCACGGATAGCCTACCTAGCTCACTGGCAAGCTGATATGCTAGCTAAGCATATTCGTTTTGCTGAGAAACATAAATTGAAGATAACTGAACATAGCCTAATTGTATTTTTAATGTCATACATATAACGTGATTACATGACACAGTACAGTCATGGATGGAAATTAAACTCCGTAAACATCTGATAATATATTTTAAAACATAACGGCAGACAGTCAGCTAGCCTCGTTCAGGTTGATGGGCTTTTCCGCACCGGACTGTCAATCAAATTGTAAAAATCACAAGACCGCTTAACTCTATGGTTTTGGCTCCAAATCGAGAAAATGGCCACGCCCTCCATTGAAAACATGTTTTAGAGACCCACGGAGAGTCAATGGGTGATGTCACAGTAGCTTTGTCCATATTTTTTACAGTCTCTGGTCTGAACGAGTTCGAATGTCCGAATGAACCGTTCTCTCAAACTATCGGACCTTTTAGTCGAGTTGAAACGGACTTTGAGCCGAGACAGGCAGCCTGCACTCACTGAACGAGATCGAATGAACTGTTCTAGTGCAGACATAAGTGTTTTTTACACTTGCTGTATATAATTGTATATGATTTATTTATGTCAGTCTACTATATGAAGGTGTAAAGGTACCATTGTTATGGTAATTGTTTGTTGTGGCCCTTCTATGCATTTAGGTTGTTATCTGACCCTTTTTTGTTTGCCAAATAAATGTCATCATTTTTCACACATTTTGTAGTGGAAGCATTACTTTAGAAATTTGATTCTATCAGAGTTGGTGAAATAAGTTGGAAGTTAGTGAAATGATTTTTTGTTGTTGTAGTCAATGAAATCCTTTTATATTGGAGGTCATGAATGGAATGGACTGCTTCTACCTAACCCCTACCTAGTGTTTCTTGAATAAGGTACTTTGTAAAAATTAATTGTACTGTACTATAGCAACAGATGTTCTTGGTGCACTGCAGTTGTTACATACATTAAAAATCATTGAGGATAAAAAAACAAGCAATGCAATACAGCAGATGCAATTCTAGGATCAAACCTTTTAGGGCAGGGTCAGCCCCTAATGAGAATGTGACATAGGCCTACAGTGCCTTGCAAAAGTGTTTAACCCCCCTGCTAAATCACTAATTTCATTGGATAACAATTAATACATTAATATTTTTCTATATATGATATTTTAATTTACAACAATACTTTTAATGAATTACTAGTAAGTAACATGAGTTTTATACCGTTAGCTAGCTAGCTTGTGAGCTCGCTAAAATTACGTTGATACATCTCTAAACACATCGAATCAACTGCACAATAATATTGATTTGACCCAACGTTCTCTGTCAGAACATTCAGCAATTTAATTTGCTAACGTTTCAACTTGTGTTTTTCTGCGCCATTAAATCCTAAATTCACTACCTAGCTACATCTCACGAGTTCAGTTTGAAACTAGGGGTGGGGTGGGGTGGGTAGGAAGTGTAACAGTGCTGATTTTCAATTTACAAGCATTTAAGCCCTCAGACAAGTTTGCAAAATCTAATGTTAGAAAGGGCTAAAAATGATTTCAGAAAATAAAATAATAATAATTATTATTATTATTATTATTTTTTAAGGGTGCTGAGATTAAATTTAGGTGTGCTTGAGCACCCTTAAAAGAGTCTAAAATTGCCAATGCAATACAGTAGCAAGCAACACGTTGGTTAGCCAAGGGATATGTCAACAAGGCAGCTAGCTGGTCACACTAATCCTCTAATTTGAGGTAATTTTTACCTTCATTTAAAAAAGAAAAAAACATATTCATGTAACTACACACACGTGTCATGGTTCTGTGGTTTGTTGCGTTTCCCCTTTTGGGCCGCCAGATTCAGTTTTTAGTTCTGTCCTTTTTCCCGTTTAATTGTATTATTGTTTTCAATTATTCTATTATTGTTTTTGGGTTGTCTCGTTTTCCCTTCCCTCCCTGTGGCCTGATTGTTCATTGATTTTTGGACTTTCTTTGTTTCCTGTGTTTTGAAGTTTTTCTTTGTGTTTCTTGAGAGTTGCCCTGCGAGGCCTTTTGTTCCTTGCTTTAGTTCCTGTTTTTTAAAGTAAAGTCTTTGTTTCTATTTACCGTTTGGAGTTTTGTGTTTTCCCCCTCACTCTGCGTTTGGGTCCTAACCCCCCACTACCGTGACACACACGTACAATATATGTCATATATATTGTAAATTAATGCATATATTGTTTACTAGTTACCATAAATCGCTGTTCTCTCTATTGCTGTTATCTTTGGAACGATCACCCGCCAGGATTGTTTGGAACTATCTGAAGCCTACATGAATCACGTGACCGTCTAGCGTTTTGACCCTCCATTGACGCGATTCTCTCTTTCTATGGCTGCTACGGCACAACCATGTCTTACAATACAGAGGCGGGAGGGTTGAAAGAATGTTATTCTTTGCTTGCTAATTACATTCAATTGAGAAAACCAACCACTTTATCATGTTTTATAACAGTTAATATTTTTCGTTCATCATGATGATATGATTATTTGGGGGGTTGTATTGGCCGGTTTTGATTATGGGGGGGGGGGGGGTTACAACCCCCCCCCCCCCCCGTAATTTACGCCCATGCTCATGGATCTCTTCCCATGCTCATGGATGGTCATCCTGGAGGCTGGGTGCCTGTGCCGTCCACAGGGATTAGGGGCTGCCGGTCCAGGGGCATCATTCCTAAAACTGGGACCAGTACCGGGACCACTCAACCTTCTGGGAAGCAGCACTGGACTGGCTATGGGCTCCAGGCCGACAGTGGACAGGTGTTGCTCCAGATACCCCAGCACATCAAACCTGTTACCCAGCTGGATAGACCCTGGAGGTGGAGTATGTGAGGAGTTCCTACCTCGATTCTTGTCACCCCGGATGCTGATCCAGGCTTCCGAAGGAGCAGGTGTGGAACAGATCCGTGCCTTAGGTGTAGCTCCAAGCCTGGGCCAGGGGTTCTCCTCGAGGATAGAACTGACAATCGGCGGCTCTTGCACTGTAGCTGGAGAGGAACCAAGCCAGGGAAGTGTGGTGTTGTTATCAGGAATGTGGGAGGCCTGCCGTCTGCCTGCATCCCTCCCCCCAATAGCTTAGGCTAAGTGCAGCTACCCTGTAAAAAGTAGATTTTTTCAAAAATGTATTTCTGTCCTCCAACAGAGAAACGCAAGTAGGGAACCAGTCCCATATTTGTCTGGGTTGAGAGCAGACCCAAACTGATGAGATACCAACCAAATAGATGGTTGCAGGAAAAGCAGTCAGTTTTCCTGAAGATCTTTACACAGGTATAATAAATAACTAGTGCTAAAATGTAAATATTACATATGTTTATATTCACAGGAAACTTTTAGAGGTGATAGGTGCTGACATCAAATTGCTGAGAGAAATGTCAGTTTCTTCAATATCTTACATTATCAAGTCAACCAGCCCCCAATGGAAGTGACCAGAGAAGGAAGTTACCCTCTTGGCAGCGGCCTGAGCAACCAGGTGAATAAAGCCTATTTCCTAATAATATGAGGCTGAAAATTTGAAAGCATACTGACAACAAACCAGATCTCATTTATATGTCCTAGTCTGGAGTTTGGGATTCTACCTGAAAGTATTTTGAATTTGTTAATTTAAGCAATAGCTCTTTCTACATAAACACTGTGCTTTGTGATCCTTTTTGTTTTAAGTACATCTCCAACAGGCATTTTCACATTTGATCTTTTAAATGGAGGAATGTTCAGCTTCAGACCCAATGCCTCAACATCTTTTTCAATAAGAAAGCCTTTATCTGCCATAAAGTCATCTCCTTTCTTCAAGTACCCACATTTTATGAGATCCTGGAGTAGTTTGGTTGTGTTGCACGGGTTAAAGTTTTCCCTGTCTGTGATTGACCCCGTGAACAGAGTGGACACAAATATTACAACACAACAAGGATCACATGCGATGAGTCCTTTTAGTGTGTTAGTTGATTTATAGTCAGAGTATGACCGGCATTGTAGGAGTAGGGAGCTTGGTCTTTCAATTTTTAATTCAGTGCAATTACATATTGAAAATGTAGTCGAATCGTCTTTCCTGTATTCATATGGCATATTAGACATGATTACATCCCTATGAGGCAATACTGGTAAAGAACTAAGCTTTTTATACATGTATTCTATCCATGCACTGAAAATTATGCTAACACTAGGCATGTCTATATGGATCCTGAAGGAAAGATCTTTTAGATCAAAATTGTTGCGCAGTTTCATGAGGACAAGTAAAAACTGACACAGGGCATGCTCTTTATGTGTCCATTTTCCCTTTTGCATGTCAGAGGAATTATTGTTTGTGGAAGTGTAATACTATTGAGGATCCCAAAAAGCATACACAAGTTATAAAACTGGTAGAATGTGAAACCTGTGCAATAATCAAAATACCTGGGTACTTTGCTTTGACTCACTGATCCAGGAGTTAGACCATGATTAGAAGTTGTGGGATGCTAACTCACTAATACAGGGGTTAAACCATGGTTAGAAGTTGTGGGATGCTTTCGCTCAGATTTGTTTTTTTAGACTCAATTTCTTGCGACTGTGTCTCCAAGGTGGTCTCCTGTTGCATAATGCATCCGCAATAAGATTCTAGGTGACAATGCATGTATATATATTTTTTTATTACATTATTTTAATAAAACTATTTAAAATAGTGCTAAGAATAACTATGTTTTAACCTTAAACATTTTGTTTTCAGCCTTAATAATAAATATATTTTAGGCAGAAAATATGGTGTCTGGGTCCATGTTTCTCATTACCGTAATATTTAAGTTCCTGTCAAAATTAGAAGTAGTTTTTAAATAAAGTTTTGTTCTCCCATGATGCATCAGTAAGAAGACATTAAGACAGTGGTCTCCAACCCTGGTCCTGGTGAGCTACAGGGTCTGCTGGTTTTCAAAGTGACTCTGCACTTCATGAATCAATTAGAGCAGTTGATTACACAGTTAACTCAACTCACCTGGTGTCTTGCGTCTCAATTGGGTGCTGATTTTAAGGTTAAGACAAAAACCAGCAGACTCTGTAGCTCTGCAGGACCAGGGTTGGAGACCACTGCATTAAGAAGATGGATACAAGGTGAGTTTGTGTTTTCTGTTTTACCTCTAAAAATCTATCATTTCTTCTGTAACCCCTGTACACGACACTATAGGTTTTCATTACTGTTATGTTGATTTATTAAAAAATTGGAAAACACAAAAAATATAGTTATATGTCAGGACTCGTGGGGGGTACGGACCCAAAAGCAGAGGGACAAAAACTCACAAATCCAAAATGGGGGGGGAACAAAAGACTTTACTGACAAAAAAGGCAAACAAACAGGGAACAGAAAAGGCCACGATGGGCAAAAACACAAACTCAAAAAATATCTAAATAACAGAAAACAAGAGGAACTCACAAACACGGGCAGGGCAGAACACAGGCAGGTACATTCGATCTGAAACAAACACAAGGAACCAGCACCCGAGTCAAGGGAACAAAGAACTTAAATAGACAGGGGGTAACAAGACACAGGTGAACTCAAAAAACAATCAAACCAGAAAAGGAGGGGATAACAAGACATAGGTGGGAACAATGATAGAATAATGAGATAATTGGAAACAATCATACAATTAACAGGGGGGAGCAGGACACAAAACCGAAGTGCCGCCATCTGGTGGCCCAACAAGGGAAACACAGACAGGAAGACACAGAACCATGACAGTACCCCCCCCCCCCAGACTTTACTTACAGGACAGGCAAACAAGCAGGGAACAGAAAAGGCCACGATGGGCAAAAACACAAACTCAAAAAATATCTAAATAAAACAGAAAACAAGAGGAACTCACAAATACGGGCAGGGCAGAACACGGGCAGGGCAGAACACAGGCAGGCAGAGCACAAGGGCAGGTCAAACAAAACACAGGCAGGTACATTCGGTCTGAAACAAACACAAGGAACCAGCACCCGAGTCAAGGGAACAAAGAACTTAAATAGACAGGGGGTAACAAGACACAGGTGAACTCAAAAAACAATCAAACCAGAAAAGGAGGGGATAACAAGACACAGGTGGGAACAATGATAGAATAACGAGACAATTGGAAACAATCATACAATTAACAGGGGGGAGCAGGACACAAAACTGAAGTGCCGCCATCTGGCGGCCCAACAAGGGAAACACAGACAGGAAGACACAGAACCATGACAGTTATATATCATTTTAAAAGTTTCAAAAGTGCTGGTAGCAAAATTTGTGCCGTGTCATCATAGCGGACACAATTGTTAGCAAAAAGGCTAAGGCCTTCTCATTACCGAAACACACAATTCTCATTACCATGCTATTTGATTGCCTATTTCAGTAATGAGAACCTTATAATATCGGTAGTGAGAAAAACTGGTTTTACTATATAAATTAAACTTTAATTATTCTTTTTCTTATCAAACCATTTTTTTAATTAAAATTAAGTTAATAATTAACTTAAGCCAGTTCTTAAGTTATAAAATTGTTGTTATTATTGGGTGGCATTCCCCTTTAAGCTGCACAATTTAATTACTATATTGAAACTTGAAAAGGGAATAGCACCTATATTAGAATATGAAGGCTATTGTAAGCAAATAAGAATGTGTCATTAACCCAAAATGCATTTGTTGTGAAGATTGGCAGACAGAGAGAGAAAGAAAGCAGCATCAAGGGCTGGATGTCAGAATGGGGGTGCTCGTAGAGTATGACACAGATCTCTACCCCGGTATAATAACTCAGGTATATACATACATACTGTACATTAATTACCACCACCAATGCAGAAAAACTGACAAAAAATAGTAAAGGTGCATGGTTCATTACCAGGTGAATTAATGTGTTTTGTTTTTGTTTTTTTCTTTCCTTCTAGATTGTTGGCAAACAGTATGAGGTAGATACAATGAGTTGGGTAGGGGAGAACAGATTTTTCAATCCTGCAGTGAAATACCCCGGCGACAAAATCTGGTATTTACCGGGAGACATTAAAGAGGTTATCCCAGAGCCACTTCCAGTGACATCGTCCAAAAGGCATTTCTGCATTTTGCCAGAAATCTGGGCAAAACATTCCAAATAGTGATGGACAGTTTGAGTCTTTTCTTCGAAGTCGGTGCATTCAAACCGTTCGACTGACTGTCAAATGTTTCAAGTTTTTCCTTTTTTTAGTACTTCTACTTCGTATCCTGAGTCTAACAGGTAGCAAAAGATAAGAATAGGCATACTGAATTGTTTTTTGGTAGCCAAAACCTTTTATTAACCTTGTGGTGATTGTTTTATCTCTGCATCAAAGAATACTAATTATCAATTAATGCGTTTTAATTTTGTGCATCAGATTTACCTGACTCCTCATGAATGGTATGAGATGGGCTTGTGCACCCACCCCCCCCCCCCCCCCACCGAGGCTGGGCTCCACCATCATACATCGTACATTTTGATTCAGATCTCCCTGACTAATCCTACCAGGTGACCAGGTATCCGTGTCAGTGTCTCCCTTCTGCTCAATCCCTATCAGTGTCTCCCTCCTACTCAAACCCTGTCAGTGTCTCCCTCCTACTCAAACCCTGTCAGTGTCTCCCTCCTGCTCAAACCCTGTCAGTGTCTCCCTCCTGCTCAAACCCTGTCAGTGTCTCCCTACTGTGTAATCTGTCAGTGGCTCGACAGTCTCCCTTCTACTCAAACACTGTCAGTGTCTCCCTCCTGTTTAAACCCTGTGAGTGTCTCCCTCCTGCTGAAACGCTGTCAGTGGCTCTACAGTGTCCCCATCCTGATCAAGCCCTGTCATTGTCTCCCTGCTGCTCAAACCCTGTCAGTGTCTCCCTTCAACTCAAACCCTGTCAGTGGCTCGACAGTGTCCCCATCCTAATCAAGCCCTGTCATTGTCTCCCTGCTGCTCAAACCCTGTCAGTGTCTCCCTGCTGCTCAAACCCTGTCAGTGGCTCCACAGTGTCTCCCTTCTGCTCAAACCCTGTCAGTGGCTCTACAGTGTCTCCCTCCTGCTCAAACCCTGTCAGTGTCTCCCTCCAACTCAAATCCTGTCAGTGGCTCGACAGTGTCCCCATCCTGATCAAACCCTGTCAGTGTCTCCCTCCTGCTCAAACCCTGTCAGTGTCTCTGTCCTTCTCAAACCCTGTCAGTGTCTCTCTCCTGCTCAAACCCTGTCAGTGGCTCGACAGTGTCCCCCTCCTGATCAAACCCTGCCAGTGGCTCCACAGTGTCTCCCTCCTACTCAAACCCTGTCAGTGGCTCGACAGTGTCTCCCTCCTGCTCAAACCCTGTCAGTGTCTCCCTCCTACTCAAACCCTGTCAGTATCTCCCTCCTGCTGAAACCCTGTCAGTGTCTCCCTCCTGCTCAAACCCTGTCAGTATCTCCCTCCTGCTCAAACCCTGTCAGTGTCTCCCTCCTGCTCAAACCCTGTCAGTGTCTCCCTACTGTGTAATCTGTCAGTGGCTCGACAGTCTCCCTTCTACTCAAACACTGTCAGTGTCTCCCTCCTGTTTAAACCCTGTGAGTGTCTCCCTCCTGCTGAAACGCTGTCAGTGGCTCTACAGTGTCTCCCTCCTGCTCAAGCCCTGTCAGTGTCTTCCTCCTGCTCAAACCCTGTCAGTGTCTCCCTTCAACTCAAACCCTGTCAGTGGCTCGACAGTGTCCCCATCCTGATCAAGCCCTGTCATTGTCTCCCTGCTGCTCAAACCCTGTCAGTGTCTCCCTGCTGCTCAAGCCCTGTCATTGTCTCCCTGCTGCTCAAGCCCTGTCATTGTCTCCCTGCTGCTCAAACCCTGTCAGTGTCTCCCTGCTGCTAAAACCCTGTCAGTGTCTCCCTGCTGCTCAAACCCTGTCAGTGGCTCCACAGTGTCTCCCTTCTGCTCAAACCCTGTCAGTGGCTCTACAGTGTCTCCCTCCTGCTCAAACCCTGTCAGTGTCTCCCTCCAACTCAAATCCTGTCAGTGGCTCGACAGTGTCCCCCATCCTGATCAAACCCTGTCAGTGTCTCCCTACTGCTTAATCTCTGTCAGTGGCTCGACAGTGTCTCCCTCCAACTCTAACCCTGTCAGTGTCTCCCAAAAACTCAATCCTTGTCAGTGTCTTGCTCCTGCTCAAACCCTGTCAGTGTCTCCCTCCTGGTCAAACTCTGTCAGTGTCTCCCTCCTGCTCAAACCCTGTCAGTGTCTCCCTCCAACTCAAATCCTGTCAGTGGCTCGACAGTGTCCCCATCCTGATCAAACCCTGTCAGTGTCTCCCTCCTGCTCAAACCTTGTCAGTGTCTCTGTCCTTCTCAAACCCTGTCAGTGTCTCCCTCCAACTCAAACCCTGTCAGTGGCTCGACAGTGTCCCCATCCTGATCAAGCCCTGTCAGTGTCTTCCTCTTGCTCAAACTCTGTCAGTGTCTCCCTCCTGCTCAAACCCTGTCAGTGTCTCCCTCCAACTCAAACCCTGTCAGTGGCTCGACAGTGTCCTCATCCTGATCAAGGCCTGTCAGTTTCTCCCTCCTGCTCA
Source organism: Anguilla anguilla (assembly GCF_013347855.1). Classification (NCBI taxonomy): domain Eukaryota; kingdom Metazoa; phylum Chordata; class Actinopteri; order Anguilliformes; family Anguillidae; genus Anguilla; species Anguilla anguilla. Next base: position 303,676 of record NC_049219.1, on the reverse strand, counting down.
AACCCTGTCAGTGTCTCCCTCTTGCTCAAACTCTGTCAGTGTCTGCCTCCTGCTCAAACCTTGTCAGTGTCTCCCTCCAACTCAAACCCTGTCAGTGGCTCGACAGTGTCTCCCTCCTACTCAAACCCTGTCAGTGGCTCGTCAGTGTCTCCCTCCTGCTCAAACCCTGTCAGTGTCTCTGTCCTTCTCAAACCCTGTCAGTGTCTCGCTCCTGCTCAAACCCTGTCAGTGTCTCCCTACTGCTTAATCTCTGTCAGTGGCTCGACAGTGTCTCCCTCCAACTCTAACCCTGTCAGTGTCTCCCAACAACTCAATCCTTGTCAGTGTCTTGCTCCTGCTCAAACCCTGTCAGTGTCTCCCTCCTACTCAAACCCTGTCAGTGGCTCGACAGTGTCTCCCTCCTGCTCAAACCCTCTCATTGTCTCTGTCCTGCTCAAACCCTGTCAGTGTCTCCCTCCTGCTCAAACCCTGTCAGTGTCTCTGTCCTTCTCAAACCCAGTCAGTGTCTCCCTCCTGGTCAAACTCTGTCAGTGTCTCCCTCCTGCTCAAACCCTGTCAGTGTCTCCCTCAAACTCAAACCCTGTCAGTGGCTCGACAGTGTCTCCCTCCTTCTCAAACCCTGTCAGTGTCTCCCTCCTGCTCAAACCCTGTCAGTGTCTCCCTACTGCTCAAACTCTGTCAGTGGCTCAACAGTGTCTCCCTTCTACTCAAACCCTGTCAGTGTCTCTCTCCTGCTCAAACCCTGTCAGTGTCTCCCTCCTTCTCAAACCCTGTCAGTGTCTCCCTCCTGCTCAAACCCTGTCAGTGTCTCTCTCCTGCTCAAACCCTGTCAGTGTCTCCCTCCTGCTCAAACCCTGTCAGTGTCTCCCTCCAACTCAAACCCTGTCAGTGGCTCGACAGTGTCCTCATCCTGATCAAGCCCTGTCAGTGTCTGCCTCCTGCTCAAACCCTGTCAGTGTCTCCCTCCAACTCAAACCCTGTCAGTGGCTCGACAGTGTCTCCCTCCTACTCAAACCCTGTCAGTGGCTCGTCAGTGTCTCCTTCCTGCTCAAACCGTGTCAGTGTCTCTGTCCTTCTCAAACCCTGTCAGTGTCTCCCTCCTGCTCAAACCCTGTCAGTGTCTCCCTCAAACACAAACCCTGTCAGTGGCTCGACAGTGTCCCCATCCTGATCAAGCCCTGTCAGTGTCTCTGTCCTTCTCAAACCCTGTCAGTGTCTCCCTCCAACTCAAACCCTGTCAGTGGCTCGACAGTGTCCTCATCCTGATCAAGCCCTGTCAGTGTCTCCCTCCTGCTCAAACCCTGTCAGTGTCTCCCTGCTGCTCAAACTCTGTCAGTGTCTGCCTCCTGCTCAAACCCTGTCTGTGTCTCCCTCCAACTCAAACCCTGTCAGTGGCTCGACAGTGTCTCCCTCCTACTCAAACCCTGTCAGTGGCTCGTCAGTGTCTCCCTCCTGCTCAAACCCTGTCAGTGTCTCCCTCCTGCTCAAACCCTGTCAGTGTCTCCCTCAAACACAAACCCTGTCAGTGGCTCGACAGTGTCCTCATCCTGATCAAGCCCTGTCAGTGTCTCCCTCCTGCTCAAACCCTGTCAGTGTCTCCCTCTTGCTCAAACTCTGTCAGTGTCTGCCTCCTGCTCAAACCCTGTCTGTGTCTCCCTCCAACTCAAACCCTGTCAGTGGCTCGACAGTGTCTCCCTCCTACTCAAACCCTGTCAGTGGCTCGTCAGTGTCTCCCTCCTGCTCAAACCCTCTCATTGTCTCTGTCCTTCTCAAACCCTGTCAGTGTCTCCCTCCTGCTCAAACCCTGTCAGTGTCTCACTCCTGCTCAAACCCTGTCAGTGTCTCTGTCCTTCTCAAACCCTGTCAGTGTCTCTCTCCTGTTCAAACCCTGTCAGTGGCTCGACAGTGTCCCCCTCCTGATCAAACCCTGCCAGTGGCTCCACAGTGTCTCCCTCCTACTCAAACCCTGTCAGTGGCTCGACAGTGTCTCCCTCCTGCTCAAACCCTGTCAGTGTCTCGCTCTTTCTAAAACCCTGTCAGTGTCTCACACCAACTCAAACCGTGTCAGTGTCTCGCTCCTGCTCAAACCCTGTCAGTGTCTCCCTACTGCTTAATCTCTGTCAGTGGCTCGACAGTGTCTCCCTCCAATTCAAACCCTGTCAGTGTCTCCCAACAACTCAATCCTTGTCAGTGTCTTGCTCCTGCTCAAACCCTGTCAGTGTCTCTGTCCTTCTCAAACCCTGTCAGTGTGTCCCTCCTGCTCAAACCCTGTCAGTGGTTCGACAGTGTCCCCCTCCTGATCAAACCCTGTCAGTGGCTCCACAGTGTCTCCCTCCTGCTCAAACCCTGTCAGTGTCTCACTCTCTCTAAAACCCTGTCAGTGTCTCACTCCAACTCAAACCGTGTCAGTGTCTCACTCCTGCTCAAACCCTGTCAGTGTCTCCCTACTGCTTAATCTCTGTCAGTGGCTCGACAGTGTCTCCCTCCAACTCAAACCCTCAGTGTCTCCCAACAACTCAATCCTTGTCAGTGTCTTGCTCCTGCTCAAACCCTGTCAGTGTCTCCCTCCTGCTCAAACCCTGTCAGTGTCTCCCTCCTGCTCAAACCCTGTCAGTGTCTCTGTCCTTCTCAAGCCCTGTCAGTGTCTCCCTCTTGCTCAAACCCTGTCAGTGGTTCGACAGTGTCCCCATCCTTATCAAACCCTGTCAGTGGCTCCACAGTGTCTCCCTCCTGCTCAAACCCTGTCAGTGTCTCGCTCTTTCTAAAACCCTGTCAGTGTCTCAACAGTGTCTCCCTTCTACTCAAACCCTGTCAGTGTCTCTCTCCTGATCAAACCCTGTCAGTGTCTCCCTCCTTCTCAAACCCTGTCAGTGTCTCCCTCCTGCTCAAACCCTGTCAGTGTCTCTCTCCTGCTCAAACCCTGTCAGTGTCTCCCTCCTGCTCAAACCCTGTCAGTGTCTCCCTCCAACTCAAACCCTGTCAGTGGCTCGACAGTGTCCTCATCCTGATCAAGCCCTGTCAGTGTCTCCCTCCAACTCAAACCCTGTCAGTGGCTCGACAGTGTCTCCCTCCTACTCAAACCCTGTCAGTGGCTCGTCAGTGTCTCCCTCCTGCTCAAACCCTGTCAGTGTCTCTGTCCTTCTCAAACCCTGTCAGTGTCTCCCTCCTGCTCAAACCCTGTCAGTGTCTCCCTCCTGCTGAAACCCTGTCAGTGTCTCTGTCCTTCTCAAACCCTGTCAGTGTCTCTCTCCTGTTCAAACCCTGTCAGTGGCTCGACAGTGTCCCCCTCCTGATCAAACCCTGCCAGTGGCTCGACAGTGTCTCCCTCCTGCTCAAACCCTGTTAGTGTCTCGCTCTTTCTAAAACCCTGTCAGTGTCTCACTCCAACTCAAACCGTGTCAGTGTCTCGCTCCTGCTCAAACCCTGTCAGTGTCTCCCTACTGCTTAATCTCTGTCAGTGGCTCGACAGTGTCTCCCTCCAACTCAAACCCTGTCAGTGTCTCCCAACAACTCAATCCTTGTCAGTGTCTTGCTCCTGCTCAAACCCTGTCAGTGTCTCCCTCCTGCTCAAACCCTGTCAGTGTCTCTGTCCTTCTCAAACCCTGTCAGTGTCTCTGTCCTTCTCAAGCCCTGTCAGTGTCTCCCTCCTGCTCAAACCCTGTCAGTGTCTCTGTCCTTCTCAAACCCTGTCAGTGGTTCGACAGTGTCCCCCTCCTGCTCAAACCCTGTCAGTGTCTCTGTCCTTCTCAAACCCTGTCAGTGGTTCGACAGTGTCCCCCTCCTGCTCAAACCCTGTCAGTGTCTCGCTCTTTCTAAAACCCTGTCAGTGTCTCCCAACAACTCAATCCTTGTCAGTGTCTTGCTCCTGCTCAAACCCTGTCAGTGTCTCCCTCCTGGTCAAACTCTGTCAGTGTCTCCCTCTTGCTCAAACCCTGTCAGTGTTTCCCTCCAACTCAAACCCTGTCAGTGGCTCGACAGTGTCCCCATCCTGATCAAGCCCTGTCAGTGTCTCCCTCCTGCTCAAACCCTGTCAGTGTCTCCCTCCTGCTCAAACCCTGTCAGTGGCTCGACAGTGTCCTCATCCTGATCAAGCCCTGTCAGTGTCTCCCTCCTGCTCAAACCCTGTCAGTGTCTCTCTCTTGCTCAAACTCTGTCAGTGTCTGCCTCCTGCTCAAACCCTGTCAGTGTCTCCCTCCAACTCAAACCCTGTCAGTGGCTCGACAGTGTCTCCCTCCTACTCAAACCCTGTCAGTGGCTCGTCAGTGTCTCCCTCCTGCTCAAACCCTGTCAGTGTCTCTGTCCTTCTCAAACCCTGTCAGTGTCTCCCTCCTGCTCAAACCCTGTCAGTGTCTCTGTCCTTCTCAAACCCTGTCAGTGTCTCCCTCCTGCTCAAACCCTGTCAGTGGCTCGACAGTGTCCCCCTCCTGATCAAACCCTGTCAGTGTCTCGCTCTTTCTAAAACCCTGTCAGTGTCTCACTCCAACTCAAACCGTGTCAGTGTCTCCCTCCTGCTCAAACCCTGTCAGTGTCTCTCTCTTTCTAAAACCCTGTCAGTGTCTCACTCCAACTCAAACCGTGTCAGTGTCCCCCTCCTGATCAAACCCTGTCAGTGTCTCGCTCTTTCTAAAACCCTGTCAGTGTCTCACTCCAACTCAAACCGTGTCAGTGTCATCGTCCTGCTAAAACCCTGTCAGTGTCTCCTCCTGCTCAACACCTGTCAGTGTCTCCACAGTGTCTCCCGCTTGCTTAAACCCTGTCAGTGTCTCCCTCCTACTCAAACCCTGTCAGTGTCTCCCTCCTGCTGATACCCTGTTTATAGGTCTTGTTTACTGTTGGACTTATAAGTAACGTTACTTTTAGATAGGTAGTTATGTTAAATGGCTAACATGCTAACATTTTTTTCTTCTTCTCTGAATTGTATGTTTCATTGTATGTATTTATATATGTATGTATGTACCACTTATTGTAAAGCGTCTTTGATGGCATGAAAAGCGATATATAAAATAAATTTATTATTATTATTATTATTATTATTATTATTATTATTATTATTATTATTAAGATTAGGGAGCTTTTGTATTGAAGTCTGTTCTTCCATCAAGATGTCTTCCCCTCTATGCCAACTGATGTTATTGTTTGCAGCTGAGCTAGCTTGGTAATTCACCAGCATTTATTTCAATCGAGAACTGAATTGCATGCTATGTAGCTACGTGTAGCCAACTTCACTAACAAAGCTAACAAGGACTGTCTTCCTCATTACAGTTCACAGATTATAAATCAAAGAATAACTGAAATATTTCAATAATTTATTTCGAACTCAATACCTCAGGAATATTACAGTGTAATATTACACTAATCAACCCCTAACTACGGTGAACAAGTACAACACTAAGTTTACCCTGCCTGGAATAGGCTTACCGGGACCCATCCCTGGAGCCAGGCCTGGGGGTGGTGTCCGCAGGTGAGCTCCTGGTGGCCGGGCAACCCACGTTTCTCAGCCGGGCCTAGCCCGAAAAGACTACGTGGGACAGCCATGACACCACCTGCAAGGTTCAGGCTAGGGGTCGGGTGCAATGCCCGTCGGGCAGGGGGCAAGAACAGGGTAGATCCGTGTGTCATCTGCCCAGACAACGGAAAATGATTCTTGGCACGTGGAACATTACCTCTCTGGTGGGGAAGGAGCCGGAGCTGGTGTGTGAGGCTGAGAAGTACCAACTAGATATAGTTAGGCTCACCTCTACACACAGTTCTGGCTCTGGAACCAAACTCCTGGATAGGGGGTGGTCTCTCTCCTAGTTGTTCAGGGTGAGAGGCGCTGGGCGGGAGTGGGGATACTCACAAGTCCCCGGCTGGTGGCCACTCAGTTGGAGTTTACTGCAGTGGACGAGAGGGTCGCCTAGATGCGACTGCATGTGGCAGAGAGGAAAATTTGACTGTTATCTGTGCTTATGTGCCTAATATCAGTTCAGAGCATTCAGCCTTCTTGGAGAAGGTGGGAGGGGTGCTGGAAAAGGCCCCACTTACTGACTCCATTGTCCTACTGGGAGACTTCAATGCTCACTTTGGCAATGACTGGGTAACTTGGAGAGGCGTGATTGGGAGGAATGACCTCTCTGATCTGAACCCGAATGGTGTTATGTTATTGGACTTCTGTGCTTGTCATGATTTGTCCATAATGAAAACCATGTTCGAACACAAGGATGTTCATAAGTGTACATGGTACCAGAACACCTTGGGCCAAAGGTCAATGATTGACTTTGTAGTAGTTTCATCAGGCCTGCGGCCATTTGTTTTGGACACTGGAGTGAAGAGAGGAGCAGAGCTGTCAACTGATCACCATCTGGTGGTGAGTTGGATCAGATGGCGAGGGAAGCTGCCAGACAGAATAGGTAGGCCTAAACGTGTAGTGAGGGTCTTCTGGGAACGCCTGGCAGAGTACTCTGTGTGGACTGTCCAAAACCCTTGAATGAGCAGTTCTTAAACAATTAACCTCTTTTCTCCATCAGAACAACCTGCTAGACCGTCACCAGTCTGGCTTCCGATCCGGGCACTCAGCAGAGACTGCACTCCTAGCTGTGACGGAGGCACTTGCCACTCCTCTCCACCTTGACTGGGATGGGAATTGCCGGGACTGCCCTGTCTTGGTTCGCTTCCTATCTTGCAGATAGGACCTACCAGGTCACCTGGAAGGGGTCTGCCTCTGCTTCTCATCCACTTGTTACGGGAGTGCCGCAGGGATCTGTACTGGGTCCTCTGCTGTTCTCCTTATACACCAGATCTCTTGGTTCAGTTATTAATTCACATGGGGCGACATAGCTCAGGAGGTATGACCGATTGTCTGGCAGTCGAGGGTTGCCGGTTAAAACCCCGCCCTGGGCATGTCGAAGTGTCCTTGAGCAAGACACCTAACCCCTAACCCCTAACTGCTCTGGCGAATGAGAGGCATCAATTGTAAAGCGCTTTGGATAAAAGCGCTATATAAATGCAGTCCATTTACATGGCTTTTCCTATCATTGTTTCTTTCCCCCCCTCGGCCACACAGGTCAATGATAAGATCTCTTCCTGCCTGGCTGACATCTCCACCTGGATGGCCAGCCACCATCTGAAGCTCAACCTCAACAAAACTGAGCTGCTCGTCTTCCCGTGCAAGACCTCCTTGCTTCGTGAACTCTCAATCACGGTTGATGGCACCACAGTGACTGCCTCTCACTCTGCCAAGAGCTTGGGGGTGGTCCTGGATGACCAACTGGACCTCAAGGAGCACATCAAGTCAACATCACGGTCCTGCAGATTCCTCCTGTACAACATCAGGAGGATTCGACCATACCTGACGACGCACTCCACCCAGCTGCTCGTCCAGGCTACGGTGACCTCTCGTCTTGATTATTGCAACTCTCTCCTTGCAAACCTGCCAGCTTGTGCCATACAGCCACTACAGATGATTCAGAATGCCGCTGCCCGACTCATCTACAACCTCCCCAAATTCTCCCACGTCACTCCTCTGCTGCGATCACTTCACTGGCTACCGGTCGCTGCCAGGATCCGGTTCAAAGCCCTGACCCTTGCCTACACTGCCGCCAACAGGACAGCCCCCATCTACTTGCAGGACATGACTCAATTCTATGTGCCTGCTCGACCACTCCGCTCTGCGGCAGCAGGGCGCCTTGTAACCCCTCCCACCCGCCCAAAGGGATCACAGAGCTTCTCCACCCTAGCTCCCCAGTGGTGGAACGAACTCCCCGTCCCTCTCCGAACCTCCCCCTCACTATCCATCTTCCGCCGTGGCCTGAAGACTCATCTCTTCAGACTATACCTAGACTAACCACCACCACGCTGTATAAAAAAAAAAAAAAACCTTTTTCCTGTCACTTGTTACATGTTGCCGCATCCCTGCACTTCTTGGTAATTTGTATTTGTCCTAATACTGTAGCTTATTCTTCTGCCTAGTTGGCTTTGCAGATGTTAGACCAGAATAGTGTTCATTGTTCTCGGCTAGAAATAGCTGTACAAAATAAGTCATTGTACCTTACTGAACCCATGTTCAGCAGTTGTCTACGATCGTGAAAATGCACTTTTTTGTACGTCGCTTTGGATAAAAGCGTCTGCCAAATGAATGTAATGTAATGTAATGATTTCAACTCTCACCTCCGAGAGAGCTTTTCCCATATCCCAGAGGAGGTAGGGGACATAGAGTCTGAATGGACCCTGTTCAAAACCTCTATTGTAGAAGCTGCTGCTAGAGGTTGTGGTCAAAAGCTGGGCGGTGCATGTCCTGACAGCAACCCAAGGACCTGCTGGTGGACTCCAGCGGTGAGGGAGGTTGTAAAGCTGAAGAAAGGCATTCCCAGGCCTGGTTGGCTCTGGGAACCTCTGATTCAGCAGATAGTTACCGGCAGGCGAAAAAGGCCGCAGCTGCGCCAGTGGCAGAAGCAAAAGCCAGAACATGGGGGAGGTTTAGAGAGGCCTTGGAGAAGGATTTTCAGTCGGCCCCAAAGTGGTTCTGGAAAACTGTTCGGCACCTCAGGAGGGAAAAGCGGGAAACTGTTCAGGCTGTTGTCAGTAGGAATGGTGAAACTTTGACCTCAACTGGGGATATTGTCGAAAGGTGGAAGGAATACTTTGAAGACCTCCTGAATAAGACGGACAGGCCCTCATTTTTGGAGGTGGAGCTGGAGCAATCCGGGGGATAAGAGTTCATCTCTGTGGCAGAAGTCACTGGGGTGGTTGGAGAGCTCCTCAGTGGCAGAGCACCAGGGGTGGATGAGATTCGTCTGGAAATGTTGAAGGCTCTGGATGTTGGTGGTGTGTCTTGGCTGACACGAATCCTCAATGTCGCGTGGAAGTCGGGAACAGTGTCTTTGGAGTAGCAGACCGGGGTGGTGTTCCCCATATTTAAGCAGGGGGACCAGAGGGTTTGTTCCAATTATCGGGGAATCACACTCCTCAGCCTCCCTGGAAAAAATGCGTACTAGAGTGGTTTGCAGCTGAGTGTGATGCGGTCAGGATGAGGATCAGCATCTCCAAGGCGGTGGTTATGGGCCTCTCCCATAAAAATATGGTTTGCCCTCTTCAAGTAAAGGAGGAGCAACTGCCCTAGGTGGAGGAGTTCAAGTATCTTGGGGTCTCATTCACGAGTGAGGGGGAAAGGTATTCAGAGATCGACAGCCGTCTTGGTGCAGCGGCCACAATAATGCGGACATTGTATCAGACAGTGGTGGTGAAGAAGGAACTGAGCCAAAAGGCAAAGCTCTCGATTTACCAGTCAATCTTCGTTCCTACTCTCACCTATGGTCCTGAGCTATGGGTAGTGACTGAAAGAGTGAGATCGCGAATACAAGTGGCCGAAATGGGGTTTCTCCTTAGGGTGGTAGGGCTTATTCTCCTTGATAGGGTAAGGAGCTCAGCTATCCGGGAGGACCTCACAGTAGAACCGCTGCTCCTCCGCATTGAAAGGAGTCAATTGAGGTGGTTCGGGCATCTGATAAGGATGCCTCCTCGGCGCCTCCCTCTGGAGGTGTGCCGGGCACAGCCACCGGAGAGGAGACCCAGGGGTAGACCTAGGACACACTGGAGGGATTATGTCCAAAGACTGGCCTGGGATCGCCTTGGGATCCACCGGGATGAGTTAGCGGAAGTTGCTGGGGAGAGGGATGTATGGGCTGCTCTGCTTTCCCCTTTGCCACTGCGACCCTGGCCTGGATTAAGCGATTAGAGAGAATGGATGGATGGAATATTACGCTATATTTTATTTGGCCATGGGTGAGGCCCTTACCGTCAATATCTGGGACTAAATATTGAATAAATATACAACCTTACCATTGGTTTTACGTGTAGAGATGTCCCTTTTGAGATTGAGTGGTCATATATTGTCTTGGGCAATCCGTTTGTGAAATTTACAATTTCATTTGTGATGCCTGGGTACCTTCCAAAATAGCTGTGCGTAATACCGCAAGTTGTTTACGGGGTTGTTGCCCTTTTTAGTGCAGTCTGGCTTGATTGACAATTAATTTATTCAGTTGGTGACCATATAAGCTTTCTAACGATGTATAACAGGTCTAATTTTGGTTTGGTTAGTGGAAGTTGCTGGGGAGAGGGACGTATGGGCTGCTCTGCTTTCCCCTTTGCCACTGTGACCTGGATTAAGTGATTAGAGAGAATGGATGGATGGAATATTACACTATATTTTATTTGGCCGTGGCTTTATTTGAAGTGACGTACAATAACTGCATACCGAAGGACAATGGTACAACTACAGAACACAGGTCAGATAAGGTAGCTACAATTCGCATAAAGTACCACATATCCATAGCCATCAACATACTATATACATATAATGCAGTATATCATTAAAAATACGTTTTCAACTTGCACAAATGCCAAGTTACTCTCACTTACAAAGCACTGTCTATAATTCATTCATTCAAACTGGCTAAATATAGGCCTGCCATTAAAAGTATTGATATCAAAATGACGCCAAGTTACTGTACTACAAACAATATAGGCCTATCTCCCACAGAAATTAAAGAAGCGGTATTCCAAAGCAATGCTACCCAATGCCTCCTAAATTGTTTCAAGTCACTTGGCCCTGTGTTTTTCAATTTTATCATCTCACAATGTCGTCATTCATGCTTTGTGTCACATCAAAGTGTCAAATAACTACATTTTCCTCATGCAGGATATTTAAATGAATCTATAAAACTGCTGGTGAATACCAACAGGAAGCATATTCCTTCAAAAAAGATACGTTCATACTTGGTTGTCAAGTTCATTTCAGTAAATGCACAACTGTACACAAATGTATTTGTAATTTTGATTATTAATTGAAGTTTCATTGGTTGAATAGTCTAGATGTAATTTTATGAGACTGATTTGTAATTGTGCGGTTATACTGCTTCGCCTACATAAGTGGTGCCCAATGTGAGAATATAGACATATAATCCCGACATAAGTTATGCCCTGTGTAACGCTATATTGTCATTTCTCCGGAACAGTGAATTTTATACAATATTATATTGTTTCTAAGAATGTGGCCTGGCCTCCCTGTCACAAGCATCGAAGCAAAAGTGATTGGGGCAATTTAAAATCCACTGATAACCTAATCTAGGCAGACAATCTATGGGTCTCACCTCCTGCAGATACAGGACACCATATCGAGGGTTGGAGACTCTGCATGTCTACATGCCTAACATTTCTCATTCCCATTTCCTCTTTAAGTTTGAATTCAATCTTTAGGTAGGCCAGTCCTTGTCATAAATTAGTTTTGACCCCCCTTTCCTTCTCTCCTACACCTTCATTTGGCATCACCCAATCAGGACAAACATCCTCAAACCATGCTGGGTAAGGTATTTAAGACTGCCACAGGAAAAAGATTGTTGTGTTGCTTTTGGTTTTGGAGCCTTGGAAAAGAAGAGATTTTCTCTTTTCATTTTGGTGGTGGTTTCTTGGTTGTGTGATTTTAGCTGGTTTCCTTTAATCCTGTGGTGCTTAAACTGGAAGTAGGTGACACTTTAGCAAGGTCTGGTTTATCCGTCTCTCTCTCTCTATTTTCTGGTATTTCTAAATCAATTGTTTGTTTTGTATAATGTCTTCGGTTTTGTAATTTAGTAGTAGAAGTAGTGAGCCTGCATTCAATAAAGAATGTATGATTTCAATGCATTATTCTAATTGACTGCTTTGTATTGGATTAAATTATTTAATCTTAAAACCTGTGTAGAGTTTGTTTTGATTTCTTGGTTGATTCCACCAGTTTCCTATAGACTGGCCTATCAATGAATTTGGAGATTTAATTCATAGTTCTCATTTTAAACATAATTATTAAATAAAATCACATAAAATATATTTTACAGGTTAAGTGAGGGGTTCTAGCATGCAATATTGCTTGCGTTCAGTATTCATAATGCTGAAAATTTTAACAAGGGCATTGACTGTTGGAACCGCTGGATTCTGAAAATAAACATATTCTTAGTTAATCCTTGCTTGTCCCGTAGCCTTTATCAAAGGAGAATGCACAACATGCACAAAATGTAACTCAGTACAACACGTGACTTCTGTCTACAGGATGTCACACTTTGAGGTTTACCACGCAAAATTTCTGCAATGCAGGATTGGCAACAATTCAAGTGCTTAATCCTGTGCACAGTAAGCCTAATAAATGAACAATGACATATAAAATGGTTTGCAAAATCTTACGGTCCTTTTCATAATTGAATTTGGACTTTTATCCAATTAAACAAGCATGCTCTGGACCAATTATTCCAACTTTTTTATAGCTAATGTCTCCAAATATTAAGTTAAAGTGCAACTTCACCACAGCACAAACATTTCTCACTACGAGCTGTGCGTACTGTGTAGTAGTAGTATAGATCAGCGGTCCCCAACCCCCGGGCCACGGACCGGTACCGGTCCGTGGGTCATTTGGTACCGGGCCGCACAAGAAAGAAATGACTTACATTATTTCCGTTTTATTTATTATCTGAGTCTGAACGATGTTTTATTTGTTATTATTTATTCTCTCCGTTACATCTCGGTCACGTGATACATTTCCGACATCCTATCTGTGTGAAGCGGGGTTTTCTGCAGTGACAGCAACCAAAACAAAATTATCGGAGTAGACTGGACATAAGCAACACTCTTCGAGTGTCATTAACCTGTTATTTTACCCTGACAAAAAGTGCGGAAGGTGATTTCCAGTTTGCTTTTACTGTATCACCAATGTGAATTACGCAGAACTACCGCATACCTCACATAACTGTATCAAACGTTTTGAGTCAATTACAACGGGCTAAGAAAATCCGGAAGAAAATATTCAGCAACCGAATTAATCAGTTTGAATGTTTTAGTACGTGATATGCTGTCCCAGCACGAATGCTTAGCATTTTATAAAACGAATACTAAAGCAAGAAAAGAACAGAAGAGCACACGTTATAATTCCAAGACGTTGGCAGGCTATAACCAAAAGTAGGCTACTGCGCCGCATAACATACAAGTTTGATTTGAAGTTATTATGAAAATAAATTGGTTTGCGCCTGCATATTTTCAAACATGGCGCCTGAAAATAGACACAAAAAAATCCCGTGAGTACTCGACCAATCAGAAATGTTCAGCGCTGCAAGCTCAACCCAAAAGGTTCCTGTACTTTCGAAAAGTACTACCCCCGGAGCAGGAACCTTTTGGGGGGTAAAACAAAGCCCCCAGAACTAAATTTAGACCCTAGTTCCTGCGGTGGAAACGCACTGAGTTCCTCAAAAGGTTCCTAGTTCCGGGGTATAGTTCCTGCGGTGGAAACGCGGCTATTGTCTGCCATTACCCCTAGATGGGACCGTCTCGTTGCAGAGAAACAAGCTCAGGGCTCCCATTGATTTAGCGTTATGGTGAGTTAAAATTTTCATGCACTTTATATTCGTTTTTGTGGTGTGTCTGTATCTTATTTTTAAGGCATGTTTAAATGTTACCATAGCGACCAGAGAGCGTTAGGGGGCAGGGAGGATGTTACTCATGTTATGTTGTTGGCGCGATGTTACGAGGACGCTGCTAATAAAGTTGCATACGAGTACACAGTGGATTCACGTTATTATATTTACAATATACCACAGTTTTTTTTGCCGGTCGTATCATTTTATTTTGTTGTATTTATCCGCCACACCTTAAAGGCCGGTCCGTGAAAATATTATCTGACATTAAACCGGTCCTTGGCGCTAAAAAGGTTGGGGACCACTGGTATAGATCATTGAGTTGTACCTCGGGACTATTTGTCGTCCTCATCACTACCATGATGTCAGAGAACCCAAAAAATTGAGAAATGACAGTAATGTTCCTAGTTAGCAATGATACACTTGCACACGGAGCCCTTTCCTTGTTTTAATGGCACTATAAACTGAAGCGTGATCCCTTCCCCAGCTTTCAACAAGACGAGTAATCCAGCCTTTTTTTTTGTTTAAACAACAAACCACCGTGCTGCTGCCAGATATGCAATAGATACTACAAGCATTCTTTCTCCTGAATATTTTTTCCATTGAGTTCAACAGGAAAATGAATCATGAGAAAAAATGCTTGTAGTATCTACTGCATATCTGTTACATTCACGGCACTGGAGGACCCAAATGCAGAACTTGAACACAGACAAGTTAGGAGATTCAAAACTGAATGATTTATTGGCAAGGTACAAGAGCAGACAGTGATGATGGAGAGGAGTGAGATGGGAGCAGTTTGTGAGGAGACAGGGCGCAGGGGCGTAGCCAGGGGCAGGAGCTGGCTGGAGTCGGACCAGACGCGGAGCCGTCACAGGGCTGGCAAGACGAGGACTGGACTGGACTGGACGGGACTGGACTGGACAGGGATGGACTGGAATAAATGCAGGAGAGTAAGGGTGCGGAATGCGGAGAGTGCAGGTGAGTAACATTAACCTAGATGCCAGGGCTGAGGGCGAGAGTCCGCCTACACTGCAACAGAGAACAGACAAGATACGTGAGGCTAACACAAAACATGAGAATCACGAGGGATATGACAATATCTGGCAGCAGCACGGTGGTTTGAGGCTCATTTGCTACCTTTGAGCCTTGATGACTTAAAGCCATTTAGCCAACAAATGTGTTCCATACTGTATCAGCATAATGTACAGCTGAATCTAGCCCCACGTTTCAGCCCCATTCATTTAATTGACATAACTTTATTGTATATATACGATGTGGATCAATAATAACATTATGATATGAGATTAAACCAGTGATAATACCTTCTTTAACCACTCATCGCAATCCCTCTAGTGGTCGGCACCGGCGTGCCTAGATTGTTCAACTCAGACATTCATTGCTCCTACAACCAAAGTATGAGTTAAAAACATAAACTCTTTGTTCTAGTTTCATTAGTAGACGATACATGACGACTATGCTGAATACAGAGATTTGCAGCGCCACTGGTCGTTCATTTAACAAGCACCCCCTCCCTGTCCCTTTTGAGATTGAGTGGTCATATATTGTCTTGGGCAATCCGTTTGTGAAATATACACTCATTTGTGATGCCTGGGTACCTTCCAAAATAGCTGTGCGTAATACCACAAGTTGTTTACGGAGTTGTCGCCCTTTTTAGTACAGTCTGGCTTGATTGACAATTCATTTATTCAGTTGGTGACCATATAAGCTTTCTAATGATGTATAACAGGTCTAATTTTGCTTAGATTAATAGTGAAATATGTGATTATGTTGTGATTTACAGCAATTCATAATTTAGACATTTTTGATAGATTTGGAGACACTGCATACACTGCTTAGTTTTTGCTTCATAGATCTTTAGTAGTTCTACATATCCACCTTTAGATTTGATTAACTTGCGTGGTCAAGGAGTTTTTCATCCAGGGCATGTATAGTTTAACCTGTTTTGTATATGGGATCTCTCAGTATTTCATTGCAAAATAAAAAAGAGTAAATTCATTTTTGCTTTTCTGCCTAGAAAATCTCCTTTGTGGCACTGCATTTCTTCCTAAATTATGAATATAAACTATTGGTATTGTAAATGGTACAAATGTCTTGCTTCATTTAAGCCAATTGTCAAGTCCCTGTGATGCTTAAATCTGTAGTTATAAAGCTTTAAATAGGGTACACCCTAAAAGGGCAAGGATTGGCCAGATTTGAGATGTGCATGAAGGGGTTACATGCATAATCCCTATATGGTAATACGTGCTAATACAATTAGATGTTTATTGAATCTACCCTATTCACAGATCCTGTGTATCGCATCACACACAAATTCTGTGGCATTGTATTGATATTTTTCACTATTAATAACCGCAACTGCTTGACAAAACAATCAAGTTAACCTCCAGTGCAACCATTTTACATCATCTATCCAAAGTGAATTCCTTGTCTAAAATAATGGCAATCACTATTGGTCTATTGTGCCACTTTTCCACCGCATGGTACCAGCTCAACTCGACTCAACTCTACTCGACTTTTTTGGTTTTCTATCGGGCAAGAGTTGTGGAGAGTACCTGGTACCTGGTACTTTTTTTGGTATCACCTCTGTCAAGGTTTCAAGCGAGCTGAGGCGATATCAAAGTGAAAACACTGCAGACCACAGGTTGGTCAGAGAGAATCGTCACTAGGTTAGTTTACCCTCTTGCGTCACATTTTATGCTAATGAGCAACCAGATTTGTCTCGTCATCTGAGCTCTGATGTAGGATCTCCCAGACTCTCCTGTTTTTTTTCAGCAGTCTTTTGTCTTGCTGCCTTCAGCCTCTTCTGAAACAAAATATTGTTCCTGCGTGTGTCGCGTTGAAGATGATGTCACGGCAGTTTCATGCGGCGTCGTTATGACTGTTACAGCCCAAGACTGCTGAGTTATAATAACCGGCTGTCAGCCCAAAAGCCAAACACGTTTAAAACACCACAACATTCTTTCGCAAGAATACAAAGTATATTTATTACACGACACGAAGACAAAAAAACCACATACAATCAGGTAGATAGGGCAGAGCCAGGAGATCTAACCTAACACTCACTGTCTGAATAGAATATAACTTCAGGCCTCACTTCCGAGGATGGCATGAGGGAAAGGACAAATTAAGGGGAGAAAGGGGGAAGTGAGTCTTCTGGTCCGCTGCTACCCTACCCTGACTAACTACAACAAAAAGGTGCAAAATAAAAGAAAACCTTACTACATGGTCTATGAAGTATACAAACATGATATTTTGACAAAGATCAATATTGACAATTAAACAAAAAAAAACAAAGCACAGTAGTCAAAGCTTGTAGCATTTCTACAAGAACAATGAGAGAGTGAGCTGTCCCGAATCGCCATCTTTTATGGGGGAGGCAATTTGGCAATTTGCACCCGGAACCAACCAGCGCACACGCCCATGCACGCCCCCGCTGCAGCCTGCGGAGAAAGAGTGACTCCTACTGGAAAAAAGAAGAAAAACTACAAAAATAATTTCCGCATAAATAAAAAACAGGAGCACATAACAATGACGACCAGCTACATTGACGGGGGTACTATCTGCAGTGGAAAACGAAGTAACTTTTACCAAAAGCAAGTAGAGTCGAGCCGAGTTGTGCCAGGTACCATGTGGTGGAAACGCGGCTTTAACAGATGGGTTCTTCTTTAAACAAGTGAAATCTTTTGTGTGGTTTTTACAACATATTTCCATAGTTGAGAGAATTTACAACATATTAAGCCATACAAGTCTTAACAGGCGGGGTTCCCTTTAAGATTTCCTGGTGCAGTCTTCAGTATGCACTCAGAAGGTTCCAGCTGATGGGCAGTAATGGTAGCAAAATACCAGGAAGACCAAGAGGCAGAAGACAAGTATCTTGTGTTGTCTCGCAAGAGAAACCATCGTAGAACTACAACACAACCACAGGAAAAACTTGAGAGAGACAGAGAAACCAGTTCCTCTGACTACAGTCAAATTGCAGCTACAATCTGCTGGTCTAAAAGGATGTGTCTACAAAAAATCCCTTAATGTGATAATGTGCTGTTAACAAAAAGAAAAGACTCATCAACACTGGACCAAAAAGATTGTTAGTGTAAGAGTGTGTGTGCTTCTGTCTGTGCATCCAGACGTATGTGTGTGGGCGTATGTGTGCTAGTGTGAGAGTTTGTCCTCCTGTTTGTCTGTCCAAAGGCATGTGCAAAAAGTACATCTGCAAGTCACTCACACAGCCACTCACATACTGTCCTTCATGTGCAGTATGAATAAACCACTTGCTGCACACCCATCAGTCCCTCTATCTATCCATCCATCCATCCATCTATCAATACAGGAGTGCTGTTTAATTATAAAAAGCAATCAAATGTGGCAGTGTTTATGGATAAAGCTGTATGTCTTGCTTTATCCATAATACTGGGACTGGGACAAGGCCACAGGCCTAGGCAGATGTGGCAAGGATTATGGTACATACAGAGATTCTGAGACATATAACTTATCTTCACTACCTTAAAGAATAATAAAACATTTTCAACCTGCATCTTATTTACATTGTATTTTTCATCATTCCTATCGGTTTTGATAGTATTTCATGCACCTGCTTTGTTGTCGAGATTTTTGAATTTTTAGAGGTTTTTTCCTCAATGTCAGTAGCTTCATAATGGCATTCATGGGGTGTTGTGTATTGAAAATGTGTATTGTTAGTAAGAGCGCAATATAAAGATATTGGCAGGAGTGAAACTACTGCACTACATATCCCATGAGCTTCTGGGTGATGAAGAGGTCACGCCATAGTAAAAGATGAGGGGACACACACCCTCTCTCTCTCTCTGTATCGCACTCCCGATCTAAACGATCAGGTCTCAAACTTAGTGAAAACAAAGTTAAATATTTATTTAATTCTCATTAGTTCTTCAATTAGATTCTGTCTCCGCCTGTTATTCTTTTTGATTCGGTGCCCGCATAGGATACAACATGGGGAATATGAAGCTTCAGGTTCAGCTGAAGTGTGATAAGCACCTGAATTTAGTTTTCACCAAAGTCTATCTTGTGTTCATTATTTTTGCCAAGTTGGTTTTTTGGTCTCAAGAGCAGGCTTCTAAGTCATCAGTCCATTTTGTGTATTGTGTATTTTGTTAAATAGATGTCATTTTACTGTTGTAAAATCTATATTATTATAAAACGGTGACAAATTTGATCCAAGCAATTACTGAGGTATCTGTATGAGCAGTAACCTGGGGTAGATATTTTTCAGTATTGTTAATGCCCAAATACTGGCCTTCCTTAACAAACACAATGTCTTGAGTAAGAGTCAGATTGGCTTCTTACCAAAACATCAAATATCAGACCACATAATATAGCAAAACATCAAAATTAACATTTTAACATTTGCTTTTGATTCAATTTGGTGTGAAGGATTATTATTTAAACTTCTTCAAAGTGGTGTAGAGGTAAAATATATGATGTTAGGTGTAAAAATAAGTAATAAAAACAGAATTTTTTAAAGGCTGGGGAGTGAGACAGGGATTCAGCTTGAGTCATTGTTCAACATTTACATCGATTAACTGGCAAGTGTTGTGGAAATCAGGTTTCACTTGCACGCTTTAGACACTGCACGTGAGACAACAGGCTTCCAATAAATGCGATCTTTGTTAAGTTTGCAAACTGGAGCACTCAATTGCCACACAATCAGCTCAGAGAAATGCTCTTCAGCAATGCTTATAGGCAGCAGTCATACAACATGTTCTAGCCAATTTCCTGTTTACCATTATCTTGCCTGAAACAGACTTAGATGGTTAAGCTTCTTCTCTCATGATTTCCCTTATATGGAGTTGTGGTTTCCTCAACCTCTGCTTTCTGATTTGCACTCATTGGGTAAGGTGGCCTTTTTTAGCAGTCTGCATATTTTAGCAGAATATTTGTGCAACTGTCCCTCAGTGGAAAATTACAAAGGTAGACAAAGGTTATAGAAAAGTACAGAATCCTTGACACAGCTAGAACGTATAATAAAACTTTTCTTCCACATTTCCCCACTTTTGAGGCTTAGCCTCAACATTTACACAATATCCTCATCATCATCTCCATAGGGGTTGATGAAGAAGGGTATGGGGTTTAGATCAGGGTGATTATCATCACCATCAGGAAGGTTGTCTTTCAACAGCAGACAGTTTACTCTAATCAGCTGGATCAGCAGTTTTTATACATCAAATACATAGACATCTAAAGCAGGTAATGATACAAATGATCTCACACGAGTAATACTCCAAACAGCACATACTGGACACTGGTTACACCAAGATTTCCAAATGTAGTTTTAATCCAATCAAACCAGTGCATATCATTTGGGTTGTACTCATGAAATTTGCTTGCTTCCTCCTTTATTTTATCTTCTAAGTCATGGTAAATGGTAAATGGACTGCATTTATGTAGCGCTTTTATCCAAAGTGCTTTACAATTGATGCCTCTCATTCACCCATTCACACACACACTCACACACCAACGGTGAAAGGCTGCCATGCAAGGTACCAATCAGGTCGTTAGGAGCAATTAGGGGTTAGGTGTGGTATGTCCCCAAAATGGTCTAGGGGTACAGGGGTGTAACAAAGGGAATGACTATTTATTGATTAAATGTAATTAACAGGGAAAACACGATGTCGGTATTTTAGTCCTTAATTTATTTACACAATTATTTTATATGCAGAGAACACAAACAGGAGGGGAAACACTGGGTGGTACTAAACAAAAGAAAATAACCAAAAACAAAAATATACAATTTATACAATACAACAATTCTATAAATGAAAGAAACTAACTGACCGAAACCCAAAAATCTTCCGAACATAACTAACTACACTGACTATGCTAAACTGAACAAAAACATACAAGGGTGGTACACACTGTTATCTATATATATATATATATATATATATATACATACACACAAGTGAAACTATTAACAGTGACAGTAATAAGAAAAAACACCTACCTAATTCCTACTCCTAACCCAACAAAAACCAGCAACCAAACCAGAGACGCAAACCCAAACTCGAAGTCTATTCAGAAAAATACGGTCAATACACAGAAGTCAAAACAGCACAATACAAAGGCGAACAAAAATTCAAATCTAAGTCACACCCGGGTAACTGACAATACGGTCTTATATAGGTGTGGGTCGATTCCTGATTCGCCGCCAGGCAGGTCCGCAGAAGAGGATTGCGGAGTGAACTATAGCACAGACTTGATGGAATAATGAGACAGGGAGAGAACAAAAACCCGGGATGCGTTTCCGAGTTTCGATGTACCTTAACATTTTCAGAAGGTTTCTAAGGTATACCTTTAAAAGGGAAACCACTTTTTTACGAGTGTTTCCCAGACTATACCTTAACAGTTCCCTTAAAGGACACTTCCCAAGGTACGTCATAAGTTGGATCTGGCCTTCACTGTGGTGCTGAAAAGTTTATCAATCGATGCCAAGCGAATCGATTGTCTCACTTGTAAAGGCTTATGAATGACGTTTTAATATAACAAGTGTTGTCATAATCATTTTACATCAATCTAATATTGCAGAAGAGGAAGCTATACCTACTAAAGATCATCTGCTAATCTATTTAAGAGTCAAGACGAGACCATGTGATAGTTTTAATAAATATGTACATATAGGCTACAAAAGATAAAATAAAGAGCATCAATCGGGCCATACAAGCCATAGTCTGGGATGTCTTGGAAGCCCAGTAAAAAGGATATAGGCTACATATGGGTGAATTATTTTGTTCTAATGTTAATTTGTTTTTGTCGCACAATACATAGGCCACTGTAGCAGCATATCCACTGATTCCCGCAGACTTTTCTCTGGAGTTCAAAAATGATCGTAGATGAAAGGCAAAAGTGCGTCTGGAAATTGATCATGATTAATTCTATTCCGGGTATGCCTTATAAATAGGCCTACCTGTTAAAGTGATATGTTCATCCATCTTGATTTGCTATTGGATAATCTTAAGTTTAACCAAGAATATCATTATTGGGTTGTTTACCTAAAATCGGAAAACAACATGGTAAGAAAGAAATGTTCGGTAATGTTGATATTTACCCAGTGCTATTTTGTTTCATATAGGAGGTGTGAGCTAAAAGAAGGGGATGTAGATCATTTGGCTATGTTTGTTCATTATGAGCCACCGTACCTGTATGTGTGTTTATGGCTAGGCCAATCAACATGCTCCAGTTCCCTCTAGTTCGGTCATGCAAGTAGACTCACTCCACGTCAGCTTTGCTCACAAGGGTTTTATATTTTTAGTAAACCGGCGGTTTGTTCCAAGTCAGTGTGATCATTGACTCACACACAAACTAACTAATTTCTACAGGGTATGCAGTCAGAAAAGCCATATCTTCAGTTAGCTCCACTACGTATAAATTGAAAAAAAAACTTATTTATTTATTTATTTTTTTTAATGGATATTTATTATGGATAGGCCCTATACTTAATTACCATCATGATGGGTATAGACAGGTGAAACGACAAAATTCTCATGACGTGCTATGCACAGAAACCTTGATTGGATAATTAAATTTCGTGAAGTTAATATTAAATTATCTGTCATTTTCGCATGCAGATGTGCTACTAGATGCGCACTGTAGTACAACTGTTGATTTGAAAAGCAAAATGTTGGCATAATAAGGCTAAAACTGTGACAGGATGAGTGAAGCGCATCGCTAAGGGACAGCTTACAAGTGCCTCAGACCACCCTTCTGAAGGTATACCTTTCAGAAGGTATACCTTAGCTAAGGAGGCGCTGGGAAACAGCTTGAGACCTAAAGGAAGACCTTACAACGCACGTAGCGCTAAGGAGACTCTGGGAAACGCAGCCCTGGCACGTAACAGGTGTCTTGCTCAGGGACACTTCGACATGCCCAGGGCGGAGGATCGAACCAGCAACCCTCCGACTGCCAGACAACCGCTCTTACCTCCTGAGCTATGTCGCCCCAACATGGATCTCTTCTGAATTATCCGGTATGTAGGTACAACATTCCTGTCTGATGACAGCACAAATACCCCCTACTTTTGCCAAAATGAAATATAATGCCATCTGATTATGCAATATGACAGTCCTTATAATGCTGAGTT
Source organism: Anguilla anguilla (assembly GCF_013347855.1). Taxonomy (NCBI): domain Eukaryota; kingdom Metazoa; phylum Chordata; class Actinopteri; order Anguilliformes; family Anguillidae; genus Anguilla; species Anguilla anguilla. The sequence goes on along the minus strand of NC_049219.1, from coordinate 281,137 downwards.
TATTGTTTACTTTAAGGAGTCCCAGTGTGTTTGCCTTGTTAATGATCTCACAAGCTAATTTCCCTGTGCCATAAGAAGGAAAGACTATGGCAAAAAAAAAGCTCAGTTTCGGTTATTGCTCTCTTTACGCAGCCCTCAGGCTTGGGGAGCTCTGGAAGAGTGCGCAGGTGTGGTACTAGATATGCCAGATAAATGATGTGTGGTTCAGAGAGCACAGAGAGCCACCATGCTCACATGTAGGAATTATTTTACAGGAGATATCGCCCACCCTGACAGTGCCATTTGTGTTTTCAAAGCATACAATTCTTTTTACTGGATGTTTGGCCAGAGATATGAAGGGAGGTGTGTGCGTAATGTCAAATTTAGGGAAGTATGAATTATCAAACCTGGAGTCATGCCCTCATTTTTATACATTTGGATTTGTCTGGACCAACCTCCTCTCCTGTATGTATTCACTCATGATGCCCCATTAGGTGGTATATGGATACAGACCCATATACCATAAATAATGACAGTGCGTCTGGCTGTGACTGTCGGTGTAAATAGTGACAGCGTGTCTGGCTGCGGCTGTCGGTGTAAATAGTGACAGTGCGTCTGGCTTTCTAGAGATGTAGGCCCTGGTTAGAGCAAACAATTCAGCGGCCTGAGCAGAGAGATGACTGGGTAATTTAGTGCTTTCAACAAATTCATGAGATGTGACAAGAGTATATACCACCAAACCTTCTGCTGTTGGAGAACGGTGTACAGAGCCATCAACGAAGGACTGGGTTGATAAGAGGGGTGTCGCTAAGATCGTGGCTTACTGACTCGGTCCATAATGGAGCAGCAGTCATGAGGTTCTCCGTCCTCTGCAGTGGGGAGGAGAATAACAGGGTTCAGCTGAGAACAACGCTGAACATGACATAAGTGACATGAGATATAGTAAGCAACACGTTCTGGTAGTGCAGAAATCTGGCTTGAGTCAGGTAGACGGTCTTTGCCTGTGAAATGAGAGCATGTACAGCATGGGGAACATGAACTGTAGAAGGACACAGATACACCAATTCAGCAGAGGCTAGGACTGCCTCTGTGGTTGCAGGCATGGCTCTGAGGCATTCTACAAGGGCCACTGATTATAATCGCTTGGAGTCGTAGCCCACTGCCTGTTGTTTTCCTCCATGATCTTGTGTGAGGACAGCAGACATGTAGCCATTTTTCTCTGTAACAAAGAGATTAAAAGGCTTAGAGTGGTCTGGCAGACCTACGCAGGGAGAAGATGCTAGCGCTTGTTTGAGATGTTGCAGCATGGTAAGGCCTTCAGGTGTCCACGTAATGGGTTGTGGCATTGCCATATTTCAGGTATAGATCAAATCATAAAGGGGTTGGACTATTTCTGCATAGTCCATCATCCATGGGAGGCAGTAGCCGGCCCTGCCCAGTAGGGTCATCATTTGTGCTTTTGTTTTCAGTTTGGGAAGAGCAAAGATAGCTTTGCTACACTATAGAACACTATACACAATGGATATAGTGACAGATGCAGAAATAAATGTCCCTAACTCAATTATTGTTGGTGGTATAATACAAACTGAATTAGTTGAGGAACTTGAGAAGCACCTAGCAACTTATGGTTCTATTAACCGAGTAGTGCTTATTGATGATTCAAAATCAGAATTTCACCATAACTTGATCATTGAATTTGCATATAGCTCCGCTATGCACACTCTAGGCCCCTACTACCGGTTGAGTACAAGAGCTCAGCTGACATGGAAGTCACCTTCCAGGTGCGCGCCTTAGATTATAGCATTTATACTCGTACAGTAAGTAGTAATGCTACCAAGGGGTATCTTGAAGAACTGTAAACCATTGCTAATAAGAGTGGGAAATCATTTCAAGAGGTGCTCCAGGAGGAGCTGATGAAAATCAGCATGGTGGAGGGTGTGGATCTCCCTGCCGAGGATACAGTGACACCAGCTGCAGAGTCTGAACCAGAATGTCATAACCCACCAGAGAGTTCTGAATCGACAGGCGCCGGTCAGGAAGCCGAGGAAGTTAAAGCACCCTCTCAGGTAACACGGACTCCTCCTATTCTGCTTGGCCCTGTTTCACCTGTGCTAGTCAGGAGCTTGCCAATGGTACTTCCGCCATCTCCTCCACTCCAACATGTTCAGCCTGGATCAACTAGAGGCGCACAAGCATTATCAACACCAGCTGATGGACAGAAGTTTTCAGTCACTGCTAGCTCACATGTAGTGTCTCCGCCTGCTAGCGTGAATAATCAGACGCAGCCTGCTGTGTTGATATCCGCACCATCACCTGGCATGTCTGCTAAATCAAGCATTCAGTACCAAGAACCCCTGTCTTCTGTCACATCACACCACTCAACCAGAGTAAGTAGTAATCAAATTCTCATTGGCTAACATTCGCTGGATGTACTCTATTTCAGCTATGCTGAAGGAAATGTAGGTCGCCCTCATCTCTTCATGGCTACAGAGTAGTTTTGAAAATCCTAGAAATGCGACGACGACAAGCGTACACTGGTGCCCTGGGATGGGTGAAGGTACAAGGTAATGCCCCTGAAGTAGTGCCAGCAGGCAGCACAGTCGTCCTTGATAGGCTAGTCCATGTAAGTGGTGCTCACTTTGAGAAATGGGTTGCCGTGGAGGCTTTGTCAGTGTCTTCCCTTCCTGGTGGATTGTGAGTAGCTAGCTCCCTGTGCACCTCGCCTGTTAAGCGTCCTTTTTGTGTGCCCGTTCTGCTAAGGAATGAGACTAAAAACGACTTCACAATCCCTCCCAAGACAGTGTTGGCCGAGATCCACACTATTCAGCAGGTGACGGGAAAAGAGCATTCCACAGACCCAAATACCCCCCAGACCGGCAAGATGGATTTCGACTTTGGTGATTCCCCTTTGCCACCTGAGTGGAAAGATCGGATCATGAGGCAGCTCAATTCAATGCCTGAAGTCTTCGCCCTTCATGATCTGGATTATGGCCACACTGACAAAGTGAAGCATCACATCAGACTTAGTGATGATACCCCTTTCAAACACCGAGCTAGACCCATCCATTCACAAGATGTAGATGCAGTCCGGAAGCACCTCCAAGAGTTTCTAGATTCCGGTATCATCTGTGAGTCAGATTCCCCATTTGCATCGCCCATTGTTGTGGTTCGGAAGAAGAATGATTCTGTGTGTTTGCGTATCGATTTCAGGAAACTGAACTCACAGACTATAAAAGATGCCTAAGCACTATCAAATTTGGAAGAAGTGTTCTCCCTGTTGACGGGCTCGAAATGGTTCTCAGTCCTTGACCTAAAATCGGGCTACTATCAGATCAAGATGGAAGAAGCCGATAAACAGACTGCATTTGTGTGCTCCCTTGGATTTTGGGAATTCAACAGAATTCCACAGGGAATAATAAATGCACCAAGTACATTCCAACGACTAATGGGGAGATGCATGGGAGACCTTGTGAGGTCACAATTCTATTAGCCTAGGATGTCTGCAGATGTAGAGCAGAAAATCAAGACGTGCGAACGCTGTGTGCGCAGGAAGACCCCACCTGAGAGAGCAGCTCCCTTGTTGAACATCAGGACCAGTAGACCTTTGGAACTGGTCTGCATGGATTTTCTCTCCTTGGAGCCCAACTGAAGTAACACATCTTGGTACTTACAGACCATTTCACTAAGTACGCGGTTGCCATACCAACTTGAGATCAAAAGGCACAGACTGTGGCAAAATGTTTGTGGGACAGCTTCCTAGTGCACTATGGTTTTCCTGAAAAACTTCTGAGTGACCAAGGCCCGGATTTTGAATCCCGCACCATTAAAGAGTTGTGCAGGATCGCTGGTATTAAAAAAGTGAGGACCACACCGTATCACCCAAGAGGAAATCCAGTAGAAAGATTTAATCGGACCCTCCTGTTAGGCACTCTGGAAAACAAAGATAAGTCTAATTGGCGAGAGTTTGTCAAACCTCTAGTGCATGCCTACAATTGCACAAGGAGTGATGTGACTAGGTTCACACCGTATGAATTGATGTTTAGCAGACAACCTCGGTTGCCGGTTGATTTAGCATTTGGTCTACCTGCCAGCAGTTCACCTAAGTCACACTCACAATATGTGCATCTAAAAATCCGTCTAGAAGAAAGCGACCGAATCGCCGCTGAGAATGCCTTGAAATCAGCTGAACGCAACAAGCTCTGCTTTGACAAATGAGTTGTTGATTCCACCCTTGAGGCAGTTGATCGCATCCTTGTGAGGAGTGTTAGGATAATAGGAAAACATAAGTTGACAGATAAATGGGAACCTGACAGCCATGTGGTGGTCAAACGCGCTGGTATATATGGTCCAACCAGAGGGCAAAGATGGTCTGCTTCGGACACTACATCGTGATCTATTGCTGCCCTGTGTATTCTTACCTGTTGCGGAGTTAGAAGAACTCCCAAAGCAAACTGTCAACAGACCTAGAACAAGAGGGCAGTCTAGTATTGAAGTCCCTTATTTGGACAGTATAATAGGCGTTACGCATTTAACTCATGACTATGGACGCATTTTCGTGTGGGAAAGAAATGTATTCAAAGAGCACTTGCCCAATGTATGTGGGAAAGAAATGTATTTGAGAAGTACCAGCCACCACCCCCGTGATGGATAATACGACTAGCAAAGAGAGTGCGCGCAGAGCTGACAAAGGCTGGACCTTGGCCAAAATATGAAGGGAATAAATCCAGCAGGAGATAAATGAGGTGAATACATGTCTTATGCCAAGAATGGGAGGAAGACTTAGATAAGAGAAGGGAATGAAGGGGAGGAAGACTTAGATAAGAGAAGGGAATGAAGGGGAGGAAGGCTTAGATAAGAGAAGGGAATGCCTATTTTTTAATTGGAAATTGGAATTGGCTTGGAAATAATGGTGTCCGAAAAATGAGCAACAATGGTGTATGGGAAAGATTCAAGTAAAATGATGTAAGCATGTGGGAGAGGCCAAGCTTGAGCTCCACAACAGGAGGAGCTAACAAGATAAGATAAAAGGGAGTGTTCGGCCCCAGGGGAGTTCAGTATGCCTTGTATGTCTTGTGTGTGCGTGTGTGTCTTGTCTGTGTGTGTGTGCGTCTTATGTGTTTTCTGTGAAGTGTCTTGTGGAATGCTTTGAGAGTGTTTGTATTGATATGCGCAGATCAGCCCGGGTTCTTGCAAGTTATTTTTGAATTACCTGCAATCAATCCAGTTGCATCAGACTCTGTGAAGTGTATATTTTGAAGAAGTATTCAACAGTGTGAGGAGAACACCCAGCTCTTCTGGCCCAGGCTGGGTCCTGTTTTTCCCACACTAGCTAGCTAGCTGGGATAACAAGAATGCTATGAGACCATTCTGACCTAAAACCCAGAATTTTAATATTGGCTAGGTGACAAGTGACGGCGAACCTATCATAAAGCTAGCTGGCATTCAAACCCGGTTTCAGAGGGTCTTGGAATAATACAATGCATATCATTACAAAGTACGGGGGGGGATGGGGGGGTTATAACCCCCCCCCCATAATCAAAACCGGCCAATACAACCCCCCAAATAATCATATCATCATGATGAATGAAAAATATTAACTGTTATAAAACATGATAAAGTGGTTGGTTTTCTCAATTGAATGTAATTAGCAAGCAAAGAATAACATTTTTTCAACCCTCCCGCCTCTGTATTGTAAGACTTGGTTGTGCCGTAGCAGGCCGGCGTACAAAATGTGAAGAGGAGCAACAAAAGACCAACCAACAATTTTAAGTTGTTGGTCTAACAAAAAGAGAAAAACCTCCCCCCAACAGGGGGTATGCTACTGTAATGCTGCTTACATTACATTACATTACATTCATTTGGCAGACGCTTTTATCCAAAGCGACGTACAAAAGTGCATTTTCATGATCGTAGACAACTGTTGAACACGGGTTCAGTAAGGTACAATTACTTATTTTGTACAGCTATTTCTAGCCGAGAACAATGAACACTATCCTGGTCTAACATCTGCAAAGCCAACTAGGCAGAAGAATAAGCTACAGTATTAGGACAAATACAATTTACCAAGAAGTGCAGGGATGGGGCAACATGTAACAAGTGACAGGAAAAAGGGGTTTTTTTAAAAACATTTTTTTAAATATATTTATACAGCGTGGTGGTGGTTAGTCTAGGTATAGTCTGAAGAGATGAGTCTTTAGGCCACGGCGGAAGATGGATAGTGAGGGGGAGGTTCGGAGAGGGACGGGGAGTTCGTTCCACCACTGGGGAGCTAGGGTGGAGAAGCTCTGTGATCCCTTTGGGCGGGTGGGAGGGGTTACAAGACACCCTGCTGCCGCAGAGCGGAGTGGTCGAGCAGGCACATAGAATTGAGTTATGTCCTGCAAGTAGATGGAGGCTGTCCTGTTGGCGGCAGTGTAGGCAAGGGTCAGGGTTTTGAATCGGATCCTGGCAGCGACCGGTAGCCAGTGAAGTGATCGCAGCAGAGGAGTGACGTGGGAGAGTTTGGGGAGGTTGTAGATGAGTCGGGCAGCGGCATTCTGAATCATCTGTAGTGGCTGTATGGCACAAGCTGGCAGGTTTGCAAGGAGAGAGTTGCAGTAATCAAGGCGAGAGGTCACCGTAGCCTGGACGAGCAGCTGGGTGGAGTGCGTCGTCAGGTATGGTCAAATCCTCCTGATGTTGTACAGGAGGAATCTGCAGGACCGTGATGTTGCCTTGATGTGCTCCTTGAGGTCCAGTTGGTCATCCAGGACCACCCCCAAGCTCTTGGCAGAGTGAGAGGCAGTCACTGTGGTGCCATCAACCCTGATTGAGAGTTCACGAAGCAAGGAGGTCTTGTACGGGAAGAAGAGCAGCTCAGTTTTGTTGAGGTTGAGCTTCAGATGGTGGCTGGCCATCCAGGTGGAGATGTCAGCCAGGCAGGAAGAGATCTTATCATCGACCTGTGTGGCCGAGGGGGGGAAAGAAAAGAAGAGTTGTGTGTCATCTGCATAACAATGATAGGAAAAGCCATGTGAATTAATGACTGAACCTAAGAGATCTGGTGTATAAGGAGAACAGCAGAGGACCCAGTACAGATCCCTGCGGCACTCCCGTAACAAGTGGATGAGAAGCAGAGGCAGATCCCTTCCAGGTGACCTGGTAGGTCCTATCTGCAAGATAGGAAGCGAACCAAGACAGGGCAGTCCCGGCAATTCCCATCCCAGCCAAGGTGGAGAGGAGTATTTTATGGTTGACCATGTCAAAAGCTGCAGACAGGTCAAGAAGGATCAGGACAGAGGAGAGGCGTGAGGCTCTTGCAGTGGCAAGTGCCTCCGTCACAGCTAGGAGTGCAGTCTCTGTTGAGTGCCCGGATCGGAAGCCAGACTGGTGAGGGTCTAGCAGGTTGTTCTGATGGAGATGGAGTGCTGCTACCACTCATGAGACAAATAATTGAATGAAAGTCTTATTTTTTGCTGTGGTTTCATTGTGTTAGCTAGCTAGACTAACCCAGAGCCATAGAAAGAGAGAATCGCGTCAATGGAGGGTCAAAACGCTAGACGGTCACGTGATTCATGTAGGCTTCAGATAGTTCCAAACAATCCTGGCGGGTGATCGTTCCAAAGATAACAGCAATAGAGAGAACAGCGATTTATGGTAACTAGTAAACAATATATGCATTAATTTACAATATATATGACATATATTGTACGTGTGTGTAGTTACATGAATATGGTTTTTCATTTTTTTAATGAAGGTAAAAATTACTTCAAATTAGAGGATTAGTGTGACCAGCTAGCTGCCTTGTTGACATATCCCTTGGCTAACCAACGTGCTGCTTACTACTGTATTGCATTGGCGATTTTAGACTCTTTTAAGGGTGCTCAAGCACACCTAAATTTCATCTCAGCACCCCTAAAACATAATAATAATAATAATAATTATTATTATTTTATTTTCTGAAATAATTTTTTGCCCTTTCTAACGTTAGATTTTGCAAACTTGTCTGAGGGCTTAAATGCTTGTAAATTGAAAATCAGCACTGTTACACTTCCTACCCACCCCACCCCTAGTTTCAAACTGAGCTTGCAAGATGTAGCTAGGTAGTGAAGCAGGAGGGTTGAACACTTTTGCAAGGCACTGTAGGCCTATGAATGTCACATTCTCATTAGGGGCAGACCCTCCCCTAAAAGGTCTGATCCTAGAGTTGCCTCTGCTGTATTGCATTGTTTGATTTTTAATGTATGTAACAACTGCAGTGCAGTTCTATTTCATTTCGGTCAACACGCCACTGTACGGGTCATCCTCACCGAGAGGGTGAGCTACTAGGAGACTGAGTAGCAAATTAACCACCACTACGGGGCGGACACGACGTCACGCAATGGGTATTGCTTCCTGTCCACCGCTCATTCTCTTTTTGCCTCCTACGAGACAGGTTTGAGCGACTGATTAAAATGGTCATTTACATGGTTTATTGTGCCTTTTACGTTGCTTTTTGAATTGAAACGAACCTTCTGTGTTTCATTTCAGACAAGCTTCATTATTTTCGTTCTGATCCGTGAATTCGTGGCTCCGACTTTGCCCTCTCCCGTCTGCCAAACGAAGCCTCTTCTCCTTAAAAAGGAATACGCTACCCGAGGCAGCATCACTCCCACACAGCTTGCTGCGTTTTGTGTTTGGTACTGCTGATTGCATGTCTGCGTATTTCTGGTAAGACTAATGATTTTTGTTATTAAGGTTGTTTAAGCAGCTCACTGCTGTTACCTTTTACCGAGGCATCTTCACTTCCACGCAGCGTGCTGCATTGTGTTTTGTGTTTGGTGTTACTGAGTGCATGTGCGCGCATTTCTGGTAAGAATGCTTTTTGTTAGTGAGGTTGTTTAAGCAGCTCACTGCTGTTACCTTTTGAATTATATTAGTTTTACTACTGATATTTTTTGATTATAGTAACCTATATTGAATTTAATTGGTTTTGCATTTTTGCACACATTTCTGTTATATATATATATATATATATATATATACATGCACTATTTTGCTACTTACACATTATATCATTGATATATTGGTGTACTTTGCGCTGAACACAAACATTCAACGCCAAAGGGAGCCTCTGCGTCCGTGAGGTCATACGCCACCTTAGGCTCCTCCACCCCATTGTGACCCTGCAGTATTACTGTTCCAGTTTGTGGTTTATTGGTGTTGTGCGCACTGCAGCATTCATTATGTTGGAGGATGCAATGTCGTGTCTAGGAACCGACAGAATTCAACGTCCAATCACCAATCTGTAGAAAACAATTTTACGAGGGAAAAGACACCACAGCAGCAAGCTCTTCAGAAAAGTTTAGAAAAAGAAAAAGACTTCAGAAAAGACTTTATTTGCACCGTGGAGGGCGTCCCACCTGGGCAACCAGTTTGTATGGAGCGTGATGGGGAGGGATTGTACACGCAGAGGCCTGGAGCCCAGGAAGCGTACTGGGAAGTGCCGGCATCAGGAGCTTTAGCTCCTTCAGCTGCAGCTGCAGATGCGGACAATACAGCAGACCTTGCAAGGGCTAGTAGCGTCGCAACAGCAGCCACCTAGGCCCCACGACTCTTGGGAGCCTGTGGCTAGATGCCCCCGCTCTCACCCTGATGAGCTGTCCACTGCAGCATCGGACAGCCTGGACCGTCCGCCTGACCCCCAACAGTCAGAGACTGAGGAGGGGTCCGTGTCTGAGACCAGGAGGAGTACTCCTCTTTATCTGGGCCCCCGGCCCTGGATCCCTCTGACCGTGATTTTCAGGGCGGCTGAGCATGCTCGCCTTCCCCCTCCAGCCTCTGCTCCTGTTCCTTCAGATCAGTTTTTGATCGTGGCCCCCAGCGGCTCAAGCTGGCGGGTTTGCCGCTTTTGCCTGACTTCATGATTGAGTTACAATCGTTCTGGAAGTCTCCTGGGATGTGTGCACTCCCCAGGACCCAGCTTTCCAATCTGGCTGGTGCTGCATCCTATGGGGTGGCTGCTGTTCCTCAGGTTGGGCCTACATTACATTACATTACATTATAGGCATTTGGCAGACGCTCTTATCCAGAGCGATGTACAACAAAGTGTATAACCATAACCAGGAACAAGTATGACGAAAACCCTAGAGAGAAGTACCATTCCAAGTGCAGGGAACAACCGCATAGTTCAACTTGGACCCTGAAGGTTAAACTGCTTAACACTAACACAAACGAGAACAGCAACAACGCAGTCCATGCAAAACACAAGCAGTAGTTAAGACAGGTGCATTAACTAAAGCCACGTTTCCACCAAAAGTACCCAGAACCCAGAAAGTCCCAGGAACTACTTTTCAAGGAACTAAAAGGTTCCACCGCGTTTCCACCACGGTCTAAAGTCCGGCGAAGATTAGGCAAATTAGCCCACTGACGTATGAAAAAGTGACGTTGTTGTCGGTCCATCTGTCCTATGATTTCTTCTGTAACCCCATACTACCACCGAAGTAGCCTACATCATTTTCTAATAACCGGGACAGCCCGGAGGGGTTTATTCCACTTATAGGCTATACAACGAGTTACCAACGATGACTATATATGGTTACTTTTGTATTTATTGATTTTTATCGATTTAATCACCTGAAATTGAAATATTCTTCTGCAGCCGTTTGGGCATATTTTACCGCTGTCAAGCAAAACTGTCGTTGGTAGTTGAACTTGGACCGTTGTTATGCAACAAATAGGATATAACAGGCCAATAGTCAGATTGTAACTGTTTTATATATCCTCTCAAACACATTCATTATATTTTTATGCGAACACTTTCATGTCTTGCAATCTGAGACGAAAGAATGCATTCACATTCCACAAATAACTGGCAACAACAGCAGAAAACATGCACACATTGTAAACAATTTGCTGTTGAATTGATTACTTTCTCATCGTCAATTCCATATAGGCTAATTGCAAAATGACAAGAATAGAACGAAAACTCGGACTCGTGTGAAAATTTAAATTAGCAATGGTACAGCCACCGTTTGCATTCCTTCAAAGTTACTGCTAGCCGAGCAGCAAAGTGTGCCCTCCAGATGCAAACCATGCACCATAAATTAGTCCATAGTCTTCCTGGTCTTTTTGTGGAATTGAAGAATGACAGAGTAAAATTATGGCAGTCTGAAAAAGCAAAAGGGACGATTACTAGAATTAACCTGTTATTTTACCCTGACAAAAAGTGCAGAAGGTGATTTCCAGTTTGCTTTTACTGTATCACCAATGTAAATTACGCAGAACTACCGCATACCTCACATAACTGTATCAAACGCTTTGAGTCGATTACAACGGGCTAACAAAGAAAATCCGGAAGAAAATATTCAGCAACCGAATTAAACCGTTTGAATGTTTCGGTACGTAACATGCTGTCCCAGCACGAATGCTGTGCAGTTCAGTTTGAGCTGTTTGATTCAGTCTGTGAGGTTCAGTTTGAGCTGTTTGTTTCAGACTATGCGGTTCAGATTGAGCTGTTTGATTCAGACTGTGCGGTTCAGTTTGAGCTGTTTGATTCAGACTTGGCGGTTCAGTTTGAGCTCTTTGATTCAGACTGTGCGGTTCAGTTTGAGCTGTTAGATCCAGACTGCGGTTCAGTTTGAGCTGTTTGATTCAGTCTGTGTGGTTCAGTTCAGTTCAGGGTGTGGCAGGTAAACCAAGGGGATGAACGTGGAAAAGAAACACAACGTGTTTTCTTAGGGGCTAAAAGGTTTGAAGTGGCGTTCAAGCTGTCGTTATAAATATCCACCATCTCATCCAATGAGGAGGCAACCACATTGGATAATTGTGGGATAATTATTTCAAGGAATTTATTCTGATTTATAGACCGAATGTTCCTAAATGTTATAGTGTGCTGCTTGTGAGGGATTGTTAAGATTGTCAATTTCATTATCACAGCTGTATGATCAGACACACCAACTTCCACCACATCCAGATCTGAGACTGTTATATCGCCAGTTATCACAAGGTCAAGAGTGTGACCATGGTTATGCATCGAGACATCAACATGTTGTTTAAGATTTAGACAGTCCAACAGATTAATTAAGTTGTCAGCTAGATGACACTTAGCTCTATCAATGTGAATAATGAAGTCACCAAGAATGACAATTTTACCTGTTGTTAAGAATTGAGAAAGTGAGGTCATGAGGGCAGTAAAATCATCTGAGAAACAGGCATCGTTTTTGCGAGGTACAATAGTACAACAGTAATAGACTGAGGTAGTGTACATTGAAATGCTAAACATTCGAATGACATGTACACAGGGAGCGATACTGGACATAAATCAATACATTCGCGATACAGCACAGCGAGTCCATGTCCACGTCCACTTGTACGCGCCTGCTCAATATATGTATAGCCCATGGGAGTGGCTTCATTTAAAAAGCAGTAATCGCCAGTTTTGTGCCATGTCCCTGTCAGACAGATGAATTCAAGTGCGTTGTCACCGATAAAGTCATTAACAATAAAGGACTTCTTTGAGAGTGATTGTGTATTGAACAGTGCGCATCTGAGATGGTTCTGAGGCAGCGACAGTTCAGAGGAAACATTGCAACGAACAGTTGGACGCAAATTATTCCAGTTTACACCACGGGCGGGTTGGATCTTTTTGATACAATTAGACTGTGGCAAACACGCCTACCAGAGGCCACCGAAGTGGCTTTCCTTGGGGCCCTCCAGCACAGAGACACAGGGCGAAGATGTTCCAACAGTCCAGATTTATTTTACGAGGGTTTGGCAAGGTGGTACAGCCAAATGAGCAGATCTTAAACCCTGTCATGACAGAGAGCTCCCCGTGTGAGTGGGGATGGCAGATTTAACCTGTGCGCAGTGATTACCTCACTACGCACAGGTGCAGCCACTCCTGTTCCTGGGTCCAATTAGCCTGGCCAATTATCTAATTCTTAACCAATTATCCAATTGGCCAGGTCTAATTAGCTTGACCCAGGGCAGGTGTGGCTGCTTAAACCAGCCATCCCCACACCACATAGACCAATAGGAGGAAATATGGCCATCTCTTTGACAGGCTACAGTGAATTGGGGAGCAGGGCCCTGGTGTTTGGGTCTAGGGAGTTGTAGGATTCCAGCAGCATATAGCGATTTCAGCTCAGTGTAGTGCCGGTAGTTCTTAAATTTACGGAGATCGGAAGCAGAGTACCTGAAAACCATGATCACAGCAGCATTGAGGCTCAGAGCGGCTACGGCTACATTCACGGCAGCAGCAGGAGAATGGAGAAATAAATCCTTGCAGATGTGGAAGCTAAGGTTTGTCAAAAGAAAAAAAAAAGTGCCGAAATCAAAGTAATCCACATAATTGCGTAGTCCGCTCCTGGAGCCAGTGGGATGCAGTCCCAGCACGAACGCTCGCCGTTCCAGGAGGAAGGAAAGTGTTGGTATCAACACTTTCCTGCAGATAAGTTTGAAGGTATGATCACTTTTAGCTCTTAACCTGGACTCTGGGACAAAACCCTTATCTGAAGATCTAAGAGGTCTCTGCATTTCATACAGGGCTAACAACTCGACAGTACAACCTGGTGCAGACCATGTAAGGCCTTGTGAGTGATGAGTAAAATTGTTTTAAGTGATTCTAAAATTAACTGGCAACCAATGGAGGGCAGCTAGTACGGGAGTAAGGTGTGACACTTTTTGATCTTCAAAGGCCTAGCAGCAGAATTCAAAATAGCTTAGAGGGTTTCCGGGTCTGCTACAGAGAGGATGACAGCTTAATTTTTGAGCTCCCCGACGGTTTTGTGAAATAACCCCAATCCCAGTGAACATTTTGTTTAATAATGGAGAAAGGGGTTACTACTAGAAGTAGGACAACCATGAACGTGATAGAAAACAAACCAAAATTGAGAATTGCAAGGCAGCCGAAGTAGCTCTCCCGGCTCGTACCCACATGGCGAGGATGGCTCCGAAGTTAGCCTGCAAAGCATGCTCAACAAACTCCGGGAGTTCAGAAGAGACAACACGGTACAGCTCTCCGACATTAAACAAGGACTGAAGAGAGCAAACAACAGACTGGACGTGGCAGAGGGGAGAATTGATGAAACAGAGATCATGCTTCAAGCAACATCAACGTTAATCAAGCAGCTAACGCAGCGCCAGGCTACTCTGGAAGCCAGGCTTATAGACTAGGAGGGTTGAGCGCGGAGAGATAATTTAAGGATTCATGGTATACCCGAAGATAAAGAGGGCACCGATATGGTTGGTTTTCTGGATAACTTGTTGAAAAGCATGCTTGACTTTCCCCGTGACAGGGAGCTCAAAATCGAGTGTGCACATCGAGCACTGGCACCGAAACCCAACGGCATGCAGGCAAAGCCCCGATCTATAGTGGTCAACTTTTCGAGCTACCGGACGAAAGAACAGGTGTTCCGGAGAGCGTGGCAGAAAAAAGAAGTGTTCTGCAACAATGTTCGCTTCTACGTTGACCATGACTTCCCCCCCAAAGTGCTTAAGAAATGCGGTGAATACGCTGAAGCCAAGAAAGTGTTGAAAGAAAAACAAATAAAGTTCCAGACGCCGTATCCTGCAAGGATGAGGATCCTCTATGATGACAGCACTCGGCTATTGCAAGATGCTGTGGAGGCGAGGAGGAACATGGCTTCACGAGGGTTTGTGGTTACTCTGCTGCCCGGGACCAAGAGGAGATCCGGCTCCTGTCCACGTGGCAGGAGGCCGGGAGACGGCGCGACCAGGGTGGAGATGAGGAACTCGGTGCAGCAGGCGGCTGCACACAACCCAAGAAAAACCACCGCTCTCAATATAAGGAAAAACTTCAGGAATTCAGAAGGTGATCTCCCTCGGCAAAGGACTGATGCTTTGCAGTCGTCTTGCAAACGCAGATGAGTTTTATTTGCTTCCCGAGTGATACACCTCATCTTGGTTTCTTGTCCAGAAGCCTGCCGTGCAGTTTTACACACGTACGATATACAGTTCTATTTTCTATCTAATTAAAAGAGTCAGGGCTTGTTAATTGGCAAGTTATTCTCGATTTGTTTTACTTTAACATTATTTGGACTTTGGCTAGCATGCAGCCACATTTTAGGGCCCCACCACTGCCGCGACGCGGGACTTTCCCTTATGTGGGCTTTGACTTTACAAAGTCCCGCAAGGCTCTTTTGAAACGAGCCTCGACATCAGAAACAACTGTTCTAAACCATTTCGGTGATGTTCTGGTAAAAACTGTTTCATCTTTGTTTTTGTTTTATGTTTGTTTCTTGAGAGAGAGTGTGCAATTTTAATGCAACCAGGGATATCAGGAGATGTTTTATTTGTGACAGCCGATGTAGGAGACTATGAATAAGCAAGTCCTTAAAGTTATTTCATTTAATGTGAATGGGATTTTAAACCCAATTAAGATAATTCAAATACTGTCAAAAATGAAAAAGAAAAATGCACAGGTTGTGCTCTTGCAAGAGACGCACCTCGCAACACGAAAAACTAACGAGAATGGGGTTTTCAAGGGTATATTATTCATCTTATAAATCAGGCCATAGGAGAGGCATAGCAACTTCAATATCAAAAAAAGTATCATTTGAACAACTGTTAGAGGTAACAGGCAAGGAAGGGAGATATATAATAGTCTCAGGAAAAATAGGTGGCATCGCAATAACATTATATAACATGTAAGAACTGAGTTTGCTTTTTACAGAAAAATATTTGATTTAATAATAGGGGCCACAGGAATTGTCGTATGTGGTGGAGATTGGAACATCTGTCTTAACCCAGAGCAGGGCATATTAGATCTCTGGAGAGACTTTTATCCATCAGGCCGTGATTATACTTTTTATTCATCCCCCATGATGCATACTCAGGCATAGATTATTTTTGTTACAGAGTGATCGCCATAGAATACATAGCTGTGATATTGGATGTATTGATCTATCTAATCATGCACCTCTCTCTTGCAATATATACATTAGTGATAACCCAGGAAGAACATTGTGGAGGCTAAATACAAGTATCCTAAACAACCCACTATTTAAGACTCAAATGAGAGAGAAAATAATAAAGAATATGATAAGAGGGAGGTTGATTCAGCTGTATGGGATGGCTTAAAAGCAATCATCAGGGGGATAATTATATCCTTTCGTGTTCATGAAAATAAATAAAAACAATTAAGACTAATAGACCCTAATAAAGAATTAAAAGATCTTGAGACACAGCATAAAAGGGAACAAAAACCAAATTTGATGACAAAATACATATTGTGGTGTGGGGATGGCTGGTTTAAGCAGCCACACCTTCCCTGGGTCAAGCTAATTAGACCTGGCCAATTGGATAATTGGTTAAGAATTAGATAATTGGCCAGGCTAATTCGACCCAGGAACAGGAGTGGCTGCACCTGTGCGTAGTGAGGTGATCACTGCGCACAGGTTAAATCTGCCATCCCCACTCACACGGGGAGCTTCGGTCATGACTGTGTTACACCTGCTCACTTTGGCTGTAAGATCTTGCCAAACCCTCGCACATAAATCTGGACTGTTGGAACATAATCTCCCTGTGTCTCTGTGCTGGAGGGCCCCAAGGAAAGCCACTTCGGTGGCCTGTGGCAGGCGTGTTTGCCACAGTGGCGCCCAACGTGGGGCTGCTCCGGCACAGCAAAGAGGCACAGGAGGGCCAGCCAGGAAGCACACTGGAGGAGGGGCAGCTGAGGTGTTCCCGACAGGGCTTTGGGCGGATCCTCCGGGCCAAAAACAGGGAGCGGAAGATGACCAGGGAGGGGAAGGAAGCGATCCTCAGCTGGGACGCTGAGGAGCTGCACCTGGCCGGGAAGGCAGGTCAGCTACGGGCGGTGCACGAGAGGTGGTCGCGCCGTGAGCTGGACTTGGCCGGGAAGGCGGGTCAGCTACGGGCGTCGCACGAGCGGTGGCCGCGCCGTTTTGCTTCCTTTCTTGTCCGTTTGGTTGTTTTAGTTCTTTGTTTTGGTCTGGTTGGTTTGCCTGGAGCCCATGAGGGGATAAGCCTGCAGCAGCCTGCCAGCAGAGCCGACTGGCGGCCACCACAGCCACGAGGGTTCCAGGTCCCCAGCACCGCACGGAAGCAAGCCCGCAAGCCCACCAGCCCAGCCACCCCACCCCACCCCACAGCCCCTGGAACAGCCCAAGCCGGTGACGCCCCCACCAGCCATCAGAGCAGCCCAGGACTTCCTGTGCTCCGGGAGGGAGGAGGAAGAAGGGCTGCCTTGTCGTCCGGGGGAGGTTCACAGCATGTACTGGACTGTTCTGGGGCCACCCACCCTGACTCTTTAGTGGAGTGTTTATTTTGTTTTTTGTCTTTTGCTTTGTTAGGAGTGCGGGGGTGGTAGGGGGGGGTAGGCTTCGGCCAGGGATTCTCCCTGGCCTCAGTTTGGCGTTGGGGGTATGTGGTGTGGGGATGGCTGGTTTAAGCAGCCACACCTACCCTGGGTCAAGCTAATTAGACCTGGCCAATTGGATAATTGGTTAAGAATTAGATAATTGGCCAGACTAATTCGACCCAGGAACAGGAGTGGCTGCACCTGTGCGTAGTGAGGTGATCACTGCGCACAGGTTAAATCTGCCATCCCCACTCACACGGGGAGCTTCGGTCATGACTGTGTTACACCTGCTCACTTTGGCTGTAAGATCTTGCCAAACCCTCGCAAATAAATCTGGACTGTTGGAACATCATCTCCCTATGTCTCTGTGCTGGAGGGCCCCAAGGAAAGCCACTTCGGTGGCCTGTGGCAGGCGTGTTTGCCACAAATATATCCACAGGAAATTGAAAAAAAGATTATATTTACAAAACATAAATGCTACTATATTTACAAAAACATAAATACTATGAGTCAGGCTCAAAATCAATGAAACTCTTAGTGAGGAAGCCGCAAAAACAACAAGCGGATAACACTATATACAAAAAAGGGACCTGGACTCTAAAACTATACAATATAAACAAGATAAAATACAAAAAAAAACATTTAAAAAATACTACAAGTTATTGTATACACAACTGCACTTAGAGGGTGAGCAACAATTTGGCAAGTTCCTTAATTTTCTCAATCTACCTGTTCTAACAGAGGAACAAAATCAAATATTAACAGCTGCAGTAACTGAGACAGAGCTAAACAGCGCCATCTCCAGGCTCAGAGCAAATAAGTCACCTGGACCTGATGGCTTTCCCTCAGCGTGGTATAAGGCTTTTCGATTTGAGTTAATGCCCAGCCTTCTTCAGGCGTGCAATACAACCTTACATGCCTCCATCATGGAGCGAGGCAGTGATCTCGGTTATCTTGAAAAATTCAATTTTGTTAAGACCATCCGTACAGTATAAAGTAAACCATCAGCACGGATAAAAATAAATGTATTAGAGCGTGGATCGAGACAGGGATGCCCAATTTCATCGTTGCTTCTTGCACTTCATATTGAGCCCCTTGCACAGTGGATAAGACAGACTGAAAGCATCAAAGGCATCTGCATAAATGGAGAAGACCACAAGGTGGCACTGTATGCCAATGATATTTTGGTCTATTTAAAGAAACTAACTCTAACTCATTTTCTGAATTAATGAACCTTTTAGAAACATTTGGAAGATATGCAGGATACAAATTAAATATACAAAAAAGGCAAATTTTTACTTTTATTTATACACCCCCAAAACACCTTAAAGAGAAATTCCACCTTAATTGGGATCAGAACTCATTGAAATATTTAGGAATATACTTACTGAAAAAAAATCCCAACACTTGTGGAGATAAATTATGGCTCCCTCTTAAAAAAAATTAAAGATGGCATACACAGATGGAATTCAATTTCTTTCCTTGGTCTTAGTCATAGAATTGACTCTGTGAAAATAAACATTCTTCTGCAATATCTCTTCTTATTCCAAGCACTCCCTGTAGAAATTCCCTCAAAACAATTTTCCAAATTGAATAAGATCATTTCCAGATTTATTTGGCAGGGGAAAAAACCCAGGGTTAAACTTAAAACTCTACAACTCCCGAAGGAAGGAGGAATGGCACAACTCCATTTTAAGGATTACTTTTATGCAGCCCAGATTAAACCTTTAATTAACATGTGTAACCCAATATTTCATGCCAGGTGGAAAGACATTGAACTCCATTATTCCATTATGAGTGATCCTCCAATTTGCGCAGTATTGGCTCACAATAATTTGGGAAGATTTATAGATAATATGCAAAATCTATGGATCAAAGCCCAATTAAAAATCTGGAATATGATAAGAGAAGAATATAAGCTAGATCATAAAGTACAAATAATTCAATGGTGTGTTCATGATCCTGAGTTCAAGCTTAATAAAATAGATCATAGATTTAAATCATGGATCTCAAAAGGAATAACAACACTCTATTCCCGTACAGAAAAGGGACAATTAAAAGACTTTGAAAACCTGAGGAAAGAATATTGTCTTGAAAAATCTGATTTTTATAGATATCTCCAGCTGCGCAATTATTTTGAACATAACACTTTAATGATCCAATACTGAGAGTATTTCTCGGTGCTTACCAAAATGATTCAAATAAGGGTGCTATCTCTAGATTTTATAAAGGTCGTATGACAAAAAAAAAATCCCACACTACATAATACATTAAAGAAAAATGTGAAAAAGAAGGTAATTTCTCAATATCAAATGAGGATTGGCTTTATGTGTCTGAACTCCAATGGAAATGCCCAACTCTCACGTGTGGCAGGAGTTTGGGTGGAAGTGGTTCATTAGTTTCTTTATTACACCAAAGCAGAAATCACATTTTGCTGAAGCCAAATGTTGGAGACAGTGTGGATTTCGGGAAGCCAATCACTGGCATATATTTTGGGAGTGTCCAGTGATAAGACCTTTATGGGCAGAGTTTCACAAAGCACTAAAAAGTATACTTATCACTGATCTGCCCTTACAATTTTCCACGTAATTTTTAAGAAATGTTGATTTGCAGGCAAGGCGACCTGATGAATATTTATTTGGTATTTTGATATCCTCTTGTAAAAAAGCGCTCACAAGGTGTTGGTTACTTCCTGAACCCCCCACAATACAGGAGTGGATAGATATAGTAAATGACGTTTATGTTATGGAAAAGATCACTTTTTCTCTTCATCTTCAGAAAAATGTGTTCATTAAATTCTGGACCAAGTGGGTCAAATATGTAAGGCCTTTACGACCCTGAAATGTTGTTTTATTCTAGCAAACCTCATTGATTTGTATCTTATTTGTTCTCAAGTCTCCCCCTGATATACTCTTCATTACTTTTATGTGCACACTTTACTTCTCCCAAAATGTACAAAGGTCTTAAATTTTGCTTATTTTATATTTCCTGCTACCTATTTTATATTATTTATTTTTCATTTTTATTTTTATTTTTTATTCTGTTTTTGTAATAGTTAAAAAATCTGTGGACAGCAGAGGGAAAAAAACTGCTTTTGTCCTGATGTAATTTTTGTAATATGTACTGCTGTCCAAAAAAATAGAATTTCAAAGCAGCTTAGAGTCTAGCAAAGGATCGTTGCTTCAGGCATATAAGTAAAACAGGTGTGAAGAAATAAAAGCATGTAGACTATAATTTTCTTACTGTCCTCAAAAGATAAAACTGGTCTAACTTTAGCAGTGTTTCTCAGTTGACAAAAGCAGAACTGCAGTAGTTTTTAATATGGTAAATGGACTGCTTTTATATAGCGCTTTTATCCAAAGCACTTTACAATTGACACCTCTCATTCACCAGAGCAGTTAGGAGTTAGGTGTCTTGCTCAAGGACACTTCGACACGCCCAGGGTGGGGTTTGAACCGGCAACCCTCCGACTGTCGGACATCCGGTCTTACCTCCTGAGCTATGTCGCCCCTAATAATATAACAATAATATGATCATCAAAGCTTAAATTCAAATCAAAAATCACTTGAAGGTTTCTCACAACCAGCTTTATGTAGTCCCCCCCAGTGGTCCAATAGCCAACCAAGCTTGATCAGAGAGAGATTGTGGCTCAACAATTAGTGCTTCAGTTTTACCTTGGTTTAACTGAAGGAAGATTTGGGACATCCAGTGTTGAACATCATCTAGGCAGTCATGAAGAACAGCAAACCCATTCAAGACATGAGGTTTTACAGATTGTTAGAGGCTGTTCCAGTTGTTTGTCTGTGTCACACTGGGCTGCATCCCTATATTGTATGGTCTTGTGCTGTACTGTGCAGTTTTCTGAACTAATGAATGTTAGCAGGCATAATTTGAACTCCATCCATTATCTATACCCGCTTATCCTGAGCAGGGTCGCGGGAGGTGCTGGAGCCTATCCCAGCGTGCATTGGGCGAGAGGCAGGACTACACCCTGGACAGGCCGCCAATCTATCGCAGGGCACACACACCATTCACTCACACACTCGTAACTATTGTCAATATAGGGTCTCCAATTGGCCTCCCTGTTTTTGGACTGAGAGAGGAAACCGGAGTACCCGAAGGGAACCCACACGGACATGGGGAGAACATGCAAACTCCATACAGAAAGGCCCCAAGCCAAGATTCGAACCCACGACTGTGGGTTCGTGCTGTGAGGTGACAGTGCTACCCACTGCACTACTGTGCCACCCATAATTGAACTAAAAAATGTAAAACAAAAAATATCTAAATTAAGCTGAAAACTTCTTTTTTTTAAATTGTGAAACAAGTTGCCTTTAAATATTAAGTATCCTTTACTTCATTTTACAGTGGGAAAAAAGACACAGTTAAGAATTGGAGATAAGAAATAACAAATATTACTCACCTCAAATATTAGCCTGGGCCATAATCGGTCATTACGAAGTCGATGGGTCAGTGACTGGCAGGGAGACTGATGGATTGTGAGATGGCTTACTTTTTAAATTTCGTTGTCTATCGTCATATTATGTGTCCTGAAATTTTCTTACAGTTTCAGACATTTCAAAAGACTTATTTATGCATTTAACCAACAGATGGCACCACTGTATTGGAGTACAACATAAGTCCCAACAAATTTGGAAGGCAGGTATGCCATCCCGTCAACTTAAGCCTAATTGGCAGGGCAGCATTCCCCATACCTATACAGCACTGAGAGGTACTTTTCAGCGTTCCCTACAGTAATACAGTTTTTTTCTATTGCTAAGACACATTTTATGAAACAATTCCCCCTTTTCTCAAAACTATTAACACAATCCCAAAACTACACATCAATTAGTACAAACCTCAAACATCCATGCCAAACTCAAATTCTCTTCTCAAAAACATATACTCTTCCATCAAAATTAAACTTTGACTTCATATGGCACACTTACGCCATCAAAATCACAGACAATGTAGATTACCCATAACACCAGTGAGATAAATTCACAGCATTACTGCAAAAACCTTTTGTAGCAGTGAGTCTGGAGTTGCAACTTTCCAAATATTTTATTTGCAGTACTGAAAAGTGAAATATTGTACAGTATATAGTACACATCAGTTGAAGGAACAAAAAAAGTAGTAATTTCACGGGAGGAGTATTCAAAAAAGGAACTCAAAAGTATGCGCAGCACAAAAAAAAAAACAAACAAAAAAAAACCCCCAGCAATTTAGAGAAGTTTACACACTACTCAGCATTGTCAGCTTGATCGCCGTCTCGTCTCTGGGCTGGGTCAGGCCACAAAATTTCATCCACATCACACATGTTAGCTCATGCAAGGCAGCGTGGGAAACATGCCCTGGTATGCCTAATCCACCCTTGGATGGATTCAAGTGCAATATCTCCACAGGCCTCCTCCATGGCCTGCAGGAGATTTTCCTGCACATAAGGGTTGCAATCGTACACCCTCCACAGCCATGCAGAGAAAACGTCCTCAATAGGGTTGAGGAATGGTGAACATGCAGGCAGAAATAAAACAGAAAATCTAGGATGGTCAGTGAACCAGCACGAACCAGAGCAGCACGATGGAAACTGACGTTGTCCCATATGACAACATAGTGGGACTGCTCTGGCCGCCCTGGCTCCCCTTCCTGTTGATGTATGTTGTTTTCCATGTTATTTAGGAATGCAAGGAGGTGTGCCGTGTTGTAAGGCCCCAGGGTAGCATGGCGGTGGAGGACACCCCGCTAGCTGATGGCAGCACATAGGGTCATGTTGCCTCCTCATTGTCCTGGCACCTCAACAATGGCGCACTGACCAATGATATTACAGTTTTTCTCAAATGTTTACACACTAAAACTGGAACTATGCACACGATGGTGAAAACTTGAAGCTCATATGTCAACAACAAAGACTATTTCCGCAAAACTCTAAGCACAATTCCTTTGTTTTCACTCAAATAGCACTTCTAAATCACATTTTTGCACAACTCTACACACAAAATCTCACTATTTAGCACAACTTTGATAAGCAAGCCTTGTTTGTTCACATGGAAAACACTGGCCTTCAAATGCCAAACTTTACAGTTTTTCTTGATTGCTAACACACTAAAACTGGTTCTTTTAGCAAAAACTCCCAAATTATTACTTCAGTTCTCAGAGGACCAACACATCTCTCAAAACTATAAACACTTTTCACTTGTTTTAACACATGCTGCAAATTGTTAAACTTTCTGCAAATCTCTACAAACAAATGCCCTCATGAATCACTGGTTACACACTGTGCTCATGCAACAAACACTTGTAGTCAAAACAGTTAACTCAAGTCATCATAACCTAAACTCAGGTAACACACCTTTCTCTAGTGCAAACGCTTGGCAGCAAAATTGTTTACACGCCGGTCACAATCTCTGGATCAAAAAATAGGGCCACAGTTTGCGTCTGTGTGCTTTTGAACAATGGATCCTCAAAATGAACAAGCTGTCCAAAGATCAGGAAGACAAAGAGACGAAGAGGCAGGAGACAATTTGTCCCAGACGAAATACGCGTCACCTTGACTGACCATGTGCTGGTGCATGGTATGATGATGAGGGAAGCTGGACAGAGAGTTCAGCCAAACTTGAATCATTTCACAGTGGCATCCATTGTCCATACTTTCAGACAAGAGAACAGTTACTATAATTTACTGTAATGTTACATATTGTATCTGCTGTACTGCTGTGAGAGGATATGCTGTCTATGTAATGTTGGAGTGTATTTACAGACTATATGTTCTTTAGATTTTATTGCTGTTTTTGTTTATAGTGCTGCATATACTGAGTTCCTCTTATGAATGCTACTCTCCTTTGAAAATACTACGTTTTTTTGTTCCTTCAACTGTGTTGTGGTTACTGTACAGTACTTTTTTGATGGAAGAGTATGTTTTTGAGAAGATAATGAGTTTGGCATGCATGTTTGAGGTTTGTGCTGATTGATGTGTAGTTTTGGGATTGTGTTAATAGTTTTGAGAAAAGGGGGAATTGTTTCATTAAATGTGTCTTAGTGTTACGACCCCATGGGTCTATGGGTGCATGGGGTATGTAACTGGATGTTAAAATAGCCGGGAGATGTTAAGGCTGTATAGATGGTAACAACAATAAATCACACACAGACAAAGCAGCAACTCAGTGCATGAGTGTTTTACTGTGATAACAAAACAAAAAGGTGCAACCAACTACTACCGGACATACAACATCCCAGACACACACTACCAGGGTCAACGGACGCTGGATGTTGCCAAAAGAACAGAAAAACAAGCTAGCTAAACCAGAGAGTAATTTAATCTAGTGTATCAAGTACACAAACAAAAGGCCTATCTACTCTAACTAGCAGACTGAAAACACAATTGGTTGGCAATCACCCCTAAGGACTAGTGGATCTATATACAACATAGCCTACGGGCATATGTACAGGAGCCCCCAGTCTTACCTGTCCCAAGCCTTGGAAGTGTACACAAAACAAGACAAGTTCAAATGAGTGGTTAACATAGTCAAATACTACACAACACAGAGCAAACAGTCAGACCTCCATTGTTACAGTTATGGTTTATATAGTAGAGGTGGCGAGTTCTGATTGGTTGTCCAGAATTGACACGGAGGGTGGGGATTGGTGAAGGTGGGACTTGGTGGATGGTGATTAACAGGTGAAGGCAGGGAAGTCCACACAAAAGAAACACATGGCACGTAACACTTAGCAATCAAAAAAAACTGTAAGTACCAATTGGTCTCACTTATGCCACACCTGCCACAAACTCAATTATCTGTCAGAGCATAAAAGAGACTTCTATTGTGTTGGAAAACAATGGAGCAACACGCAGCACAGCAAGGTAGAGGTAGAGGAGGAGGAAGAGGAGGTGTACGTGTACGAGGTGAACGAGGAAGAGGGAGATGAACTAACATATCAAATGAAATACGTGCAACTTCGGTTGATCACGTATTTGTTTTTTTTTTACAGCAGGCCTACAAACTACGATTTTTATTTTTGCAGTCTGCTGAACAAAGATTTATTTTACAGTAACAAATAAAGATTTGCTTTGT
Source organism: Anguilla anguilla (assembly GCF_013347855.1). NCBI lineage: Eukaryota > Metazoa > Chordata > Actinopteri > Anguilliformes > Anguillidae > Anguilla > Anguilla anguilla. The sequence goes on along the minus strand of NC_049219.1, from coordinate 255,790 downwards.
TACCTTTTTGAATTGGTTTGCTAAAATATTTTGTCATCTTTTGATACCCAAGACCTTGATGAAGACATTTCAGTGACCAAAAATCTTAGTTACAATTGTTTAGTGTGTTTTATTACAACATTCCTGTGCATGTTCAAAACTACTGTTTACAGTTTGTGTGTTTTTAGAGCAATTTGCAATCCACATATGATTATGACCTACTTACTGCTGCCATATTATTGTAGCGGAGTTTGTGCTGAAAACAGAGACATGAAACACTTTGGAATCACTGCATATAAAGTTGATGAAATTTACACAAATGTAAGAGCATGGCACAATTACCAGTGTGCCTCATTTTACCCTCGGACCCCAGAGGATTAAATGAAAAAAAAATGTATTTAGGGTGAAATCTGAGCAAATTAGAAATTGTGATTCATTGCACTTAACTACAGAGAACCTTGCAATTAATCGCGATGAATTAATGTCATCGTTTGACAGCCCTAATTTTAACGTTCTCCATCCTGCTTTGCTTTGTCATCACACTTGAGAGTAAATGAAGGTAGGAGCAGTTCTGTCTTTCTCTCTGCTAATCAAAAGTGGTCTTACTGGACTACAGCCAATTGGTAGAAGGTTTATATGCCTGAGTCATGGGCTCTTAAAATGTGTGGGTTCAGCTAAGGCAAAGGAGCTTGCCCTTGTCGAGAAGAACAAGGAGACGACGAAGACAACGACTAGTACTTATCCATTTCTCCTAAAGAGAAATGTAAGTGCATATATACATATGTGTACATGTGGTGTATGTATGTTAACATTTTCTGTTTGTGTATGAGAGTGAGCATGGTTACATAAGTTTTGCTAGGCTATATCAGAACGCGGTCAAACTGAGTAGGACCTAGGCTACGCTACCCTACAATAGGTAACAGTTAGCTAGCTAACGTCAACCGCCCTTACTATTTATGCATTGTACCTAAAGAGAAATGTAAGTAGATGGCAACATATAGATTGTGGAGGAAAATCCCTTCTTAGGTTCGGTGGGTGAGTCGGTGATGCAAGAATAAAGACTAGAACTTATGATTTCTTCTAATAACCTTTTTATTCTCTTTAATCAATAATCCTTTTCATGTACGTAGGCCTACGGGAGGTCTCTAGTACCATAAAGATACATAGAGAGCTTCCTCCCATTATGTTTTTACATCCTTTTTATACAACCAGATCTCCTCCTACCCTGATGTATCTTCCCTTTAAAATAACCAATCCCGGCCTAGGTCAAACATATGTTTCATAAGTTAGTTTAACAATAACTATTATATAATCTTTTATTTTAATCAATGACAGATATTTCACTACACACACTTACAGAGAAATGTATATGCATGACTTGAATAACAAGTATTTGTCCTCATGGTTAACAATTGTTCCATCTTCCAGTTTCAAAGTACATGCACTTTACATGCATTCACTACATCCTGTAATCCAACTGAAATATTGACTCATATACACACCACCATGTTCTAACAAACTATGTTTATATCATTGCTGTTGCCGTGATTACTTTGATTTTAATTCATTAATTTTAATAGAATATAATCTATACTAGAATTTATTTACTGGATATAGCAACTCAGTTCTTTCTAGATCAGTATCCTTTCTCTTCTCTTACAACTCAAAGGTCTTTTGCACAAGACTGTTTCCCAACAGAAGTTACTTACAAAATTCCACTTAAGTAAATGTTTACAATTTTCCCTCCTGCAACTGGGGTTCAAAGATTTTCTAGGTAGTATGCATCAGTATACAAGGAGACCACTGTCTTTCCTTAGTTACAAATAGACAAACACAGAATACCTATTGTTCTTCAGAGATAATCCCATAATCACGTACATTTAAATATATTCTTGATCAGTACAATCTTTAATAAGAAGAAATGTAAAAACATTAAAAGAATTAAGAAAACCCATACTTCCACATTCCCCCCTTTGAGACCATTTGGTCTCACATAAACATTAAGCATGGCTATAAATGTATTCATTATAAGTAAGTTATTCTTCTAGAGGTAGAATTGATTTATTTATTAACCATGGTAGAATAAGCGTCGGGGAGAGCATGGCCAAAACAATAGACAAAACATAGTATTAGTAATTATCTTACCTATCTTTTTCAAAAGGAAATAAATGAAATACAGATATCTTACCTACCTCCCTAACATAACCAAGAGGAAAATGTAAAAAAAAACAGACTTCTCACCCCTACAACTACCAGGAGTGCTATTTCTAGAAGATGTTTACATTGTATACTACAGAGATCAGTATATTAACAATAAGTTTGTTATCTGTAGACAACAGCACAGCCCATTCCGGTTGGGAATCAGGAAAAGACAGCATGCTTCTGATCTCAGCAGATGCCTTTTTAAAGTAGATACCACCAGGCTCTTGTCCAATCACCAATCACCACCTGCAACTTGATATATTAGGGAACACACAGAACAAGGTGACCAGCCCCCCCCCTTAGGTAGGGAGGGAAACAACACATAAAATCATGCAAAAGCAATCAAAGTCATAATAGTCTGTTGAGTGTGGATGTTTATCTTTATGTATCAGTTAATGCATGTATTGTAGATGTTTCAGATATCATTTTTGCAAGTAGTATAAATCAGAAGTATCACTGTTTGTCCCTGGTACTATAATTTATTGTTTTTCCCTGTTTTTTCAGTTTGTCTTCCCTTCATTATTCACATCCTCTAGACCTCCTAACAACTTTCTTAATCCTACTGTCACTTCTGCCTTTCCTCTATCTATGTCATTCACAGCTAAGTTCATTTTAAGTGGTACTACTTCTCCAAGTGTCAGGGTTATTGATGTAATAGTACTCTTATCTATGGTGAAGTCATGGTATGTTTCAGTAGACTTTTCAATCTTACTAGGGTCTGTTTTGCTGCTGCTATTGTTTCTTATAACTATTCGAAAAGTGTTTCCCACGAGAAGAATAGAAAGTACCCAGAGAAACTGGCATTCCTTTATTCTTTTTCCATGGTTCTTTCGGCTTCTGACTCTTTTGCTCTGCGACAGTGGTTTAGGTGTACCCATGGTCCAATCTCCTTTACCTTAACCGCTGTTGGAGCGCCAAGGATCACCTGGTAAGGTCCTACTTGTCTTGGCTGTTTCCACTTCCTTTTGAACTTCTTCACGTAAATCCAATCATCTGGATTAACCGGAAGATCAGGGGTTTCTGCTGGTGGCCCCTGTGCTTCTTTAGCCTGTGAATAAATAGATCTCACAACTTGGGTTAGTCCTTTCAAATACCTTCCTAATTCACTTTCCAATACTTCCAAACTTACTTCTCCTTCTCTTGGTTTCATTACAGGTACAGACATTACTCTACCAGTAATCATTTCATGCGGTGTTAAATGTGTAAACCTATTTCTACTATTTCTCATGGCCATGAGTGCTAATGGTAAACATTTAACCCAATTTAATCCTGTTTGCCTGCAGGTTTTTGCTCATTTCATTTTTAGAATTCTATTGCAACGTTCTACTATGCCAGCTGATTGAGGACGCCATGCGCATGAGAATTTATGTTGAATCCCTGTCATTTTACATAGATCTGAAATTACTTCAGCAGTAAAGTGAGTTCCATTGTCACTACTAAGTGTTTGGCAAACACAAAATCTAGGGAAAATTTCAGTTGCTAAAGCTTTTGCAACAGTTTTAGAATCTGCTTGGGCAGATGGGAAAGCTTCTACATATCTAGAAAATCTGTCTATGACAACTAAACAGTAACGCTTTCCTTCTGCTGGGTCGACCATATCTACATAGTCCATTACCAAATGGGTAAATGGACCCACCGGTGGAGGCATAGTGCCTGGAATTGGGATCCTCTTTTTGATGTTTATTTCTTGACAGATTTGACAATTTGAAATCCAAGTAGTCACATGTTCAGTTAATTTAGGAATAAACCAATGGTTTTGAATTGTTCTCATCATTTCCCCCCTTGCAGAGTGGCAAATTCCATGAGCCGCTCTACAGATAAGGTGTATTAGTGCGGCAGGAGCCACAATTTTACCAGTTATTGTTTGGCGCCACAGGCCTGAAGCTTGGTCTAAGGCACAGCCTCTAGATTCCCAATCAGATTTTTCAGAGGCCATGGCTTGATTTTGTGCCTCGATTAATTGTTGTAGAGGTACCTCCTGAGCTTGAATTACAGATGCTTGGACTGCTATAGGCCAGTACTCCATGCTAGCAGCTAGTTTGGCTGCTTTATCTGCATAATTGTTACCTTGAGACACAGGGTCATTACAACGAGTATGTGCTGCACATTTAATAATGGCTAATTTAGATGGCAGTTTCATGGCCTCCAGCAGTGCAGTTATTTCATTTTTATTGCGAATAGGTGTTCCTCCTGCAGTGAGGAAACCTCTTCGTGCCCAAACTCCTCCCCAACTATGTACAACCCCACATACATATGCAGAATCACTCTAGATGTTGACTGATTTTTCTGAGGCTAAAATACATGCTTTGGTTAAGGCTGTGAGTTCAGCTTGCTGAGCACTAGTTCCTGGACTGAGTGGGGCTTCTACGATGGTTTGAAAGGTCCATGGGTCCACTTGGGAAACAATAGCATAACCTGCTCGTCTTTTTCCTGTTGCTTGATCAATAAATGAAGATCCATCTATAAATAGAATTAGATCAGGAGATGGTAAAGGCTCAGAGAAAAGGTCTTCTCTAGTCTTGGAGTCTTGTTCAATAATAAGTTCACAATGATGCGGTGTGCCTTCTTCTGGTGTAATCATAAATTCAGCAGGATTAACAGTCTTACAGCGTATAATAGTAAGGGATGGTTGGGAAAGGAGGATTTCATAGCCTGTTACTCTTCGGTGAGACAATGATGACTTTCCTCGACTAAGAAGTGCTTCTACTGCATGTGACACGTATAGTGTAACTGAATGGCCTGCCACAATGGGTGTGGCTTTTTCCACAGCAAATGCTGCTGCAGCTAATCTACGTTCACAGGGGTGCAGGCCTCGTTCTATACTATCCAACCGCGTACTGTAATATTCAATAGGTTTGTTTTTTCCAGATTCTTGCTGTGTAAGTACTGCAGCAGCAATTCCTCCCTTTTCAGAACTAAACAAGTGGAAAGGTTTTGTGTAATCTGGAAGTCCAAGAGAGGGTGCATTTTGGAGGGCTAATTTCAGAGCTTGAAATGCATTTTCTGCTTCACTGTTCCATTGTAAAACCTTTTGGGGTGTGGCCGTGGTGCACAAATCATGGAGAGGTCTGCTGAGTTCTGCATAGTCACAAATCCATTGACGACAATAGCCAGTCATTCCTAGAAAACGTTGCATCTCTTTGGTTGTCTGAGGTTTTGGCACATTAGTAACAGCTTCAATTCGGTCTTGAGTAAAGCTCTTCTGTCCCTTGTTTAACATGTGGTATTTCACTTGTTCTTGACAAAACTGGAGTTTTGCTTTTGATACACGATGACCTTTTTCCGCTAGGGCTTTGCGTAGAGCTTTACTATCTTGCAGACAACTGTCTTTGTTTGGACTACACAGAAGGAGATCATCTACATATTGAATGAGAGTACTTCCTCCAGGAGGATGAAAATCAGATAAATATGCTCTGACCATTCTGTTGAAGATACTAGGTGATTCAACATACCCTTGAGGTAAGCGACAATAGGTGTACTGTTGACCACGATAGGTAAAAGCAAACAAATACTGTGAGTTTGGATGTAGGGGTATGGAAAAACAAGCTGAGCAGAGGTCGATGACAGTGTAATAAGTTGTAGAGCTTGGAATGTTTGTCAATATAGTAGATGGATCAGGAACCATTGGATATTCCGCAATTACTTGTTCATTTAAAGGTCTTAGATCATTCTCCATTTGCCTCCAGGCTTCTTGACAGGAAGTATAGGTGTGTTACATGGGCTATTGGTAGGATAGATCACTCCAGCCGTGAGGAGATCTTGGATTGTCATGCTAATGCCTTCTTCTGCATCTTGACTGAGTGGATACTGTCTAACTCTGGGTCCAGACATTTCTGGCTTCAGTTGGATTTGAACTTCACCACAAGAATTCATAAGTCCAATATCTGAGCCTCCTTTTTCCCACAGATAATCTGGGAACATCACTAAGGAACTGTTCCTCTTCATTAGTTAGCATCATTAAGGCTTCAATTGGTTTGGCATGCTTCTCCAACCGAACAGGCGTGATCAAATCAATCAAGTAGAAATGAACCATTCGTCAGGATTGTTACCATTCAGTCCAAGAATGTTAGTTGGAAGGTAAGGTTGTTGGGACATTCTTTTGATCATCGGCCCAATGTCTTTGGGTTCAAATCCTGGATTAACACCAAGTGTAACATGAGGGGCTGCAGAGGCTCCCATCATGTACCACTGTGTAGATGGAAAGCTGTCATTTTTTAACATTACCACGGCTCCCACTCCCTCTTTTCAAATGTAGATGCCTCGGATATGAATCATGCCCTCCATGCCTCTCACATTTTCAAAATCTTCAGCAAATTCTTCATTGTTTCCTTTAGGGTCAAAGTAGAGAGTAAGATGTTGTTGCTCAGTATTTTGCAAATGAAGAATATTTTGTGATAGTAGTGGGCAGGTAGACGACCAAAGGGTCCACAGAGTATCCAAATTATTCTCTCTTGGTAGTTGGGCACAATAAAGCACTGGACAGTCTGGTTCTGGTGTAATAAGGTCCATGACATATTGTCCTGGCAACCCAGGAAACGTACAGATGATACCCTCGGGGGAGCAGGAAATAGAAGCATTAAGTTTGCATAATAAGTCTCTTCCTAGTAGGTTGACAGGTGTCTTTGGAGTAAACAACAGTTTTGCTTCGACTGAACTGTTTCCAATAATCATAGTTTGTGGTGCAGTAAATGGAACATTTTGAGTAACCCCTGAGAAGCCTCTTGTCTTGATATGCTGTCCAGTCAATGGCAGGTGCCCGCGTGCTGAGGTTGAGGTGGCTGAATGACTGCTGCTTGGGTAGCGGGTGCTTCTGGTTTTCCCTCTTTCTTCGAGATTTGTAACACGAGTAATTTTTGTTTAAGGTTCTTATTCTTGCCCTCTGCAGTCTTAAGTGATTCCTTATATAGGCAAATGTGGTGAATAATATGCGTCCTTTGTTTCTCCCAGGGCTCTTGATCCAGAGCCACAACATTATCCAGGGCCTTCTTTACTGAAAGAGGTAGAGCTTTGACCACCATGTGAAAGAACATAGTTTGGGCACCCTTTGATGAATCAAATGGCTCTCCCATATTAGTGAGCCATGTTTCCTGCATCCTGGAGATGAAATCATGGATATCTTCATTTTCTTTTATTTCTGCATTCACAACTTGTCCTAGATTAGCCTTGTGAGGATATAAGGCTCTTAGAGCTCTCCAGATGGCAGGTCTGTATCTGTTGAAATTATCGCCATCATGGTGATTTGTGACAAGCACAGTTGGCAGCTTCGCTTCTTCAAATACATCTTTTGTTTGCAACTCACAGCATCTGGCCAACAGTTGTTTAATATCTCCCAAGCATAGGGCAAGATGAGTTGTTCGGCTCTCCACCTTCGTAATCCAGGGGCCCGCTCCTTCAGTGATTCTGGGTAGATCCTTAACCATGTTTTCCATGTCCATGGCAGTCCATGGAATGTATCTGGTGAGCGATGGTTGACCCCCTGGTTGGGGCACAACTTGTAAAGGGTGCATGGATGCATCATATCAGTCTGGAGAGCTCCTCTGGCGTTGGCTTCTATGAGGCTGTCCTTTCTTGACTGATTCGACAAGGGCTTTGTGTATGCTCATCACATTTTCTTTTTGTCGTTTTAATCTCTGAAGATCTTCAAGGGGTACAGACACATCTTGTAATGCATTATGGTAGACAGCCTCAGCTTCTGCTACTCTTTCAGAGCTTAAGATTACAACTGGATCTACTTGTGGTGCAGCCTGGTATTTTGGTGTGCACAAGTGGGGATGGGGAGATATTTTGTTTTCCTCTCACTGTAGCCTACCCCGTAGCATCAGGTCCTGTCTCTGCATGTATAAATGTTGATGCACCCCTGTCTGGTGAGAGCTCACTAGTCGTTGTGAACGCATTATCATATTTACTTTTCCCCAGATGAACTTGACCCTTGACTTGAAGAGTTCCGTGTACACTGGTTGTGTTCAAAGCTGACTGGCACTGTTCATCTTCTGCAGCTGCACTAGAGACAACCATTTGGTGGAGTGCTTGGCTCAGATATAAAGATGGTGTAGTGCTGCTATACGCTGGTGGGCACACAGAAGTGAATTCCGGAGCTGTTGACACCATTACTTCCTCTTGCATTGCCTTATCTTTAGTCTGGAGGGGAGGAGCAACTTGGATTCCTGCTTGTCTTATTGCTTTGGATCTGTGATTTGCAGCTTCATTCTTCCACTGGGTCAAGTGTATTCTAAGGGTTTTGAACTTTTCTTTCTGTCCAATCCGAGCTTTACTCTCTTTATGAGCTAATATGGTTTCAATAGCTTGCAAATATGCAGGGCGCCACGTGCCCTGTTCTGGCCATGGGGTGGGACTGGTGGCTGTCCACTTCTAGTATCATCATAAGATATTTGGAAGTATTCAGTCATTGCCTTTAAAGGAGTTAGGTATGTTATTTATTTCCTCAGTCATGATGCGAGAGAGTGGGATTTTTTCCCCATAGGTTCAGTCAAATCCTTAGAGTAATTTTTTTTCCCTTCTAGTTAATCATCTTACAACCAGTCAACATCCACCATGGGTTCCGCTTTATCAAACACCTCCTTGTATGTTTTACTCCAAAAAATAGTTTATATTGCTCCTGTTATTATGAGACCTTATCTCCCCCACAAGAGGGCTAAAATGATTATAGCAAACTTTGCATTTTTAAACACACACCCCCCACAAAAGTATAAATCAGCAAAAACAAGTTTTCTAAGTAGTAGAAAATAAATCAACAAACATACTGTAGGTAGTTAAAAAATAAGAATAACTTCACTGCTCCAAAGAGCCATCTATCACCATCATTATACAGTTATTGTAATCATAGATCTATAATATAAAACAATACTTATTGCACAATTAATATATTTATGTTTCTAAAATGTAAAACAATATTTTCTGGGCCCCTAAGACTGAGACAACCAATAAACATCACTTTGACAAACCACACATAGCAATTTTATCCCAACCAGAGCAACATAAAGAGACACACTATATGAAAACAAAAAACACAATAAAAAATAACAGCTTATTGCAATAAGACTTTTAAACGTCTTTCCCTAACACGAATACAGGGTATCAATATATGTCCCTGACTATAATTGTCAATAAGACTTTTGTATAGCTTTCCCTAAAACTGTCCCTTTCCTACCACTTTTCCCTATCACGCTTAATTCAGGGTAGCAGTACACAGCCAGTATCACGCATACAGGTTCCCCTGATTATTAACCTTTTCACAGCAGATTTCATGTGGAAGACGTCGCCTCTCAACAGTTACTATCTACACGTCCAGTTACTAAGGTCCGTTACGTATTTGGCTAGCTGAACCTAACTCTATTTACTCTTTCCCTATAGGCCTCTTCTGTCCCAGACAGGTCTTCAAACTCTTTCTTTACTCACTCTTTATACTCTTCACTCACTCTTTATACTCTTTATTCTCTCTTTATTTTCTTTATTCTCACAACACCGCTTTAAACACACTTTACAACTCACCCCAGGAGTCCGTCACTCGAATCTGGTCACGGTTGGGGCCGACAGACTACGGGTAACTCCTTATCACAGACTTTTTATTAAAAAGGCATCTGCTTACCTTTTACTAAAGTTGACTGGTCACAAGAAGGAGAAATACCGCACTCTGTCGGTTCCCTTGCGCCTCCCTCGAGGCTGTTGGACTCCTGGCTGGCTCGCCAAATTTTGTGTGTTTTTAGAGCAATTTGCAATCCACATATGATTATGACCTACTTACTGCTGCCGTATTATTGTAGCTGAGTTTGTGCTGAAAACAGAGACATGAAACACTTTGGAATCACTGCATATAAAGTTGATGAAATTTACACAAATGTAAGAGCATGGCACAATCACCAGTGTGCCTCATTTTACCCTCGGACCCCAGAGGATTAAATGAAAAAAAAAATTATTTAGGGTGAAATCTGAGCAAATTAGAAATTGTGATTCATTGCACTTAACTACAGAGAACCTTGCAATTAATCGCGATGAATTAATGTCATCGTTTGACAATTTTAACGTTCTCCATCCTGCTTTGCTTTGTCATCACACTTGAGAGTAAATGAAGGTAGGAGCAGTTCTGTCTTTCTCTCTGCTAATCAAAAGTGGTCTTACTGGACTACAGCCAATTGGTAGAAGGTTTATATGCCTGAGTCATGGGCTCTTAAAATGTGTGGGTTCAGCTAAGGCAAAGGAGCTTGTCCTTGTCGAGAAGAACAAGGAGACGACGAAGACGACGACTAGTACTTATCCATTTCTCCTAAAGAGAAATGTAAGTGCATATATACATATGTGTACATGTGGTGTATGTATGTTAACATTTTCTGTGTTTGTATGAGAGTGAGCATGGTTACATAAGTTTTGCTAGGCTATATCAGAGCGCGGTCAAACTGAGTAGGACCTAGGCTACGCTACCCTACAACAGGTAACAGTTAGCTAGCTAACGTCAACTGCCCTTACTATTTATGCATTGTACCTAAAGAGAAATGTAAGTAGATGGCAACATATAGATTGTGGAGGAAAATCCCTTCTTAGGTTCAGTGGGTGAGTCGGTGATGCAAGAATAAAGACTAGAACTTATGATTTCTTCTAATAATCTTTTTATTCTCTTTAATCAATAATCCTTTTCATGTACGTAGGCCTACGGGAGGTCTCTAGTACCATAGAGATACATAGAGAGCTTCCTCCCATTATGTTTTTACATCCTTTATACAACCAGATCTCCTCCTACCCTCCTAGGCCTACGGGAGGTCTCTAGTACCATAGAGATACATAGAGAGCTTCCTCCCATTATGTTTTTACATCCTTATACAACCAGATTTCCTCCTACCTTGATGTATCTTCCCTTTAAAATAACCAATCCCAGCCTAGGTCAAACATATGTTTCATAAATTAGTTTAACAATAACTATTATATAATCTTCCATTTTAATCAATGACAGATATTTCACTACACACACTTACAGAGAAATGTATATGCATGACTTGAATAACAAGTATTTGTCCTCATGGTTAACAATGGTTCCATCTTCCAGTTTCAAAGTACATGCACTTTACATGCATTCACTACATGCTGTAATTCAACTGAAATATTGACTCGTATACACACCACCATTTTCTAACAAACTATATTTATATCATTACTGTTGCCGTGATTACTTTGATTTTCATTCATTCATTTTAATAGAATATCATCGATACTAGAATTTATTTACTAGATACAGAAACTCAGTTCTTTCTAGATCAGTATCCTTTCTCTTCTCTTACAACTCAAAGGTCTTCTGCACAAGACTGTTTCCCAACAGAAGTTACAAAATTCCACTTAATTGTAAATGTTTACAATTTTCCCTCCTGCAACTGGGGTTCAAAGATTCTCTAGGTAGTATGCATCAGTATACAAGGAGACCACTGTCTTTCCTTAGTTACAAATAGACATAACACAGAATACCTATTGTTCTTCAGAGATAATCCCATAATCACATACATTTAAATATATTCTTGATCAGTACAATGTTTAATAAGAAGAAATGTAAAAACATTAAAAGAATGAAGAAAACCCATACTTCCACAAGATGTTTACATGTGGTGTATAGCCTACATGTTAACATATTTTGTTTGTTTGTCTGAGAGTGAGCATGGTTAGGTACGTGACAACCTAGGCAGCTACTTAGCGTTAGCTAGGCTACTATAAAGCGATGCGTGTGTAATGCAAACATGGGGAACAATGCATTTCTCACAGAAAAGGTTTAGTCGCTTTTTTTTAGTTCATTAGTGGTGATAGAAGAGACAATAATTAAATGTTACTGTGCTGTTAGCTTTTATTGATCGCCGTACAAGGTTAATGTGAAGTAGCTAGCACAATCGGACAGCACTAACCCATAAAAATGTACTTTGAATGGTAGGCTACTTGCTCAATCGAACGGTAAATGTGAGAAACATTCGATTATAGTCAGTGGCACCGAAATGTTCTGTCACACCCTCAATAAACGGCAAAAGTCTGACTAGAAGATTGAATTAAATCTTTTAAATTTATATATGTTGTGAAACATTATCGATTCCGCTTGGCCACCGTGAGCGTACAGTTGCTGTGTAAATTACGGAAAATGCGTGGAGCGCCTAGGCCAATTGTAGTCCGATTGAACCGTAGCCTATAGCCTACATGCTGTAGTAAAGGGACCCCAAACCGCATTATGTAGGTATGTTACTCTGACTTTTAAAAATCATGTAAACATCGTAGTCCCACTGAAATCGCAGAAAGTCAAAGTTTTGGCCGGACAAAAACAATAAATCAACTTTTTCAAACACCATGTAAACCCACTGAGTGTAACGTGTGCGGTTACGCGAATAGCCACCCGTGTGTATTTCACCTGAAGTATTAGGCTGAGTATTACTGATATATAGTAAACGTCAGACTTGTTAACATGACTTTTGTCAAGTGTGCATGCCATAAACTGGGCACAGTTTGGACTACCATGTGACTTCAGACTTGAGAGGTCTATAGACTCTTGGAAATAGTTTGGTTGAGTCTATATGATCTTGGTTAAGTAGAAAAACCAGTTAAATGTGTTCAGTGTATTCCTTTCAGTAGTAAGCCAAGGTAAAATTTAATTTGCTAAGGTTTGGGCCACAGAGCTTGAGATAATGGCTGACGCAGACCTATTGCATACAAACATTCATACTTTTATAATGTTGATAGATGGAACATTTACAAAAGTCTTCCGCACAAGTGATGATGTTATATATTTGAAGCATACTAATGGCAACCATTATGAAGTGGTAATGTGTTAAAGTAAAACACTGTGTGCATGGATGTGCATCCCTGTGTAAAGGAAAGAGCCTAACGCCAACTTCGAACATGCATTTACGCAAGAGAAGGTTACGGGGTGAAAGTAATGACAAAAACATTGATAATGACATACCTTTGGCATTACACACTGTTAGGATACAGAAAGTTTGTGCTGTAGGAGACAGACAGATTTGTGTATTCCAAAACCTCACGTGCATGTGAGAGTCCGCCATTGTTTTACAAAGACAACCAATAAGACACAGTGGTAGAAATTGCAGCCTATAGGGCAACTCTGTATAACAAACAACCAATCAGAGTTCATGCTGTATTCTGCGCACAAATTTGAATATATGTAAATGTAACTGTATAAACTCCACAAACTCTAACAGTTGAATTGAACATTTTTGTGTGAATCCCTGTTGCTGGCTTTCTGTATAATAAATGCTTCCTGATTTTTAAACACTAACTTCGGATCTGCTTCTACCTGGAACGACGGTCACTATTGTTCTTGGCAACATTTCTGGTTACCAACAATTTGGCGCTGCGAGCAGGGTGGATTCGTCTTCCAGAACTTCGTTGTTTTCCTGACCAAAAAAGTGAGTAAACGGGTTTTACTACCATTGGCTTGGCGAATTGGACGGCAAAACTGCGGAAGTCTGGAACGCTCCACCTAGTGGTACGATAACGTATATCTTGACCGGTGTAGAAGCGATCAGTTGTTTGTGCTTAAAAACTGTGTCTTTTGGTATAACGTCTGTGTAACGTTACACGATTGTTTGTTATAAATATCAGTGCTGATGATGTGTTACCAGTGCTGCTGACTGTGATATAGGCCTGTGTATTAAGCCTATTGTGACCGGGTGTTTGTGAGTCACCCCTGCCTATGGAAAGTGTGAATCCAGGCTAAATTCTACACGTGGTTGCGTGGCCGTGGTAAGCGAGTGTGTCGCCCACAGCACAGAAGTGATTAATTTTCACTACTGGGTATTAGGTCGAAGATACCTAAGAAGCGCAAAGCCGCATCTTTGTTTGTTCGTTTAAGGGAGAGTCAGTCAGTGACGCCCCGGGCCCAGGGTTGAGAGACGGAGTTTCTTTCACGTGGGTAGTCTGTCTCTGTTTCAGGTCGTGAGAGAGCGTGTGTGTCGCACTCCCGACAAGTTTTGTGGACATTATTGAATTTTACGTTTAATATTGGCCTCTTAGTCTTTATTGTTTCGTGTTGGTTGTCTTTAGTAACCTATTAGCCAGTAACGTGCGTTTATACAGAGAGACGTAACTTATTACCAACAAAGTATAATTCGCGAGCAAAAATGGCCCCAAACAAGGAGAATGCAAACGGGAGTATAACCACATATCTGCAGCAAAAGTATGTAAAGCAAGCAAAGGCGATGAGTAAAAATGGCTGGGACCCCGAAGGATCCACGCCGGATTCCTTAGAATGGTGGGGGAAACAAAAAAAGAATAGGACGGCTTACGGTACCATTGTACTAATTACGGAGCATATGAGGCTCATAGAGAAGTGTGACGAAATGTATAATCGGCTACAAGCACAAGATACGAAATTAGCTGGTCTGCGTAGGAAGATAGAATCTCTTGAGAACAAAGGCAACAGCTCTGACCAGAGCACAGCGCTTGCGTGCATTCCGACTGAAATAAAAGGTGTTCCATCTTTGTACCCAGATTTAAATTGTCACACTATAACTGACCCACTGTATTTTGAAAAGGAGAATAAAACGGTGCCCATGGCACCTATGGTTACTAAAATTCGCGGTAGAGGAAATGAACAACGACTGCATGTTGATCACGTTCCTTTAAGCCTGATCGAAATGAGAGCTTTATTAAAGGATTTGCCGAATCTTAATGCGCAAGACGACAATTTACCGTTTTGGCGACAACTAAATGAGCTACAGCGTAGCATGTCTCTACACCCTCTAGACATGTTTTCAGTTGTGCGTGCAAAATGTCCAGTTTCAAGCTGGAACAAAATTGAACCAGCTGATCTCCGACAGGAACCATGGGCATCTGGCCCCTGGGCGAATCATAATGAATTACAAAACGCGATTACCGGTTTCTGCGAGGCTGTAAAGACTGCTTTAGGTAAAGGTGCGCCAAAATGGCATTGTTTCACGGCAGTAGTACAAAATAGCTTGCCCTTTGCTGAATACGCCGATCGGAAGTATGAAGCATTTGAAACGCATTGTGGCTTCCCTAATCCAAATAGAGACATGGCTGTTTTTACGCAACAATTACTGGCAGAGGCTGCCCCGCATATTCAGAAGGTACTAGCAATCGGCATACACCCGGGTAATACGTTTAGTGACATTGTTTCGTGGGCCTCGCGATTAGAGGAACAGATACGGAAGAAGAGTTCAACTTTACATCCCATTGCTGCTGTTCGCTACAACTCTCTGAAGTGCGATAATTGTGGGAAAACGGGCCATAGCACGGATCGATGCAAAGGGAGGGACTATAGGAGAAGTAGGCGTAACACCCCCCCAAACAAAGAAGCAGATAAATGCTTTCGATGTGGAGAACAGGGACATCGAGCGCCACAATGTTTAGCTGCCCTACCTAAGGCGCACGCCTCCAGTGGAGAATACGCAACCTCAGACAAAGAAGCTGGGCCTATCGCGCACTGCTCCAATGACGATTACGCGCATTTGAACCGAGAACAACTTGTCGCCATGTTAAACAGTTTGAAAGCATAGGAATTACCGGCCTCCTTTTCAGTCAGTAGTATAGAAACTCAGGCTCATTGCAGACCGTATCTTAGTGCGTGGGTAGGAGGCCGGCCATGCGATATGCTAATTGATACTGGCGCTTCTGTTTCTATCACTGACCTACCGCTCCCTTGTACAAAGCATTCCATTGATCTTGCTGGCATTGGGGGTAATTCTGTCTGCGCATATAAATCCTTTCCAGTACTTGTGGAATCCAATAATGCTTATTGGACACAATCATTTTTCATTTGTAGGACTGCAGAAGGTACCATCCTCGGTTCTGACGGCATGAGATTACTGAAAGCTACTGTTGCATACTCGCCTATGGCTTTATCAGTTTGTGACGCTTCTCATAAACGCAAGACATTGCCATTAGCTGCTCTTTCCCATACTGCTATAGCATCTGTTGCAACACCTATTGTCCATTCCTGGGATTTGACTAACAAGTTCCAAGCTTTATGTGCAACATTCCCTGCATGCTGGTCTGTGCACAAACTGGATTGTGGAGCTGCACCATTACCACCACTTGAGGTAACAGGGACTATGCCCTCACCTGTGAAACAATACCCGATTAAACCAGAAGCTGCTCAAGCAGTTGGCTCAATCATTCAGTCCTTGCTTTCACAGGAGGTCATTGAGCCATGTGTCTCACCCTGTAATTCTCCTGTCTGGCCTGTGCAAAAACCAGATGGCTCATGGCGCCTGACAATTGATTACAGAACGGTTAATGCTGCTGCAGACAAACTTGCTCCAATTGTTTCTGACCCAAACACGCTGCTTGCTGATATCAAACCTAGTCACTGTATATTTTCTGTGATAGACATTGCCAATGGATTCTGGGCCCTGCCTGTTGCTGAAAACTCAAGAGCTTGGTTTGCCTTCACACACCAGAACACGCAATACACATGGAAACGCATGCCTCAGGGCTTTCATAACAGCCCTACGCTTTTCCATCGCGCAATGGCCAAGATTCTAGCAACAGTTTCATGGTCTCAGTATGAAGGAACACAGTGCCTCCAATATGTTGATGATATTCTCTTGGCTTCTTCTGACCCTGTCTCTCATTTCCAGGCTCTGGAAGCTTTACTCAAAGCTTTGGAAAAATACAATATGAAAGCAAGTCCAAAGAAGGCCCAAATCGCACAAGACGCTGTCCAGTATTTGGGCTTTACCATATCCCAGGGCTCGAAGCAACTCACTGTTGACCGGAGAACTGCTATTGCCACTGCTCCGCGTCCCCGCACTGTCCGTGATGTTCGTAAGATTCTGGGACTTTTTAACTTCTGCAGGAACCACATACCTGACTTTTCTGTTATTGCAACACCAATCAATGCTCTTTTGAAGGGCTCCCATCGCCCATTGGAGACCGTTGATTGGACAACCGAGTGTGACGATGCATTCAGCACTCTCAAATCTGCTCTCACTTCTGCCCCTGCTTTAGGTTTCCCTTGTTCTGACCTCCCGTTCTTTCTATGGTCAGCTGTGAAACAAGGCCACATGACAGCCGTTCTTACTCAGCCCCATGGAGGCATACAACGCCCCGTTGCTTACTATTCTTCTCGCCTGGATTCTGTCGCTTCTGGTCTTTCCCCTTGCTTACAGGAAGTGCAGGCTGCCGCCACAGCAGTAACGGTCTCCGCTGCACTAGTCTCAGGAGCTCCACTCTCTGTCAATGTCTCTCATGCTGTGCATAACATACTAACCCAAGGCCGTTTCTCTCGTGTTTCAGCAGCCAGGTGGACTAGATGGGAAGCCATCTTGTTAGCTCCGCTTATCACACTCATCCACTCCCCAGCTGTGAACCCAGCCACTCTCTTACCTGTCGAGGGAGACGGGGAGCCACATGAGTGCCCATTGTCTCCAGATCACCCATCCAATTCAGACATCTCTGAAACACCTCTTTCTGACAATGATTTCTCACTTTTTGTTGATGGATCTCGTTTTTACAATGGGGCCCACCCAGTTACAGGATATGCAGTTGTTGACATTGCTGGTCAGGTAATGGCATCAGGCCGCCTTCCAAGTTCAGATTCAGCACAGGTGGCTGAACTTGTTGCCCTCACTCATGCCTGTGAGTTGGGTTCTGGGAAACGACTTACTATATACACTGATTCCAGGTATGCATTTGGTGTTGTCCATGACTTTATGGTTAACTGGTCATCTCGGGGTTTCCTGACTTCATCAGGTACCCCGATAAAAAATGGGGGGGTTGTTCAGAATCTCATAACTGCCTCTAAACTACCAAACAAACTAGCAGTTGTAAAAGTGAAAGCGCACACTAAAGGACAAGATGCAATCAGCTTGGGTAACCACTGGGCAGATGAAGCTGCCAAAGCAGCAGCTTTAAATGACTCCCTGCCTACTTACAAAATTGCAGCTATTGACATGTCGGGTCCAACTAACATTGACATAGCTAAACTACAGGATGCCTGTACAAGAGCTGAAAAATGGACGTGGATTGAAAATGCATGCACTCTTAATGATGACAACATTTGGCACACACAGGACGGGAAAGTTGTTGCCCCTCAGAGCATCCTTTCATTGCTTTGTGAAGTATACCATGGCATTGCACACAATGGAGAAAGAACAATGCGGCACAACAT
Source organism: Anguilla anguilla (assembly GCF_013347855.1). Lineage (NCBI taxonomy): Eukaryota > Metazoa > Chordata > Actinopteri > Anguilliformes > Anguillidae > Anguilla > Anguilla anguilla. The sequence continues at coordinate 237,480 of NC_049219.1, read as the reverse complement.
GTCACTTCATTGGTGGTCTCCCAAAATGACCAAGGTAATGAAAGATTTCGTTAGGCGTTGCATCATTTGTGCAAAAAGCAATCAAGGTCCAAAAATAAAAGTAATGATGAAACACCAGCCACGGCCTACTGGACCCTTTCAGCAAATCCAGATGGATTTCATTGGCCCTCTTCCAAAGAGCCATGGAAAAGAACACTGTCTCGTTCTCATAGACCACTTCACACGCTGGGTAGAAGTTTACCCTGTAGCCTGTGCAAATGCCGCAACCACGGCAAAAATAATCGCATCTGAATTCTGCCCACGCTGGGGCCTTCCCTGCTACATAGACTCAGACCAAGGGACCCACTTCACCGGTAAAGTAATGAAACAGGTATGTTCGTACCTGGGAATCAAACAAAAATTCCACTGCCCTTACCATCCTCAAAGTTCAGGTCTGGTCGAAAGAACAAATCGAACACTGAAAGAAAAGCTGACCAAGGTGTTGCTGTCGAAGGGGGGAAGCTGGGTCCAAGGCCTCCCAGCTGCACTCATGGCGATGAGAGCAACCCCTAATGCAGTAACTGAACTGTCTCCCTACGAACTAGTGACTGGCAGAGCCATGTCACTAGCCCCTGGCCTTTGTAAGGGGTCAGAAGACTCTCTTATAGTGGGAGATGCATTGCTGAAGTATTGCCAAAACTTGAATGAAGCGGTGAAAAACCTAACCTCCCAGGCTTTGTCATTACAGACTCTGAAAGATAAACAAAAGGAGGGGGGGCAAGAATCGCAGACATATGAACCTGGACAATGGGTTATGATAAGAGCCCCTCATCCTAGATCTTTCCAACCTCGATGGCAAGGACCACACCAGGTCTTACTAACCTCTGAGACTGCTCTTCGAGTTACAGGCATCCCGGTCTGGATCCACCAATCCCGGACCAAACCATGCCCATCACCCGAAGACCTCAAAAAGCCTGAAGAACTCCCTGCCACGGACGACTGCAGCCTTCACGAATCAGGTGCAAACGTTCCAATTTTTTCACATACTCAACCAAATTGAGCATTCAAGTTATGCTCCCATCCAACATGCTGAATTCATTTGTAATTATAATCACAGTTTTGAGCCATGGTGGAGTAAGTGCTGTGGACAATAACATTTACATGCAATTAGTTCACATGACAGCCAAACATGCAAATAAGACTGGCTGCTATGTCTGTGGATTAATACCACATTCTGTCGCACTTGGTGTTCCAATGATGTCCGTACCTATCGCCTCCAAGTATAACACTGCAGATAGCGATAGCAAAAGTGAACTTGTTACCAGACCTAAACATATATGTGATCCTGAACCCATTAACATTGCTCTGTCTCTTGGCCCATATCTGTGGTGCCTCAAACAAAATGGCTCTATTTATGTTGGAGAGACCCTGGACTGCAATACGGTTATTAACTACCATGATAAACCTGTACAAAACCACACAGCTATGGGAGTCTATTGGGTTTGTGGGAACAATGCCTATTCTGAGTTGCCTAATTCATGGTCTGGTATCTGCGCCTTAGGACATTTGGTCCCGGCCATGAGAATTACATCTATTCTACCGGACCGAGTCAGATATGAAAGATCAACTGACGTCTTTGGAACTCACCATCAGTCTGTTTGGAACAGAGCACTTGGTGCTCTCATTCCTACTTATGGGGTTATGTCCGCTCTAGATCAAATTGGCGACCTCTCCAAAGAGGTAGAGCTTTTGGCCAATAGCACGGCATTAGGTCTAGGCAAAATTTCAGAGGAATTGACAGCTGTCAGAGTGATGGCTCTACAGAACAGAGCTGCATTAGATTATATCCTCTCAGCTCAGGGTGGGACATGTAAAATAATTGGCATCGAATGCTGTTCCTATATTCCCGATAATCAGGATGACCTGAAACGTGTGATCTCAAAAATCAATAATGTTTCCCGGTCCGCACATGAAATATCACCTACAACACCTGGTTTTCTTGAATGGTTATCAAGCTATTTGGGTGACCTTGGCAAAATTGTAGTTGAATACATTTTTCTGATTATACTGGGATTAACTGTACTGGCATTGATAATTAAAGGTGTGAAATTAATTTTCGTACAGTTAATCTGTGGTAAAACTAATGAGCAAACCACACAAGTTGTTCACTATACAAAGACTCCGACAGCATACATAATATAGAACCAAGTTGTAATAACTTGGGAGTACTTGATAATGCCCTCACATGGTATTCTGTTTTCTTCCTCATATGCCGGAGAGGACACTCCCATGACACCATACAGGCGCCGAGGACACCACCCCTCCAAGACCATGTTGCTGCAAACCAGGAGTAAATTGCAAGAAATCCCACCAAGCCTTGAATCGAGCCTTCCCTACCAAACCAATGTCACTATCCATCCAGCCAGCAACAGAAGGACTTTTTTTCTTTACAAGTTATGTTCTTGGAGTACATCTCGTTCGCCCGTAAGGGGGACGTGAGGGAATTTTGCCTGAAGTTTTCCTAACACAGGTTTTTGACAGGTTTTCGCCCTCACCCTGAACAATGACTAAATAAATGTAACTGTAAAATTGACTTAACCATGAGATTCATGTTGTGTCAAAAGGAGGGACTGTTAGGATACAGAAAGTTTGTGCTGTAGGAGACAGACAGATTTGTGTATTCCAAAACCTCACGTGCATGTGAGAGTCCGCCATTGTTTTACAAAGACAACCAATAAGACACAGTGGTAGAAATTGCAGCCTATAGGGAAACTCTGTATAACAAACAACCAATCAGAGTTCATGCTGTATTCTGCGCACAAATTTGAATATATGTAAATGTAACTGTATAAACTCCACAAACTCTAACAGTTGAATTGAACATTTTTGTGTGAATCCCTGTTGCTGGCTTTCTGTATAATAAATGCTTCCTGATTTTTAAACACTAACTTCGGATCTGCTTCTACCTGGAATGACGGTCACTATTGTTCTTGGCAACATTTCTGGTTACCAACAACACCAAAGCAGATATTGAAAGATTAGACTACACTAATAATGTTGAAAAAAGGGAACGACAAACATTTTTGAAAAAGAGGAGATGATAATGACATAGAATTTCAACAAGCAAGCATTCAGTCTCAGCGGAGGCTACACGCAACAAATGAGAACTATAGAAATAGTAAACAAACAAATAGTAAATAGTAAACAGATATGAAACATCTTTACATGTGCAAGAATCTGTAAAAAATTACAGCAAGATGAAGTACAAGTCAGATTTGAGGTTTCAGAAACGTGCAAGACAGAAGCAAACACAAATAAAAGAACCATGTACAGTTTCGCAGTAAAGTCAATCAATACAGTCAAAACAAGTATAAGACTGATGAGGAATTTCAAAGCAATGTTAAAAAGTACAGTCAAGAGAAGTACAAAAGTAATTTGGAGTTTCAGAACTCTGTAAAACAGCACAGTGTAACCAAATATGCTCAAAGCAAAAAACAAAAGTGTGAGATTGACTTTGTTATCGACTCTTTCAGGAAAAATGTGAAAACAGGGCCTGAATTTGTTTGTTCCGTTTGCCATCATCAACTCTTTCGAAAGCAGATCATTGCATATAAACCTGTGCATTACTTAACTACAGATACTGTTGCAGCTTTGGCAAAACAATGTGTTACATGTACATAATTACACACATGCACCACAGAATGTTCTGTTAACTGCAAGAAAATTAACAACTCATGGAAATTGTGGATATGTCACACATGTCACCGCAAAATTGGGAAAGCTAGAATGCCTGAGGAAAGTGTTGCCAACAATATGCATCTTGAACTTGTGCCACCTCAGCTAAACTGTTTAAATTCACTAGAACAACATCTTATAGCAAAACACATACCGTTCATGAAATTGTTAGCTTTACCCAAAGGAGGGCAAAATGGCTGTCATGGTCCTGTGGTCTGTGTACCATCTAATTTACACGAAGTGACCAGTGTACTACCAATAAATGACGGAAACAATTTATTGTTGCACATTAAACTGAAACACAAGTTATCATACAAAGGACATTATGAATACCAACATGTTCATACCAATCATGTGTACAATGCACTAGACTATTTAAAGTTGCATAATAAATGGTACAATGACATAAATATTAACAATGATTGGATTAATCCATTGAACAAAATTGAGACTGCGGAACAAAAGGACACTCATGACAGTGATGCTGAACCAAGCAATTCTGGTGAAGTAGACACACCAACAAACAGTGTGCAAAATGACAACACAGTGGGAAAAGCACATGCAAGCACAGTTGATTGTACAACCCAATGCAAAGCTGCACCTACATGTAATAATAATAATAAAGATGATGATGTAGTCAATGAAAATATTCTGTTTCATGGTGAATCAAAAGAAAACTGTACAGTAAATACATCTGGCCAACTCATGTTAAATAGAAATGACATTAACCACACAGTTGCAAGGAATAGTACTTCTGTGACTCAATGTCATAATGCACCTAATGAAAGTAACCATAATAGTGGTTCAGAACAAAATGAAGAGGACTTAACATACATTGAACAACATCATGGGATGTTTCTAGATACATGTTTACAACCTGTAGATATAGCTCAAGAAGTTCTAGATCAACAATTTGACTTTATCTTATCCGTTGCTCCAGGTGAAGGCAATTATCCTATACATCTACTACAAGACACAACAAATGAAGCCAAGTGTTTCCCTGTGTTATTCCCTACAGGAGGCCCAACTTTTCATGATAATCGCAAAGAAAAGATAACCTTGTCACGGTATTTAAACGCATGTATACTTAATGCTGATGGCAGGTTTGCCAAAAACACATTACATATTTTATGCTCAATACATATCTGAAGTTCAACACGTTATTTCTAATGTCTCCATAGCAATGAGAAAAGGGGGTGCCAAAGATCTGAATGATGCTTTACTTGATATGCTAACAGAGCCAGAATCATTGAGAAGAGTATTACAATGTGATGAAGGCTACAAATTCTTAAAACCTATTTGTGGAACACTACCTTTTTGGCAAAATGCACAAAAAGATTTGTTTGCAATGATTAGACAACTAGGCATCCCAACATGGTTTTGTTCATTTTCATTTGCTGACATGCGTTGGCCAGAAATAATGAATACCCTTATTAATCAGCAAGGACAAGATATAAACATGGAACAACTAACTTCGTCTGAAAAATGTGCATTGTTGAAACAAAACCCTGTTACAGCTGCTAGGATGTTTGACCACAGATGGCATTGTTTTTTGAAAGAAGTCATTATGTCTCCAGCTGCTCCTATTGGACCTGTCATTGAATATTTTTATAGAATTGAGCTCCAAAATAGGGTTTCGCCTCATTGCCATTGTTTATTCTGGGTGGATCAAGCACCTCAAATTGACCCTGAAAAAAAACCCTGATGCAGACATTGTAGCCTTCATTGACAAATATGTGACCATCAGCCAATGATGAGGAATTGTATGAAATTGTCAGTACTGTGCAAAAACATAGCAGTAAACACTCCAAAACATGCCGGAAAAAGAAAACTGAATGTAGATTTAACTTCCCTCATCCACCACCTTCTTGCACATTTGTTACAAGGCCTTCAAAACCCCAAAAAGACACTCCTGATACTAACACTGGTAACTTAAATGACACAACAATAAACAGTGAAATACACATGCAGACTGAAGAAGGACAACTAGCAGATCAGTATTATGATGAACTTACTGAGAAACTAAATAATGATTATGAAAATACAATGGCACCTGACACAGACATTGAAACTGAACAAGTACAACTGGTCAATCCATATGATTATGAACAGTCAAATCAAACAATAGATGAGCAAGATGAATTAAGAAAGCTTATGACACCGGAGATAGCAGAGAAAATTTTGAAAAGGGTTCAAGAGAGCCTGGTCAATCCTGATTCATCATTTGACTCAACAGAAGAATTCTTTACATTACATTACATTCATTTGGCAGACGCTTTTATCCAAAGCGACGTACAAAAAGTGCATTTCATGGTCATAGACAACTGCTAAACACAGGTTCAGTGAGGTACAATACTTATTTTGTACAGCTATTTCTAGCCAAGAACACAGTTTAGTTCACACAGTGAACACTATTCAGACCTAACCTCTGCAAAGCCAACTAGGCAGAAGAATAAACTACAGTATTAGGACAAATACAAATGACCAAAAAGTGCTGGGATGGGACAACATGTAACAAGTGTCATGAAAAAAAGGGGGGGGGGGGTTTAGAGTGAAATATACAGCGTGGTGGTGGTTAGTCTAGGTATAGTCTGAAGAGATGAGTCTTCAGACCACGAAGATGGATAGTGAGGGGGAGGTTCGGAGAGGGACGGGGAGTTCGTTCCACCACTGGGGAGCTAGGGTGGAGAAGCTCTGTGATCCCTTTTGGCGGGTGGGAGGGGTTACAAGGCGCCCTGCTGCCGGAGCAGAGTGGTCGAGCAGGCACATAGAATCGAGTCATGTCCTGCAAGTAGATGGGGGCTGTCCTGTTGGCAGCAGTGTAGGCAAGGGTCAGGGCTTTGAACCGGATCCTGGCAGCGACCGGTAGCCAGTGGAGTGATCGCAGCAGAGGAGTGACGTGGGAGAATTTGGGAAGGTGGTAGATGAGTCGGGCAGCGGCATTCTGAATCATCTGTAGTGGTTGTATGGCACAAGCTGGCAGGCTTGCAAGGAGAGAGTTGCAGTAATCAAGGCGAGAGGTCACCGTAGCCTGGACGAGCAGCTGGGTGGAGTGCGTCGTCAGGTATGGTCGAATCCTTCTGATGTACAGAAGGAATCTGCAGGACTGTGATGTTGCCTTGATGTGCTCCTTGCAGTCCAGTTGGTCATCCAGGACCACCCCCAAGCTCTTGGCAGAGTGAGAGGCAGTCACTGTGGTGCCATCAACCGTGATTGAGAGTTCACGAAGCAAGGAGGTCTTGTACGGGAAGAAGAGCAGCTCAGTTTTGTTGAGGCTGAGCTTCTTTGGATCCATAGGCATTATTCAAACACTATTTGAACTTGCAAATGCAAAACTCACCAATAAAACATCTGCTGTTGAAGCGAAACCCAAATGACATTTGGATCAACCAATATAACAAAGACTTGTTAAGACTTGTTGAGTCGCGAGGGGGACTCCCATTTAGCTCTAAGGACCCTCATGTCAGTTAGAATTGCCTTCAAAGTGTTAACAACGTTGGCTCCAAGTCGTTTATCAATACTAGAAATCTCAATTTCGTAATATTCTGCAATTTTAAACAGCTGCTCTTTAGTAAATTCCTCTAGCAGGTCCTCAGAGGGATCATCAAAAAACGTTTGAATGTCAACAGTAGACATCTTAAGATATAATCCAAACCAATGCAGCCAAGAATCCTAGAACAATCAGAACCACTCACCTAAGAAAACTCTAACACATCAAGAGGCTAAAATAGAATTGGATCAGTGCCCCAGCACCACAACAGCAGTAATAGTGTAGCAATCAACACTAAACTACCACAGGTTACACAAAAGGCTATAGGAAGGCAAAACAAGTACTGTTATCCTAATCAAAGTACCAAAGCACAAGAAAAATGCATTACAATACAATATCAACAGTATCACAACAAGTAGCTTAACCATTCAGCTTTACAGCTACAGAACAAAACGCAAGCGCAGGGACAACCGCACACAAACAACCACTATGAAGCAGCCAATATCAAGGCATCGATGTAAAAATATTACAAAATTTTACAAGCTTACTAAGTAGTTACAAGCGATGCACAAAATTGCTACACTGGCATTATGTGACTAGCGCTACGAATACAACCATTACACAATGGTAGCATCAAAACCATCCTCGGTTACACGGGAATGGATCACGAAAGTAGCTCAGGTTTACTTACCGAGCGCTGATATTGCTCTCTCGGAAAAACACACGGAAGTAATTCTAACACGGCTCACAGCCACCACGGCTTGAAAGAACACGAGTCACAGTTCGCAAGTCGAAATGTGAACACGCTAAGTTTGCAGCTAGTACGAGCACGAACAAACGACCGAGCATGAACATGGAAATATCACTAATTAACATGCGAACACAGCTACCGATTGCTTAATCAAACAAACTGCAAAGGTAGAAATGTAGCAATTTCCATACTCACCCCAAACACAACCACAAGCTCTCTCGTCCTAGCGTCCTCCGTTTGAGCAAAATCACAGGTGATACTAATCACACTAATTACAACGATAATTAGAGTCACTATACGTCGACTTCCCCCAGGTCCTAACTATCTAGTAGCAACGAAAATCTAACTAAAACCTAACATAGTCTTCAGTGTAGTTACCGGGCTCGAGGCGGCTTTTAAACGCAAAACCCGTGAACGCAAATGAGAGACCAATTGAATAGCCACTCACGGCGAACCGGAGCGTACCCCCACCCAGAGTTAACACCAAAAATAAGAAAGGCAAAATAACAAAGTGACAAGCCCGAAGGACATGCCCGACGACTAGAATTACCTGAGGGAAAACACAGCAAACCAAGAACACTCAGTTGACTCCACCTACCGCCGCACCACGCAAATGTTGTAACCCTGAAAAAGGGGAGAAGGATCACAATTGCAACTTAAGCAGTGTTTCCTCATCACTGGCTTTATCTGGAATCTTTTCAACAATAAACATTTACATTTGCCAATAAATGAAAATTCCACAGAACATGTACACCATGTCACAATCTATGTTCCATTCAGCGTTCCTTTTTTTCCACAAGTGCATATAAGCAATGACTCAGATAATAACAACCGTTCTCTTTCAAATTATACTGTTACTGGTAGATAGCATCACTGTAGTTAAAATAATTCTCCACTATCAATTTCAATTTGGCACCTGTTTTAAATTGAGTCATTTAACAGAGTCTGCTATTTTACATTCCATTTCAGTTTCATTCAACTAATTCTCTAATTTACTCTTTAATTCAATTCCTTCACACTTTTCCTTTCATATGACCTCAATTACAAGATACACATTTATCTACAATGTCTTTAGTGACAAAACAAATAAAAGAAACACTTCAGTTACAAACAGTGGCTTAAGAACAAATATCCGCAAATATGTCAACAGCAGGTTATTACGGTGAAACAGCACTAGTACCTAAATAGAAAGAGATACCATTTACTTGGACCGAGCTAGCTAGACAGCATGCACCTTCCACGTGAACCTGTTGGGACATTAAAAAGGCTGCCGCGGCCATGTATAGCTACCATGTGTTCTCCACAAATACATTTGGTAAAACGCGGCATTTAGTAATAAACTTCAAACAAAGGCAACAAAATGAACATGTAACCCGCACGTTATTACAGCAAATAGGCATTAACACCGAAAAACTAAAAAGGAATACCATTCGGAAAGTAGCTGCATTACAGAGATATCATGGACATTTCACGTGTCTACTGTGATCGTACATTAAATGGCTGTAGCAGCTAAATAAGCTAGCACATTTTCTCGGTTTATACACTCGGTAAAACTAGTAAAACTTCACCAACATCAACTCCATTAGTGCTTTTTCACGGTCAGGTATGTCTAACGTTCATGTTTTCACTCCATTAACAGTGTATAATTAATATCATACCTGAAAAAAGGTGAGAAGGATCACAATTGCAACTTAAGCAGTGCTTCCTCATCAGTGGCTTTATCTTGAATGAGGAAAAAGACCGCGATCGTCCTCTAGTGGATGGACGAAGGCATAAGCAATCGATCCAAAATTAGTTTTAGAAAGGCTTTCTTTTAGATTACCGAAAAACAATTAAATGGAAATGATTTACGTTTTTGGTTTTAACTTTTCTTAAACCAGCAGTGACTTTTAAGTAGTTTATCGTGAATTCTTACAGTTTTACCCAATTTTCATGAATTTCTACCAGGTACTCTTGTATAAAAGAACGATCTCAACAGTTCGAAAGAATGCCCAAACCTTACTCAAAATGCAACAAATATGTACAATATATATCTAAACGTATTTCATTGTTTACACAATGCTTTGTGATATTTTCATACCTGAAAAGGGGAGAGAAATCAATAAAGAAGCCTGGCTACGATGTTCACTCTCTGGCATTGTTACCGAGAATGAAGCAACGTAGCGACAGTTCCCCCTTCTGGCCGTCAGCAGGCATAACTAATCACTAAAGTGTCATGTCCAAAACTAAACAAATCAGCTATTGATGAATGGACTGTTTCAGTAGGTAAATAGTCTTTAGACGTTTTAAACCTCTTTTAACCTTTTTAACCGTCATAAATAGCTGATCATTCGGTATGTGCCACGATTCGAATGGCCATACTTGTGATGTCATTATGGATATTGTAAGATTTTTAGTTCAACTACAAATCTTCAATACAGAGGTTGTGCCAAAACGCAATACTTGGGCCCACTGATGAAAGAAAGCCTTAGTTCACAGCTCACAAGACTTCAGTATCACTGTAAAGACTGACAGTGCCATATTGATACAATCAGCCAGGAGAGGGAGAAAGGTGAATGAAACTGACTCGGGAGTGATTAACAAAGCAGAGTTGCTAAGGCATTGTGTGACTCTTGACAGAAACTAATCATCTCACTCACCAATCATCACTGGTACCACTAATCAAATCACAACTAACAGCTTAAAAGAAGGCCAAGACAGACAGTCGGGGTGCATTTTGACTTCGATGCTCCCAGAGTACATGCTACGTGTATTTTCTGTTGCTGCCATATTTTGCCAATAAAGACAGTTTCTACGAAGACCAAGATTTTCTCGTCCGGAACCTTATTTTTTCTTACATTGGCGAGCCAGCCAGGAGAGGGAGAAAGGTGAATGAAACTGACTCGGGAGTGATTAACAAAGCAGAGTTGCTAAGGCATTGTGTGACTCTTGACAGAAACTAATCATCTCACTCACCAATCATCACTGGTACCACTAATCAAATCACAACTAACAGCTTAAAAGAAGGCCAAGACAGACAGTCGGGGTGCATTTTGACTTCGATGCTCCCAGAGTACATGCTACGTGTATTTTCTGTTGCTGCCATATTTTGCCAATAAAGACAGTTTCTACGAAGACCAAGATTTTCTCGTCCGGAACATTATTTTTTCTTACATTGGCGAGCCAGCCCAACGCGAGCTGAAAAAAAAAAAAAGAGGGGAGATTCCTGACATCAGCTTCCCATACGGTGAGTATCATCTTTCGTGATACAGCTTCCACTTTTAATTCAGTTTCACGTCTTCAAAGTACCTACAAGGAAAGGAGGTTTCCTGACTGAAATTGTTGGTAGTAGTCTTTGTTTGTAAGGTGCAGTAGAAGTTGCAGGGTTTAAGTCCATTCATTTCTCTAAAACAACAATTCTAAAGCAACTGAATTGCCGACGTACTGGGTATAGGGAACTGTTTGGAATTAACAAGTTACTAACGCAACTTGCCTGTTTCGTGCTTACAAATCGACAAACTATTCTAAAGTAACAGAATAGGGCCCGACGGACTGTGGCTAGGATTTGTTCGCGACAAGCTGTATACATTCCTAAAGTAATTGGAATAAGAGTTGTTGGTTCGACGTACTGAACCTGTTTTTGTGCTTGCAAATCGACGAACTATTCTAAAGTAACTGAATAGGGCCCGACGGACTGTGGCTAGGATTTGTACGCGACAAGCTATACGTTCCTAAAGTAATTGGAATAGCGTTGTTGGTTCGAGGTACTGAACCATACAGTAGGTGTATAAAATATTCCTAAAGCAACTGGAATATAAAGTTTAATTTTGGTTCAACGCACGGAACCAGGTTGCGGTGATTAACGTATCGTAACGTATTTGGAATTGTTTTTTGGGTTCGAATCAGCAAGCCCGATTGCTGTTTTGGGAAATAGAGGTTTTTGCGCACAGAGGTGGTGCGAGGGTGCTTTCCTAACTCTTTATTAAGTGGGAACAACTGAGAGAATCTATGATAATGGAATCGTTTATTCTTCAGTACATTGCTAAGCACGGCAAATCAGATATGTTGGAGGGATTAGAGAACCAGGAAAAGCCGTATGAATGGGCTGCCTTCCAATTTGATAGGAACACGACCAATAAACTTAGGAAAAAAAGTAAGGTTGCAATGGTTTTGAAAGGCGTCCTTGCTTCTTACAAATTAGGCAATAAAACATTGGATGCTCTCAAAGCAGAGAATGAAAATTTGCGACAGCAAACTGGTGAGCTTCTGACCTCGTTACAAAGCCATCAACTTAACGCGAATTTGAATGCCGAAATCCAGCTAGATCTGCGCAAGGAGGTAGCTCAATTACACATAAAGAACGAGGAGCTCCACTGTGAACTCTATGCTACGCAGACAGAATTAAAAAGCGTACGAGGTACGTGCGATTACTTGTATGAGAAGAATAGTAACGCTCCGGGGAACCGGGTTCGGGAGGAAAGTGACGGCGCGGTTTGGAGTGACGCACAAAATACAGGTTTACCTCTGGTGGGGGAGGGCAGTTCGTTACGTACCCTAAAATTCCCCGTAGCGCCAGTTCACGAGACCACTACTATTATACCGGGGAAGGGGGAAACAGAGTAACCACTACAACCACTGTAAAGCCGCTGTCTCCGAGCGAGATTGAGGCTCTCGTAAAAAGTATTGGTGCATTTGTTCCCTCAAAGCGAGATCCGGTAGAGTTTCTTGCGAATTTGGAACGTATGGTCGGCCTACATAGATTGACTGATGTTGACGCATGTGTCATTTTGTCTGCTTGTTTACCCCATGCTCTTGCTAGTGCGCTTCCACTGGACATACAAAATCGGGAGGCCAACCAACAACGCAGAAAAACGGGGTTGTTGGACATTTTGGGCACTCGTGCTGTGGATTGGGAAAAGATAAGGGAAGTAGTGATGTGTCCTTCTGAACACCCGGCCGCATATGCGGCGCGCCTATGGGAAGCCTTTTCGTCTTATAGTGGCATCGCTGGTTTAACACAACAGGATCCCGCATTCAAATCCGCATTGATTGCACAAAGCGATTCGAATACTCGGAGGGCTTTGGCGCTACATATAGATTCGCATGCCGCATACGCAGATATCGTAGCAAAAATGACACAGCTATATAACATGAATCTCAGCATTAACCAATCTAGAAAGCAACCAGTGGCTGCACTGGCCGAGACCACATCACGCCCGAATCATACTCGTAAATCGGTGTCGTGGAAAAATGAAGGTTATGTGCCGGAGGATGTGAGACAAGCGAGGGGTGAAAGGCCCCCCTTGTTTAACCCAAACGGGGTAATTTTATATGTTATGCTTGTGGAAAGGAAGGACATATTGCCAGGGAATGCAACTCAACATTAAAAAGAACACCTCCATATTCGGAGATTAGCAAACAGCTCAGTGAAATGCAGTCGGTTTTACAAAAACTGAGCGCCGAAAACGCTGAATTGCGCGCAGCTAATAAGGGGATGGGATCGAAATGTGCTAATGCTTCAGCATAGGGGTTCCAGGCCTCTGTGAACCACATTGCACCTTTGGAACGAGATACCTATGGTAGGCCAATTGTAAATGTTGCTGTTGGAGGCCGATGCAACAGTTGGCTAGTGGATTCTGGTGCTTCCTTGTCAATTATACACTCAGATAGTCACCCTCGCAATCCCACGAATACAATTACTCTGGAAGGTTTTGATGGTACAGTGTCTATTGCTTCTCAGTCGGACAGTTTGGCTTTTCGAATTGGCAGTGATTCTTTTAATGCTAAGGCTTGGTTCAGTACAACTGGTGATGCTCGCAATATTTTGGGATCAGACATAATGAAGAGGCGGGGATACATAATCGATTATAGCAATAATTGTATTTGGCGCAATACTCAGAGTGGGGATGATTTAGTCGAAATTTCTGATGTGCATGCGGTGTTTGCTATTAAGAAGGCAGAGGATTATGATTTGGATAGCTTGTTGTCACATGATGATACCCAGCTATCAGACCTGTTAGGACAACACAGAGGGGCTTTCGCTAAAAGCAAGCATGATTGTGGTCGCATTGATCCGGGTGTCATAGAGGTGAATGTGCAGGGGCGGGATCCACCCCCTCTCAGACAGTACAGCTACCCGAATGAAGCAAACCCCTATGTGCAGAGTGCAATTGACTCCCTACTTGAACAAGGTATCATTAGGCCGTGCTTATCTCCATGCCTAGCTCCTATATGGCCTGTACGTAAACCGGATAACTCATGGCGTTTATGTATTGACTATAGGGAACTCAACAAGTGCACCCCCACATGTGCGCCTGTGGTAGCTGCCACACCTGATGTTCTAGCATCCCTTCTCCCAGAAGCTAACTATTATTCTGCCCTAGATGTCTCCAATGGTTTCTGGTCCATCCCACTGCATCCTGATTGCCAATACAAATTTGCATTCAAATTTAAAAATACCCAATACACTTGGAATGTGCTTCCACAAGGTTTTGCTAACTCACCGACATTATTCCACCAGTGTTTGGCAAATGTGCTAGGTGCTTTTTCTAGACCAGAATGTCTCATTCAGTATGTTGATGACCTATTGTTGCAGACTGCAACAAGGGAGGAGCATGTCAGTTTACTTGCAGAACTGCTTCACCTCCTTGAAGAAGCAGGAATCAAATTGAATCCCAAGAAAGCGCAACTTCTCAAATCGGAAGTAACTTATTTGGGCATTAAAATTACCAAAGGGGGGCGCACTCCGGATCCACACAAGGTAGAGATTATTCAGCGACTTCCAGTTCCAGTTTCAGTCACAGCTTTAAGATCATTTTTGGGGATAGTCGGATTTTGTAGGGACTTTATTGAAGGCTTTGCTGATATTGCCAGACCGCTTAACTCCTTACTTTCGGGGAAAAAGAAAAAGTCTGATGCTTTGGATTGGGGTCCAGAACATCAAACGGCATTTGAAAAATTGAAAGATGCGCTAATTAAAGCTCCTGCATTGCGTAATCCAGACAGATCACAGCCATTTATTTTGCAGACCGCAGCCACTGAGGAAGCTATATCAGCAGTTCTGTTGCAGGAAGTTCAGGAGAATCTGCGGCCCATTGCATATGCCTCCCGTGTGCTCTCTCCGGTTGAGAAAGCATTTGACTCATGTAACAGGCACCTTTTGGCAGTTCATTGGGGAATGTCCCATTTCGAGTACATTTACGGCTTTAATGAAGTGACACTCCATACTCCCCATACACCCCTTCAGCTTCTTTTGAATGGCAAAGTGAAAGGAGTATCTAATTCAAGATTAGCACGATGGACTTTGGATCTGGGTTCCAAAAATTTGAAAACTGTGTACAAATCTTCATGCATGTTACCCCGTACACTTCTCTATGAAGGTGACCCTCACACTTGTGACACTAAACCTGTCCAGCCTCTGGACAGTGTCTTTGAAGTGTGCGCTATAGAAGGAGCCATTGATGTATATGTGGACGGGTCCCGATATTGGCAGGATGGTCAGTATCATACTGGCTTTGCGATTCATTCGGACAATGGGGATTTCCTTTACAGATGTCCATCTCATTTCTCAGCTCAGAAAGCAGAAATTTCAGCAGTCCTACAGACCTTTTCAGTTTTTCCAGATTCAGACTTAAACATCTTTTCAGACTCTGCATTTGTTGTTAACTCTCTCACTGAGTATTTACCCATTTGGCAGAAAAGGGGCTTCACCAGCGCTGATGGCCAACCTTTAAAACAGGTCGGACCCATACAGGCTTTGTGGACAGCAGCCAAGTCCTGTACACATAAGGTTGCTCTATTAAAGGTGAAAGCCCATCAGAAGAAAGGAGTAAGCCAACATGGAGATGGTAATTTAGCTGTGGACGAGCTAGCAAAGAAAGCAGCTGTAGCAGGGAGACCATTCCATGTTCTGGAACCGGAACCAGAACTAGTTGCTGTGGTAAACGTCAGGGAACCGACAGACCTTAAGGTTGCGCAGCAACGGGATCCAGTTTTGCGGGAAGCAATCAAGCAGAAACAGAATGGGGAGGCAATTTTGGAGGGCCCATTGACTCTGTTTGATGCACAACTCCTGGTCCATGATTGCATGCTGTTGTACACTGGAAATGACATTCCAGTATGGATCCCACCCACAGAATTGCGGAATGATATTTTGTATCATATCCACAATCAGGGGGGGCACTTAGGTATAGAAAAAACAAAAGACCGATTAAAAAACATGTTTTGGTGGCCAGACGTTGACAAAAATGTGAAAGATTATTGCACAAATTGTTTAACCTGTGCCCAGATTAATCCATCACCAGTGAAAAGGAAAGGGCGACTGAGGCCCACGTGTCTAGCCGAAGGACCGTGGACAAATTTGCAGATCGATTATGTAGGTCCACTCCCTGCAGCTAGAGGAGGCTACAGGTACATTCTCATCATAATAGATACATTCACTAAATGGATAGAGGCGTTCCCAATTAAGTCCGATACCGCATCCGCCACAGCCCCGGGTATTATGGGAACAAGTCTACTGTAGATGGGGTCTGCCACTTAGCCTGGAAAGTGACAGAGGCACGCATTTCACAGGAAAAATTCATACAGACTTGGCAAAACTACTTGGGATAAAGCACCAACTACACACAGCTCACCATCCACAGTCTTCAGGCGGGGTTGAACGAACAAACAGAACACTCAAAACCGCATTGAGAAAAATGGTATTGGAAAATGGCACCAATTGGGCTCAAAATCTCCCTAGTATTTTGATGTCTGTGCGAGGGGTTGTTCACAAAAGCACAGGATACAGCCCCCATGAATTGATGACAGGGAGGGGAATGCGAATGCCAGAACATCTGCTACTAGAGGTGCCGAGACCCATGATAGAGGGATGGGTTCTTCTTTACCTGCTATGTACCAGCAAGCGGCTCAACAGATTGGCTCGATTCAGAAATACAACAAAATGTATTATGACCAACATGTCAGTGAGCAAAAATTTGAGCCGGGAGATGAGGTAATGGTAAAGAATTACCATCATGCTGGGCCATGGTCAGCTAACTGGAAGGGCCCATACACAGTCATTGACAAATGTGGAGAAACTGTATATAAAGTCCAGTACAAGGCAACAGCACGACGAACCACAAACAAATGGTTTCATGTGGATCA
Source organism: Anguilla anguilla (assembly GCF_013347855.1). Lineage (NCBI taxonomy): Eukaryota > Metazoa > Chordata > Actinopteri > Anguilliformes > Anguillidae > Anguilla > Anguilla anguilla. The sequence continues at coordinate 220,402 of NC_049219.1, read as the reverse complement.
GTTAAAATTCTACAAAAGAACAGAGAATAACTGATCGCACGTCATGTTTGTGTCTGTCTAAATGTTCGGGGGGTGGGCACTGATTTTTGTGTACACTTTTATTTTTTTCAGATCAAGCAGGAAGATAGGAAAAGAACGAAGATGCGAGGGAGTGTCCTAATGTTGATATTGCCGATGACAGTGGCGATGCTCCAGGAATGCCCAGAACAGCAACCCGCTCCCCAGTCAGGCATAGTGACAAGACCATATCCTGGAATCCTGATCAACAACGTCCAGTGGGTCCATGTACCAGTCCTGGTGAACCTGACAGCGTGGACCTACCCAGGCTTATCGCGCAACTGAAATCAGGGGAATGGAGAGCTTTGAATACTGGTTGTTGCGATAAAACTACGTTTGGTTTCTTTTGTGAATGCGATGCTCTAGGAAAACAGCCACTTTGTGGATTAGCCCAGACAGACCAGACAATCTGCGAGATACATCTGACTCATATCCCAAATAATCTAACCAGAGTAGTTATGATCGGACAAAAGGCATGCATTACCACTACACACAGACACTTCTCCATCAATGTCAATGACAGTTTGCAATCCTGTCCAATCAATTCCACATCATTTTGTATTACACCCCGCACATCTTGGTCCATAGGAAACTACCTCTTCCCATATGTTAATACATCACAGCAAACAATTTATGCCAAACCAGAGGAAGAACTAGGATTTGTTGAAGACATCCCTGAATTTGATTTTGCACTCCCTCAGCTGGACAATTTACTTATGTCCTTGATGCAGAGAAAGGATAGCCATATCATTAAAGTGCAACAGGAGTTACAGGCAAAGGATGAGGCATTAATCTATCAAATGCACGATGGTGATTTAGACATTGCATACTCAGGATTTGGTTGGGAAATTTCATTCAAAATAGCTGTCAGTATCTGTTTCCTGCTCATCCTATGTCAGAGCATAATAATGTATTGTATGTGTGCTATCCTGAAACGACAGGTTACCATTCACTCAAGTGGTAGTCTTAGACAAGCACCTTGGTTGGTTTAGGCAATCTCTTGTCAGATATTTATGTACAAAGACACCATCATCATTTCAATTACCAAAAAAAAAAAAAAAAAAAGAAATTATTATTATTTTTATTATTTTTGTTATTGATATTGATATCAATATTAAAAAAAAAAAAAAAAAAAAAAAAAAGGCAGGTATCTACAACACTGCATAGAAAGCAATGTTTATTCATTATCATTGTTTCACTGTTATGACCACCCTGTACTGTCTGGCCAAATGTCCATTTTTTTTTTTTTTCCTTCACCCATTTTGTTTTTTTGTTATAAATGCATCTTTTCCCCCACCACTCATTACACTGATTGTCACACAGCAAGCATTATCATACACCATTCGCATCACACCAGGTTTTTCTTAAAGCACACATATCTCCTCCCAACAAATATCATTTCAAAACACCCACTTCTTCACACATGTATTGGTTTCTGATGCTTGTTGAATACTTTCATGGTCGGGTTTGGTTACCTCTCTCTCTCTCCTGGTTGTAAGTCAGTAATGGATTAGAAGTCACAGTGTGGTTGGTCTGTGACTGGGACAAGGCAGCAAAAGCTTTCATGGGACCTAGGCGTGTGAGGCACAGTAATAGTCCAATGGCGAGGGGTGTATCCCGAGATGAGGGCATCACCCAGAGGCCATCAGCAGTTGAGAGCGACCCGCTGGGAGGGTATCCGGAGAGGCATGTGAGTAAAGGATGCTCTATGCCATACCAAGAAACCATACTGCTGGACTAACCGCAAGAGTATCCAAATGAGTGATGGTCCATGTTCGCAAATAAACCATCAAAGGGGGGATATGTAAGATTTTTAGTTCAACTACAAATCTTCAATACAGAGGTTGTGCCAAAACGCAATACTTGGGCCCACTGATGAAAGAAAGCCTTAGTTCACAGCTCACAAGACTTCAGTATCACTGTAAAGACTGACAGTGCCATATTGATACAATCAGCCAGGAGAGGGAGAAAGGTGAATGAAACTGACTCGGGAGTGATTAACAAAGCAGAGTTGCTAAGGCATTGTGTGACTCTTGACAGAAACTAATCATCTCACTCACCAATCATCACTGGTACCACTAATCAAATCACAACTAACAGCTTAAAAGAAGGCCAAGACAGACAGTCGGGGTGCATTTTGACTTCGATGCTCCCAGAGTACATGCTACGTGTATTTTCTGTTGCTGCCATATTTTGCCAATAAAGACAGTTTCTACGAAGACCAAGATTTTCTCGTCCGGAACCTTATTTTTTCTTACAATATCTTTAAAGTTATTGTGACAAGTGAAAGCATGTTTTCAGATGTCTTGATTCATCCTTCTTACTCGTCAGTTTCAAATTGCAGTTATCTTGAATTGTCATTCTGACTAGTAACATTGTAATTTCGCCCAATTCAAATGAGTTTGTCGATAACTGAAATGCAATTACGGATTGTGGAGCGAGGCTATTGAATGTTAGGAGGGCTTGCCATGATGGCAACTATTTAAACGGCTTTGGCCGTGACTTTCTTCGCTTACGGCCACACCACCCTGAAAACGCCCGATTGGTTTGCCCCAGGAAGTGGGTTGGAAGTAGTTGGAAAAGTTTGTTCTGTGTATTAGCGTTTGTCTCTTAAATCGGTTAACTTTGTTATTTTTTGCAACTTCATTTTGTCTAAGCGTCCGTTTTATAATTTATTCGTCAACCCCCCAGCAGCATTTGCTGTTTGGGGGACTGTCTTGTACGTTAAATGTTTCGGATGGATAGAATGGCAACGAACACTGGACAGCAACTGACTACGAGTCGGATTACGGAGAAAATGAATGAAAGAGGAAGGACGCGGAGAAACGGACAGACAAAATGTGAATGACAAAGGAAAGAACACCAACAATGAGAATGGACATGGAATAAATAAACGGAAAGACGGCGAACAACAAAGAAACGGAGGAATCCAAGGAGAAGAGAGAAGGAAATATGACAGAGAGCTGACAGTGGAAGTGGAGGTGGAAGGAACGGAGAAAATCTCCATGATGGACATACTACGAGAAGTAAAAAAAGAGTGCGGAGAAGTCACAGGCTGCCGAGTGAGAGGAGCATGAACGTATGAAATAACAATGAGAATGGACCAAACAAAACAGAAACTAATGGAAGGAATTAAAGTTAAAGGAGCGATGGTTTTTGCGAGAGACATCGTTAACAAGGACATGGTAGTCTCATTTATCAACCTACCTGTCTATTTAGAGGATGGGAAAATAATAGCAAAATTAGAAGAGTGGGGGGTTAAACCATTATCGACAATTAAACTGAGAAATTGGCCGGGAACAGATATTGTGGACGGAACAAGATTTTTTAAAAGTACGCTTCAACGAGCAAGTACGTTTGCTCCCTTATTCCATGAAATTTGAGACGCTGAGAGGCACGGAATATTTTAGGGTGATTCACGACAGACAACTACGGGTTTGCAGACTATGCATTCAACCTGGATTTATATTCAGAGATTGTCCGGACTTTCAATGCGGAGAGAAGGGGCACTACGCGAGAGAGTGCGAGAGAGTGCGAGAAACGGAAGGAGGCAGAAAGAGAAGAGAAGCAAGAGGAGAGCAAAAGAGAAGACGGCGACGAAAAGAGAGAGAAAGAACACCGGGACGGAAAATCAGACGATGAAATGGAAAACGATGCGCAAGAGGAGAAAAATAAAGACGTGGACTTGGACAGCGAAATGGAACAGAGATACGAGACTGAGGGCAACAGTGAGGATGGGGAAGGGGATGGCGATGAAGAGGAAGAGATGGAACAGATGGGAGAAAGCTTACGGCCACACCACCGTGAAAACGCCAATGGTTTGCTCCAAGCAGGAAGAGTGGGATCTGCGCTACTTTGTTTAGTTTGCTTGAGTTTGTCTTTCGTCGTGTCTTTCAGCGTTTGTTCGTTGTTTAATTGTTTTATTTTTCGAACTTGAGTGAGTGAAACCCCCTGCAGCTTGTGCCGTTTGGGGGTTTTGTTTTGTGTGTGTGTGTCTTTCGGACGGATTTCATGGATAACAACAACGAAAACGAAAGACAGACAACGAAAATGGATGTGGCAAAAGGCAACGGCAACACGGACAAACCTTCGGACGGATTCTCGGCAACGACACGGAATTATAAAAAGGATTTGACTCTCGCAGTGGAAATTATTGGCGACGATAAATTGACAATGATGGAACTGTTAAAATCTATCCAAGAAGAATGCGGAAAGGTAATTTGATGTAGATTTAAATCATAAAAATCATACAAAGTAACTATGTTTACTGAAAGAGGGAAAAGTAAGTTGTTGGAGGGGATTAAAATTAAACAGTACAATAATGGCCAAAGAAGTTTCTAATGATGAGCTAGTGGTCTCGTTTCTCAACTTACCAACATACATAGAAGATTTTGATATCTTGGGGAAACTGAGAGACTGGGGAGTAAAAGCAATATCGCCGATAAAGAGAAGGGTGTGGCCAGGAACAGACATTGCTGATGGAACAAGGTTTTGCAAAGTTAAGTTCACCGAGACAGTCAAATCCCTGCCTTACTCTACAAAGTTCGAGACGTTAGAAGGAGCGGAATATTTCAGAGTCATCCAAGATAGACAAGTGAAAGTCTGCAGGATCTGCATCAGATTTAGATGCAGGAATTGTGGCGAACAAGGACATTATGCCAGGGAATGTACAGACAGCGGTTTCTGTGGACTATGCAAAAATCGAAAACGCTGGTGTCGATGCAAGGAGTGAGGACGTGGCTTTAGGCTCCTTAGAAGAGGACAGCATGCCACCACTAGAAGGAGAAAAGGTGGACGAAGACGAGGAAGAAAAGAAGAAAAAAAAAGGCATCTAAGAAATCTGCAGCCCAGGCGGAAAAGGAGAACACAGGAGACACCATAGGAAGTAGTATGGACACTGCTATCCTACAGGTTGACCTGATTGAAGGAGGGAAGAGTGGGAAGGGAGAGGAAACAGGTGCTCTTCAGGTGACTGGATCCCCTGCAGCCCGTGCGAGTACCTCAAAGGACAGGAACGTTGTTGAGGAGACCACTGGGAGAGGCGAAGGAGAGAAAATTGAGCCCGCTGTGATCCCTCAGACTGATATAGAATCAGAATAAATAACAAATAGAGAAAAACTGGATAGAGGAAATGGACACACAAGATGTCTCTGAGGAGGAGGAAGAGACCAAGGGAATGGAGAGGAAAGGAAAGCATGCAAGCACTGAAAAAAAGAAGGCAGATGCACAGGAGGAAATGAATGAAGATGAAGACGGAGAAGAGGCAGAGATACTCCAGGTTTTCAGCAGCATACGGCGCCGTACCCTGGAGGAGAAAAGAAAGAGATTCTTGGATGGAGCGGAGAAGGAAGACAGAAGGCAAAGAAAAGGATTCAGAGTAAAGAAATGACAGAAGGACGACATTACAGGAAAATAATGACTTGGGTATGTTTTCTTTTCTTTTTTTTGTTTTTTTACATTACGATTTCAATAACATCAATGAACTTAAATGGTCTACGGAACATGCTAAAGTTTGAGCAGTTTTTGGTCTTATCTAAAACAGATACTATTTGCATCCAAGAAACCAACTGGTCCGATAATTTAATGATCGAAATTGAACAGAAGTGGACTCATTTAATGTATGTTAATCATGGCACTGAGAGGGCACGTGGGCTCGCAATTTTGACAAAGAATGATATTGTAAATAATGTGAAGTAGGTCTATGCTGATGATGATGGAAGAGTTATTATTTTGGACTTTAATCATAAGAATATTGCTTTTCGGCTGATTAATGTATACGCTCCAAACGTAGAGAAGGATAGAAAAGCGCTATTAATAAAACTAAAACCATATTGTATTGGAAACTGTATCTTAGTTGGCGATTTCAATATAAAATGTACTAGACTGGATAATGCCAGAGGTTCTGGCCTGAAAACTGATGTGTCCAGGAACTTCCTACTAGAAATGATGGATGAAAACAGCTTAGTGGATGTGTGGAGAACAGATAACCCTAACAAGGTTGAGTTCTCAAGAAAACAAGTCGTTATGGGGAAGTTAAAACAGAGTAGGATTGACCTTTTGTTAGCAAAGAATGAGTTGGTTAAATACAAATCTGAGTGACCATGCTGCCATTAATTTTAACCTTTCTGTTAAAATGAATAATAGTTTACTAAATGAAGAACAATATAAAACTAAAGTCATTAATTGTATAGAGAATGAAAAAACGAATCCCATATTTATGGGGAATACTGGGATTTGGTGGGAAGAAGTGAAAAACAAGATAAAGAGGCTAAGTATAAGATATGCAAAAACACGCAATTTCATGAAAAATTGTAAAGAAAAAGAATTAAGGGCTAAACTATCTGTGGAAATAGAAAACGCTGAAAAGGACCCTAATTATAATATGGAAAATTATTTAAAAATACAGGAGGAACTAGGGCAGTATGAGAGGGAGAAATGTATGGGGGCTATAATAAGAAGTAGAGCTCAGTATGCGCTCGAAGGGGAGAAATGTACTTCTTTTTTTCTTGGTATGGAGAAAAAGAAACAGAATAAGTGCTACATAGATGAGTTGGAAAATGAAAAAGGTGAGAGAGTAAATGATTTTGTTAGTGTACTGGAAACAACAGAAACATTTTATAGAAACCTATTCAAAAAGGGTAATACGGATGCAGAATGCACAAAAACTGTGTTGAGTGCTGTAAGTGTAAAAATTTCTCAAGAAGAAAAAAAGATGTGTGAGGAAGGTATTACAATTGCAGAAATAAAACAAGCAATTGTAAGCACGAACGCAAATAAAAGCCCTGGTTTGGATGGATTGACAAGCAAATTTTATAAAACATTTATAGATATTTTAGCACCAATTTTGTTGAAGGTTTTTCAGTCTATGGAAGATAGGCAAGAGGTTCCTGATTCAATGGTAGTAGGTATAATTACTATGGTATACAAAAATAGAGGAAATAAGCAGAAATTAGAAAATTTTAGACCTTTAAGTCTTCTGAATAGTGATTATAAGGTACTGGCCAAGATCCTTGCAAATAGAATTTAAAAAACTTTAGGGAGTATAATCGCACCAACACAAGCTTATGGTGTACCAGGTAGAGATATAGCAGACACAATTTGTACAATAAGAGATATTGTACATCATATGAAAGAGGAGGATGGCATTGTGTTAAGTCTCGATTTAAATAAAGCTTTTGATAGGGTGGAACATGATTTTCTATTTAAAACTATGGAGAAATTTGGTTTTGGTGACAAAATAATAAGATGGATTAAGTTGCTGTATAACAATGCAAAACGTCGTGTAAAATGTAATGACTGTTTAACTGACCCTTTCCCACTAGAAAGGTCTGTGAGACCAGGGTGCCCCCTATCTGCCCTGTTATTCAGTATTTCTATCGAACCATTTGCTACACTGATAAAAGCTGATAAAGAAATCCAAAGTGTAAAAATGCCTAGTGGTGGAAGTAGTATTATTCATCAATATGCAGACGATACAACCTTGACTGTAAAGGACATTAATAGTGTAAAAAAAGTAATGGGTAAAATTGATATATATGGAAAGGCTTCAGGCGTAAAAGTAAACATAGACAAATCTGAGATCATGTATGTAGGTAATATAAATCCTGAAGACTGTAATATATAATTTAAGAGAACTAACAGCTTAATGAAGGTATTGGGAATAAATCTAGGAATAGATGAAAAGGATGCGAGGGACAAGACGTGGACTGGGATCCTTAATGAAGTCAAACAAACTTTGAATTTCTGGAAACAGAGAGGGTTGAAATTAAAAGGAAAAACTGTGGTAATTAACTCATTGTTATTATACTAATTTGTATATGGTTTAAGTGTGATGGACATGCCTGATTGGGTGCATAATGACAGAGTAATTTCCAGTTTTTTATGGGATGGTAAGGGAGTTAAAATTTCTCAGAAAACACTTATAGCTGATTATAATGAAGGAGGCTTAAAATTAGTTGATTCGGGTATTAAGCGAAAAGCAATGAGAATAAAAATGGTGAAGAAGTATTTGTATGATTCTGTTGACTATGGCTGGAAATATTTTTTCAAAGAATACTTGTATAAATGTGGTGGATGTGGAGATAATAGTATATTGATGTCTTTTAAAAGGACAATGTTTGAAAATGTTCGAAGCATGGTCAGAGTTTGTGCCAAATATAGCCTACAAGTGTAAGGGAATAGATTCAATATTAAATCAGCCAGTCTTTCTAAATACGAAAATCCAAAATAACAGCCGGGTCATGTATAATAAATACTTCATGAGTGCAGGATTAAAACAAGTAAAAGACTTTGCATATGAAGTTATCCCAGGATTCCTTCCTGAACAAGCCATAATCCATAGTGTTCAGGAATATGATGATAGTATTAGTAAAACAACTATTGTAAATATGTATGAAAAAATTAAGAGTAGTTTCCCTAAAGAATGGATAAATGTAATTAACAAAGAATGTGCAGGAGTTGGAGGTGCTGGCCTTCCTGAATTGTTCATTGTGATGAATGGAAAAAATACAGAGTTATCTAAATTTACAACAAAAGATTTTTATAAAATGATTGTTAAAAAGGAAATTAGAACACCTGCATCAGAAAAAGTCTGGGTAAAAGTGTTCCCTGATTTAAATGTCAAAAATATATGGAAGATGTGAAATATAACAGCATAGAGTGTGAAAACAACAATTTTAAAATAAGGCATAATAGAATATATACCAATCTTCTCAAAAAACCCAACGAATTATCGCCCCGTATCCCTTCTACCCTTTCTGTCCAAAACCCTTGAACGAGCAGTTCTTACACAATTGACCTCTTTTCTCCATCAGAACAACCTGCTAGACCCTCACCAGTCTGGCTTCCGATCCGGGCACTCAACAGAGACTGCACACTCCTAGCTGTGACAGAGGCACTTGCCACTGCAAAAGCCTCACGCCTCTCCTCTGTCCTGATCCTTCTTGACCTGTCTGCAGCTTTTGACACGGTCAACCATAAAATACTCCTCTCCATCTTGGCTGGGATGGGAATTGCCGGGACTGCCCTGTCTTGGTTTGCTTCCTATCTTGCAGATAGGACCTACCAGGTCACCTGGAAAGGGTCTGCCTCTGCTTCTCATCCACTTGTTACGGGACTGCCGCAGGGATCTGTACTGGGTCCTCTGCGGTTCTCCTTATACAACAGATCTCTTGGTTCAGTCATTAATTCACATGGCTTTTCCTATCATTGTTATGCAGATGACACACAACTCTTCTTTTCTTCCCCCCCCTCGGCCACACAGGTCAATGATAAGATCTCTTCCTGCCTGGCTGACATCTCCACCTGGATGGCCAGCCACCATCTGAAGCTCAACCTCAACAAAACTGAGCTGCTCTTCTACCCGTACAAGACCTCCTTGCTTCATGAACTCTCAATCACGGTTGATGGCACCACAGTGACTGCCTCTCACTCTGCCAAGAGCTTGGGGGTGGTCCTGGATGACCAACTGGACCTCAAGGAGCACATCAAGGCAACATCACGGTCCTGCAGATTCCTCCTGTACAACATCAGGAGGATTCGACCATACCTGACGACGCACTCCACCCAGCTGCTCGTCCAGGCTACGGTGACCTCTCGCCTTGATTACTGCAACTCTCTCCTTGCAAACCTGCCAGCTTGTGCCATACAGCCACTACAGATGATTCAGAATGCCGCTGCCCTTCATCTACAACCTCTCCAAATTCTCCCACGTCACTCCTCTGCTGCGATCACTTCACTGGCTACCGGTTGCATTCATTTGCGAATTACGTGTGTGCATACTCGATGAAAAAGAAGTAAGAACTAATGTTAATGGCCTCTCACCAGAGAATGCTGCATTGGGGGATTCTGTTTACCACTTGCTCTGTCCTGTATGGATGCTTCTGAGAATGTGTAGGCTACTGCGAGGCACAGCAGGAAATGTATATATATATATATATATTTTTAAAGTAGCATTTTTATGTAATAGTATAAATATTAAGGAGCGCCAGTATTCTGTCACAGGTAGTGAGATTGGACAGTTCACTCGCCGTCATTGTGCGCCTTGGAGAGCTGCGCAACTGGAACGGTGTGCTACCCACGTATGTGAAAGGCACGGCGTGGCGCAGGGACAGATTCCGAGAGGTGCACAACTCATACTTACCTGGCAGGGGCGATACCTTTGCTGTTTAAGTATCAATTGTTCGTTAAGCTTTGGCTGAGTGGGCGAGTTAAAATCTTTAAGAAATTTTGTGTTGTTATCCTGGTTTGTGTTTACAGGTAGAAATAAGGATTCTACAGGAGTGGTTTTGTGGGTGGTAAGGCCCTTCGGGGCAAGTTTTTTTTTTCTTGTCGTATTGTGGATTCTTTTGTTTAATTAGTTTTGTGTTTGTGGCCTGCGGGATGGGTCGGCGCCCGTCGGCACTTGTGTGCGGTTTTCCCTCCGGGAAAGGGAAGGGAAATTAATTGAGATGTCGAGGTTGGACTTCTCAAGGAAATTACTGCTTGGTGTTTTGGGATATGTCCCGGGAGACATAAATTGCTTGCTGGTGCTTCCAATGGGGAAGGACTTTGACGTGAGTTTTAGAACTCCAGTGTTGTTGGCCTCTTGTTGGAATAAAGTAGAGAACGTGAAGGAGAAATTTGAAATGTTTAATATAAAGCGTTTAACAGATGATGCAGCAAAAACTGTTGTAATTAAAATGTATAATGAGACGGTGGAAGTGGACGATATTCTTACATGGTTAGCCAGATATTGTACAATCAGGGGCCCCGCCCAAAAAGTGCTTGATTTAGATGGGATAGGGAGCTGGAGAATTCCAGTAAGGTTGGTGGAAGACAAGAAGGGATATGGTGGCTTTAGGCATTTGCCATCCTTGATGGTGCTGGGGGAGAATAGGAGCTTGGTGTACTACCAAGGGCAGCCTAAGCTATGCAGGAAATGTGGGGAATATGGGCATTTGGCGGAGGCATGCAAAGCGTTGGTGTGCAACAGATGCAGAGAGTTGGGACACCTGGCTGCTGAATGCCCGACAGGAAGGCGATGTAATCTGTGTGGGTCTGCCGAGCACATGTTTCGGTACTGTCCTGATTCCTTCGCCAACAGAACCAAGAAGAATAGGGGGGAAGGTTAGGGAGCGGCAGAGAGAGGAGGAGGCCAAAGCACAGGAGGAAGGGGAAAAGGAGGTGAGGGCAGAGATCAAAGAGAAAACACAAGAGATTAGTGCTGATGTGGCAGAAAATGGGGGCAGGATGGAAACTAGAGCTGCTGCTGATGTGGCAGGAAATTGGGGTGTGGCTGAAAGTGGAACTGCTGCTGAGGTGGCAGGAAGGGAGGGTGTGGCTAGTGGAAGTAGGGCTGCGGAGGAAGAGGAAGGAAGGAAGGGTGTGGCGGGAAGTGGAATTGTTGGTAAGGGAGAAGAAAGAGAAGGTGTGTTTGAAAATCTGTACGGTCCAGATTCTGATGCAGACTCCATGGAAACAGTATCAGAGGTGGACAGCAGTGAAATGAGTACAGATGGTGTTAGTTTGAAAAGAGGAGCAGAAAACGGAGTAGAAAAAAGGGGAGGAGGAAAGAAAGGAAGGGGCCGGTTAGCGGAAAGGTGGGGTGGAATGTCGGAGAGTGAGGAGTCCAGTCCTCCAGTGTACCCAGACCTTAATTTGTCCCCCAATATCGTACCATATATAAGTGAGACAGAATCCCCGAGACAGATGGTTCACCTGCGGGTGACCCAGGGTGCGGTATGAAGTCATAAATGATAATGGTGAGTAAAATAAAGGGCATGATTTTAGGTGGACAAGACATCGTTTTACTTACAGCGGCTTTTAATGGATATTAAATTGTGTGATATATTCTGTTCTTAATCCAGGGAAGGAGGGGTTCACCTGGAGAACAAATGATGGATCCCAGGCATCGAGGATTGATTTCCTCTTTGCTAGGGGTGTTGCAGGTCTGGCAGCATCTCTGAGGCCAGTGTTTTATTCAGACCATTCCCTGCTGAACTGCTCTCTGGCTGTGAAGTCAGGAGTAGCATTAGGCAGAGGAATATGGAAGCTGAACTGCCGTTTGTTGGAAGACCAGGCAGTAGTGATGGCTTTTAGAGAGAAATATACGGATTGGCAATCCCTCCAAGATTTATATAATACTTGAGCAGATTGGTGGGAGGATGTCAAAGAAGGAATAAAGGAGTTTTTTATTAAAAAGAGTAAAGAGAAGAGGGCAAAGGAAAAGAGGGTGTGGGCAGGATTACAAAAACGCTTAAATAGATACCTAAAACTGGTGGATCTGGGTTTTGATTTTAAAGAACTGGAGCATGTGAAAAAGGAAATGGCAATTTTAACAGAAAACAAGTGCAAATCAATTGTTTTTAGGAGTAAGGAGAAAGAGATAGATGAAGGAGAGAAATGTACAAGGTATTTTTTTTTAAAAGATAATGTCACGGAGGGTTTTAATGAAGGGTCTGAAGGGAGAGGATGGGGTGGTAAATCAGAACACAGAAGGCATGCTTGGGGTGGCAGAGGAGTTTTATTCTAAATTATTTGGGGATAAGGAGGTAGATCAGGGAAGGATTGGGGAGGTGCTAAAATTTATAGAGCGGGAAGTGCAGGATACAGGTAGTTTGGAGGGCGGGATAGAAAGGGCCGAATTAGATGAAAGTTTGGAGGGCGGGATAGAAAGGGCCGAATTAGATGAAAGTTTTAAATCTTTTAAAAGGGGAAAAGCACCGGGCCTGGATGGGCTGCCTTTTGAGTTTTATTTAAAATTCTGGGATTTATTAGGTTCTGATCTTTTAATTGTTTTTAAAGAATTTGAGAATTTTAAAGTTTTACCGAGGAGTTTTAGAGAAGGAGTGGTTTCTATCCTTTTTAAGAAAGGAGAAGAGGACGATTAAAAAAATTGGCGACCTATAACACTTTTAAACTTCGATTTTAAGCTTTTTAGTAAGATTTTAACCCTGAGGATGAGGACGGTTTTAGAGGACGTGATTCACCCGGATCAAACTTGTGCTGTGGCTGGCAGGAGGATCACGGACAGCCTCATACTGGTCAGAGACGCCCTCTGTTACGCGAGAGATAGAGACATTCGGCTCGCTGTACTCAATTTAGATTTGGAAAAGGCGTATGATCGGGTCTCGCACCAGTATATGTTGTGGCGTGGATCAGGGCATGGCTTCACAGTGCCCCTCCCAGCCTTATAGGCATCAGCCAAAACCTGCCACCAGGCCGCCTCTTCAGGACCCAGGACAGCGCCCCACTAGGAAGCCCAGCCACAGGACCCTGGAGAGCGGCAAATTGGACATTCCTCAACTCCCTCCTTGGCAGGCAGCACACCTGCAATCAATGAGGCAACACAGCTGCCGCCACTCCAGGGAGATCGCTGGGAGCTTAAAAGGAGGCCGTTTGTCTCCATTGGGGAGAGGGGTTTTGGGCGGCAGGAGAGCTGTGAAAACTGTTAATAACTTTGTACCTATTTTACAGAATCCGGTGGAGACGCAGGACCACATCCCTCTTCCTGCTTTGAAGAGGGATCCCCTCAGCGGTCTCCCGGACACCGTTACTTCTAATTTTGTTTGCTTTACTTTCAGTTAATTCCAACAGGAGATTTTTGTTGTTGAGTTGGTTGTGGGTTTTGTATATCCTTTTTGGTAAATAAAAGGCCCTGTGGGGCTATTTTTTCTGTGCTGACCCGCCTGCACCATCACGCCCAGTGTGGTGCCACAATGTTTAAAGTACTGGAAAAAATGGGCTTTCCGAAGGGATTCTTAGCACGAGTGGGGCTTCTGTACACAGACATAGAAAGCAAGATTTTGGTCAACGGGGTCCTGTCAAAGGCAGTGAAGGTAAGCTGCGGGGTCCGCCAGGGTTGTCCGTTATCGCCACTCCTGTTTGTGTGCTGTATAGAGCCACTGGCACAGGTGTTGAGAAGGGATGCCCGGATAACTGGGCTGGGCATTCCAGGGAGCGGAGGACAGGAGACGCGGTGTAATTTGTATATGGACGATGTGACGGTTTTCTGCACAGACCGATGCTCGATTGACAGGACCATTGGCAGGACGGTATGGTTCAGCGGAGCATCGGGGGCAAAATTAAATAAAGGAAAATGTGACTTGAAACTGTACGGACCGTGGACTGAAACGGAGCTCCTTGGGATGCCCATGACAGTTAGGACAGACCAAGTAAAAATCCTTGGGGTTCTTTTTAATTCTGAAGGACTGGGGGATGGAAATTGGGAAGGGGTTTTAAAGAAAGTAGAAAGGAAACTCCAGTTTTGGAGATTACGCCAACTGACATTTGAAGGGAAAAACTTAATTTTAAAAGCCCCGATTTTACCATTGTTGTTATTTATTGGTGTCAATTTTGTGCCGTCGCGTGCTGTGTTGTCTTCGTTGGACCGTTTGATGTTTCGGTTTTTATGGGGGACGAAGTGGGAAAGATTGCAGAGGGTGGTTTTTTAAAAAAAAGGCCAGAAAAAGGGGGTAAGGGGGTGCTAGATTTTTATTCTGTGTTGTGATGTCATTTTGTGGCGTTACATGTGTCTATGTGTGTGTCATTGTCCTGTAAGGCGGCGTTTTTTGTAAGATTTTTTACGGGGGCTTATTTTAAAAGTTTGGGGGTGGTGAAAGTTCCTTTAACAGTACCAGTAGTTTTTAACATTGTGGGGGACTACGGGGGAATGAAAAAGTTTTTAATAAAAATGGGATTGGAGGGGGTAGGGACAGAAGCCATGCTCAAACACAAACTTTTACTATCTTTTGTACAGGACAGGGAGTCGGTGTGCCAAGTTCGGGGACTGGCAGTAGGCCGGTCAGAGGACGTGTGGAAGGAGGTGGCCCACCCAGATCTGCTGCATCGCCATAAAGACCTGGCCTGGCAGGTGGCACATGGGGTCCTCCCAGTGCAAGGTGTGCTGCATGCCCGAAGATTGTCACCCTCAGGGGTGTGCCCTTAGCACAGGTGTGGGCAAGAAGAGACAGTCTGGCACTGTTTGTGGAACTGCAAGGCAGCAAAGGCTCTACGGAGCCTTTGTGGAACACTACTGAAAGGAATAATTGGGACTGCTTCAGCACTAAAAAGCCAGACGGCATTGTACGGTGCGGACAAACCAAGGAATGGACATTGGTGGAGGTCTCTCTGGATGGCGATAAACTTCATCAAGGAGGCGAGATGGATTGCACGGAATGTGTGTGCAAGGGAGGGCAGAGCGATGCCACCGGAAGCAGTGAAGGGAGTAGCGTTTGCCACTCTGAAGGACTACATGTGCCGGGACCAGAGAAGGAAAGGCCTGGAATGGGCCAGGGACAGGTGGGGGCATGCAGCATGGACGATGATAATGGGACAGGGAGGATCAGCCTGACCAAGTCATGGTTTTTTTTATGGTGGTGCGGTAGAGATGGTGTGAAGGCATGTTGTTTAGAGTGTACACAGCTGCCCTGTACAAAAGTTGTTTTATTATCCTTGTTGATTTTAAGTATTGTATTGTGTTGTAATTTTATTGTCATGGGGAAGAAAATTTTAGTGGGCATCATTTGTACGGGTTTTTTTGTATGGTTTTAGTAGATTGTTTGGGTAGTTGGGTGTTTTATGTTGGTTTGTTTTTAGGGGTGTGTTAATTGTGTAGCCCTCCCACCACAATGCTCATTTACATAATATACATAGGTAATACTGAAACCTATGAAACTTCCACTAATACACTAAAATGCATGGGAGGAGCTGTGATGGGATGCACCAGTTTACTCTATGTCTAGGGATCTCACCTGGGAGACTGGGAGGCCTCAGGTAGCTTTAAAGATGTTAGTATGTAGCTATACTGCTTGTGAACAATGACTCCCATGCATAAACACTTTGACTCACGAGCCCCCACTTTGAGCACTCACACTCAAAGAACCAGTTATTTTATTAACCTAAAATAGTGCTCTACTTGTGCGTAACATTTGACTCCATGTATAAGGAGTAAAACCACAATACCAAAATACACCAAATTATAATGGGCTTAATCAATTTCAAGAGTAAAATATGCAATAACACTATACACAGTCCAGAATATATCTAACTACAATAGTGGCATTTATTTAAAAAAAAAAAAAAACAGAAGTGCCATCAACTTGATGCCATTCAAACTTAGGCAGCCCATACACACTGCATGGCCCCTTTAACTGTCACAGTATTAAATTAAAGAAATGAACACGAAAGCAAAATAACAAACTAAAGAAAATAACCCGGGGTTTTAGGCTGTTCGTGCACAGTTTGTCTTTATACGTTGGTGCGCATGTTGGAGCTCATAGGAATCCACACAAGAATAATGTTGAGGTTTACTCACACACACAGGGAAACAAGTCACTGGCGATCCGAATGCAGGTCCGACACAAACACACTCGTCCAGCCGCGTGCTGTCCTCTTCGTGTGGCTAGCTGCAGGTTAGCTAACCCGAAACAGTAGAGAAAACACTTCGTCGAGAAGAAAATAAGAAAAACTGGAATTTACACCAAAACGTCCGCACCTTCCCATCCCGTACCGCGACTTAATTCAATGACGATGGCGAAAACCGATAATCAATTCCAAAACGTGCATTCAACTCAATTTCACTAAACAGTTTTACGATCTCTCCTGCACCGCGCACCATCTGCTTCTCTCTTCTGTTCCGAGTCTTCTCCTGCAACCCCTAACTAGTTCCCACTTGACCTCTTGTCGAACCCCCCATCACGCAGTGTGATTGGACAACATATCTTTTAATCAGCACAGCAATAGGCGCCAGACAGTTCACTAAAAGTTTAACCAGACCTTCACTCTCCGTGAACTTTCTAAAGTAGTTCTCGTTTTATCAGCTTCTATCACGTGAACCAATTATCTAAATCACACAGTTGCATAGGATAAACTGCAGCTAGCCCCACACGAACGGCACAAAAAAAAAAAAAACACTGGCCTCTCTGAACAACATTACCCAAATCCAAGAATTAATGAGTTAATTAATACATTGCAAATATCAGATCAAATTGGCAAACATCTTCCAAGGGCACTACACTCTCCCGCTACCAAAAACCGTCATGTCCTCATGACGAGGGTAAGATTAAACCTGTAGTACCAAACAATTGTGACAACAAATACAACAAATCAAAAAGTGCATGAAACAGCGTACCTTTTTGGTTTCATTTTCTTTTTTCTGTTTTCTACCCAGGCATACCCACATGCACTAGCCTATCCATTTAAACAGTGTGCTTATATACCTAACAACAGGGGTAAGTGTGGTAGACTGGGCAACTACTTTTATAGGACTAGCTATGTGTGTGCTGACAGCTACTGTAGAAGGGGTTCCAGGTATGTCATAGGTCAATCGTACAGGCACTCTCTTCTGTCTATGTGGCCTTGTTACCTCCTCTTGTCTTTCTTGTTCCTGGCTCTCTTCACCAGACTCTTCCAGTTCAGGAACTATGTTTTCATGTGAGTCTTCGCTGTGTGTATCACATTCAACGGCTGCATCAGCTTCTTGTATCACTGTTGGCGTTGCAACATCCAAATCCAAGCTGAATGGTTCTGGAAGTTCCTCAACATCTCCGTCTACAGATACTTTCTGATGTGGAGTATAGAAATCATACCAGATGCTAAATTCCTCATCAGAATCAACATCAGATTCTATCCTCTCTTCTAGGGACTATCCCATTAGAAGGACTGGAGGGTTCTGTTTCCTTTTCTTTACGTCTCAGACTTCTTCTCTTTTTAAGCTTTGGTGGCTCTGGGACACACTCAGGTTCCAGACGGACTTCCTGTCCCAAAGGCAGTAGATGATTCCAATGAAGGACCTTCTTGGGACCATTTCCACTCTCGGGCCTCAGTCTGAACACAGGCAGATCTGGCATCTGGCTCTCCACAAGGTAAACAGCTGAGTCCCAACGGTCAGCTAACTTGTGTTTTCCGTGCAGTCCCAGATTCCTGATCAGTACTCAATCACCCGGAGAAAGTGGAAAGCAGCGAATCTTCTGATCGTACTGTTGTTCGTTTCCTTCACTCTTCTTTCCAGCCATGCTTTCAGCTAACTGGTATGCAGCTTGGAGTTCACGCCTCAAGTTCTTGACATACCTCAGGTAGGATCTTGTTGAGGATCCATCACTGGAGACTCCAAAACAAACATCTACAGGCATCCTAGCCTCACGTCCGAACATTAAAAAATACGGGGAATATCCAGTAGACTCGTTCTGCGTGCAGTTGTACGCATGGACTAAATGACTGATGTGCTGGCTCCATTTGTTCTTTTACTTAGGATCGAGTTTTCCAAGCATGTCCAGCAAGGTCCTGTTGAAGCGTTCAGGTTGAGGATCACCCTGCGGATGATAGGGTGTGGTCCTTGATTTCTTCACTCCTAGCATGCTTAACAGTTCATGAATGAGAAGGCTCTCGAAACCTCTTCCCTGATTGGAATGCACTCTCTTAGGTAGTCTGTAGTGAACAAAGTACTTCTCCCACAGTACTTTGGCTTTCTGATCCCTTGTTGGAAAAGCTTGAGCGTATCGCGTGTAATGATCAGTGACAACCAGGACATTGCAGACATTACTGGAGTCAGGCTCAATTGACAAGAAATCCATGCAGATGAGATCCATAGGACCCTCACTGGTCAGATGAGACAGATAAGCAGCTCTTTTGGGAAGGGTTTTCCTCTGAATACACCGCGCACAGGTTTTGCAGTACCTCTCTACATCTGTCTTCATGCGAGGCCAATAAAACCTCTCCCGCACCAGACCATATGTTTTGTCAAATCCTAAATGGCCTGAATTGTCATGCAAAGACTCTAGCACAGTCTTCCTGAACTCCTGAGGGAGCAACAGCTGTCGACGCACTGGCTTGTTTAGTGGATGGGAAACTCTATCCAGAGCGGTGTCTTGGAGTTTCAGCTTCCCCCACTCCTTGAGTAACAGAGGGATGTCTGCATGCTTCTCTCTTGCAGCTCTGTCGACATCCTTCTGATGGACAGCTTTCCATACTTCCCCAATACATGGGTCTTCTTGCTGAGAGTGAGCAATCTCTGCCGAGCTCATTTTGGGTAGCTAATGAGTGCTCAATGAGGACAGGTTACAATAGGCTTTTGGTACAGCATATGGGGTGGCACCAAAGAGATCTATAGCCCTGTGTGGCCGTGAATGCTTCCAGTTGACAACGTGAGAGGTCTGACACATGGCTCTGACACTTTTGGCAGGAACTCTCTTCCAAACGTCATCAGTGGCACTTGAGTAAGGCCGACGAGACAACGCATCCGCATCAATGTTCTGCTTGCCAGGTCGATATTTCAGACTAAAGTCATACGTGGATAGAGCAGCTAGCCATCGATAGCCTGCAGCATCTAACTTAGCTGAAGTTAGCACATATGTCAATGGATTATTGTCTGTGTGCACCTCGAACTTCACTCCATAGAGGTAGTCATGTAGTTTGTCGACAACCGCCCACTTAAGCGCGAGGAACTCAAGCTTATGGGTTGGGTAGTTCTTCTCAGAAGGAGCAAGACTTCTACTGACATAGGCGACAGGACGCAGACCTGGACTCTGACCCTGATACAAGACACCACCCAAACCTTCCCTGCTGGCGTCGACATGCAGGACGTACAGCAGTTGCGGATCAGCAAAGGCTAGGACAGGGGCCTCCGTGAGACTTCTCTTCAGAGTTTCAAAAGCGTTGTCACACCTTTCATCCCACCTGGGGCCAAATGGTTCTGACGGGTGGAAGAACTTTGTGTCCCCTTTTCCCTTGGGCTTTCTTCCTGGTCTCCCAGCAGTAATGCAACCCTGAAGCAGCTGATTGAGGGGGTGGCTTACTCTGGAGTAGTCCTTCACAAAGCGTCTGTAGAACCCACAGAATCCCAGGAAAGAGCGGAGAGCTGAGATATTCTCAGGACGTGGCCATGATTTCACAGCCTCTATCTTAGAGGGATCGGTAGCAATTCCGTCTGCAGACACGATATGCCCCACATAGTTGACAGAGGTGCGACAGAACTGGCATTTATCCAGGGATAACTTCAGTCCTTCCTCCTTTACCCTGTCCAGGACTTTCAGGAGACGTGCTTCATGTTCTTCAAGAGTTCTGCCAAAGATAATGAGGTCATCCAAATAGACTAACACCTCCAGCAGATTCATATCTCCAACAGTCCTCTCCATGACACGCTGAAAGGTTGCTAGGGCTCCACAGATTCCTTGAGGCATCCTCTCAAATTGATAAAAACCAGCAGGGCAGATGAAAGCTGTCTTTTCCTTATCAGCTGCACGCATGGGTATCTGATAGTAACCACTCCTGAGATCAAGAACACTGAACCACTTGCTTCCACTCAATGCGAGGCACAGTATATTGGTCCGGAACTGTTCGTCTGTTCAGCGTTCTGTAATCCACACACATGTGTATGGTCCCGTTCTTCTTGCGCACCACCACTATAGGTGAAACATAAGGGCTCCTAGACTCTGAGATGATTCCAGCTGTTTTAAGGTTGTTGAGATGCTTCCTTACATCTTCTACATCACCTGGTGCTAGACGTCTTGAGCGCTCTCTGAAAGGCTTGTCATCTGTCACTCGAATAGTGTGTTCTGTGCTCTTCGCACATCCAACATCAAACTCACTACGGGAGAAGACCTCCTTTCTCTCAATCATCTTCTGAACCAACTGCTCCTTCCATTCTTTTGGAAAAGGGGAGTCACCAAAATCAAAAGCAGAGGGATTCAGTTCCTCTGGTGCTTCGCTTGTCTTCTCAGCCGGAACTGTAGTCAAGACATCAACAGGAAACAGATGAGCTATGGGCATCCCACGGTTGAGAGTTACTTCACGAGGGGACACATTTCTCACAGTAACTGTGATTCGCTGACAGTGAGCAGCAAAAGACTTCTTGAGCTCAGGCATCACCAACAGCTCTTCAGGAAATTGGCCCTCTTCTGGGCGATCAACGAGAACTGCTTGGGTGAAGAGATTTCTGGGGAATTTTGGGATACCAGTGACAGTTGCCGTCTCACCAGGGGGTAACATCAAAGGCGTAGCTTTTGCGAACCAAACAGTGCCACATTTCAGGTCAACAGGATCACCAGGCGTTTCAAGAAACCGATCGTAAGCCCCTCTCATCACTGGAAGGATTGTCATGGTGCTCAGAAAATTCTCACCTCCTTTTTTCTTACAGGCCTCCATCAGTCTTCTCACAACAGAGGTGTTTGTCCCCAGCAGGATAGAGATTTCACCCTTCATGGCCGGGTCCGGACACACCAGCACAAGTGTTTCCACAGTCTCAGTCACTCCCACTATATCCTTTCCAAACTCTAGCTTTAAACACAGATAGCCATCGTAGGGATATTGCTGTGAACTCAGCCCCCATATTTCCAAGTCTTCAACTGGAGTTAATGGCAGGTGCTTCAGATACTTTTTGTAAAAGGAACGATAGAGAAGGGTAACCCACTGTTAAGTAAGGCTTTTGCGTAGATGCCCTCAATTTGTACAGAGACAACAGGACTTGGACCTACTAAACCTTTCGGTAGAGCAGCCTTCTTTTCTTTGAGCGTGTCACACTGTGTGGAACGTATCTTTCCCGGGGCGTCAGGCCGTTCCTCTACTGGGCCCCTGGGGAGTTTCCCGCCGGCCGTTTCAGTTTCAGGAGGCGCTGGTTTACT
Organism: Anguilla anguilla; assembly: GCF_013347855.1. Lineage (NCBI taxonomy): Eukaryota > Metazoa > Chordata > Actinopteri > Anguilliformes > Anguillidae > Anguilla > Anguilla anguilla. Next base: position 198,749 of record NC_049219.1, on the reverse strand, counting down.
TTCCGAAGATTCTCAGGACACTGGCACTCACGCTGGAAGTGGCCATCTTCCCCACACCTATAGCAGAAGACATCAGCACGGTTCATTGGTTTCACTAGCACTCTCTCCTGTGGCTGTGGGCGTGAGCTATCATCTCGGGTCTTGCTAGGGTTTTGCGGTGCAGGCTGTGCACCAGCCGTGGATGTGGCTACAGTGGCAGAGCGCAGGCTGATAATTTCACTCTTCAACCCTTGTACTTCTTTTCTGAGGAGCTCTACTTCTGTGTGCTCAGGTGGAGACAGGTGGAGCAGCTACAGGTGCGGCACAGACTGGAACAGTGGCACTGGAAACACACCCGACAGATGTAGCCATTGCTGAAGTGACCGTATTCTTAGTACCATGTCTATCGAGGATCATGTCTTCCTCTTCTCTCACTTCGTAAAGCAGTTCAGCAAAGCTAGGTGGTGTTCTCAGTTTATACGTCATTCTGATGCGGAGTGCCACTAGATTATTAGACAAGGCTCCTCTCACAACTTGCTCAATGCGTATGCGGTTCATGTCAGGCAGCTGGATTCCACCCTTTCGAAACAGAGTGCAGCAGCTTGTCTAGTCTTAGCAGATAGATGGAAAGCTTCTCTCCTTCAAGCTGGAAGGTATTACGAAACTTCACCATGAGGTCAGAGGCACTCTCTGTTGTCCCAAACGCATTCTCAAGTGCTTGTAGATAGTCATTTGCAGTAGCGTTGGGGTTACTGATTCTCAAGAATCTGATGATATCTGCAGCTGGCCCCTTAAGACTCTCAGCTACTCTCTGTTTCTTCAGTGTCAGAACATCGCCACTCATCAAGCATATGGGTGGTCTGCTCAGCCCAGGCATCATATTCTTCTTCTCCATTGGGAGTAGGCTTCATGCCAGAAAATGTGCGTAGTTTGCGGTAGCTCTGCATCTCCGCAACTTGACACTTCTCCACTAAAGAGGAAATTGCATTCACTAGTTCAGTGTTCAAAACTGGAGCAGTGGGCACAGCAGTAACTGAAGAAAGCAGGCCTTTATCTTCATTTAAGGTCTTCCCTTCATGCATCAGGAAAGCCATCAGCTTCGAGTGAAAATCTTCTTTCTCAGTAGGGGCCGGAATTGACTGGGTTCCAACAACATGTACAGCCCAGGGACCTAACTCCTCTGGAAGCCCACCTGTTCTGGTACTCTGATTTGTGTCAAGTCAACTGGGGTTTCAACTAAAATGAGCTGGCTTTTACCCGTTGCATCTAAACAACGTTCCCTCACTTTAGTACGACCAAAAACTTTGGCACTATCCAAAACATTGTAAATGACCTCATCAGAAATGTCAAGAGATATCTCACTGAGTACAAATGCATGTTTCACATCAATGTGTTTCTCACTACACCAAGTGATTATCTGTGTGGCCTCCATACTTCTTGAATTTCAACCTACAGTAAATTACAGAGCACAAAATAAATCCAATGGTTAAGCTAAACAGAGATCAGGATACTCAGGTAAAGACAATTCACTAAACAGAGTACAAATTTAGCTAATCTAGCATATTCTATGTACAGAATTACTATTAGCTCTCATATTTCAACATGTTCACAAAAGAAAAAACAGTAAACACATCCCAGACAAGCCCCCACGTGTAGCCCTCCCACCACAATGCTCATTTACATAATATACATAGGTAATACTGAAACCTATGAAACTTCCACTAATACACTAAAATGCATGGGAGGAGCAGTGATGGGATGCACCAGTTTACTCTGTATAGGGATCTCACCTGGGAGACTGGGAGGCCTCAGATAGCTTTAAAGATGTTAGTATGTAGCTATACTGCTTGTGAACAATGACTCCCATGCATAAACACTTTGACTCACGAGCCCCCACTTTGAGCACTCACACTCAAAGAACCAGTTATTTTATTAACCTAAAATAGTGCTCTACTTGTGCGTAACATTTGACTCCATGTATAAGGAGTAAAACCACAATACCAAAATACACCAAATTATAATGGGCTTAATCAATTTCAAGAGTAAAATATGCAATAATATAGAGAAATACATAGATATAAAGACGAAATTAGAAAAGTATGAGAGGGAGAAATGCAGAAGTGCAATTCTGAGAAGTAAGGCAAGATATGCACTACAAGGGGAGAAATGCACAAATATTTTTTAGGATTAGAAAGGAGGAGGCAAAACAGGACATATATACATGAAATAAAAAAAAAGAATGGAGATAAAACAGAAGATTATGTGGAGATACTGGAGAGGGTGCAGGAATTCTATGAGGAATTATAAAAGAAGGGAGGAATAGATGAGGGAAGTATAAGTGAAGTGTTGGAAAGTGTAGAGAAAAAGCTAAGCGTAGAAGATAGAGAGTGGTGTGATAGAGAAATTAGCGTGAAAGAAGTATTAATAGCGATAGAGGGGATGACAAGTGGGAAAAGTCCAGGGAGTGATGGGATAGGGATAGAGAAATTAGCGTGAAAGAAGTATTAATAGCGATAGAGGGGATGACAAGTGGGAAAAGTCCAGGGAGTGATGGGATAGGGATAGAGTGGTATAAAAAATATAAAAATGAGGTAGCACCAAATTTTAGTGGAGGTATTTAGGGAAATGGAGAGAACAGGGTTAGTGAAGGAAAGGATGGTAGAAGGGGTGATAGCAATAGTATACAAGAAGGGAAGCAATTTAGATTTAGAACATTTTCGACCAATCAGTTTGCTAAATGTCGACTACAAAATACTAACTAAACTACTAGCAAATAGAGTGAAAAGAGTGATAGGAGGAATAGTACAGACAACACAAAGTTACAGTATACCATGTAGGGATATAGCAGATACAATAGGGACAGTCAGAGATGTTGTAGAACACATGAAGAGGGATAGAATAGGAGGAATAATTGTAGGGATAGATTGGAATAAGGCATTCGACAGAGTAGAACACAAATTTTTATATAGGGTATTAGAAAATTTTGGGTTTGCGGGAAAAATGGTGGGATGGGTGAGAAGGTTATATGAAAATGCAAAGAGTTGTGTAAAAATAAACAGAGTCTTAACAGATAAATTCAAGGTGGGGAGATCGGTGAGACAGGGATGTCCACTATCGGCATTATTATATGCAATCTCAGCAGAGCCACTAGCCACACTAATTAAGAAAGACAAAGGGATAAAAGGAATCAAATTACAATATGGGGGGACATGTATCATAAACCAATACGCAGACGACACAACAATTACGGTGAGAGATGGTGGGAGTGTTAAAAGGGTTCTAGAACTAATTGGAAAGTACGGGAGAGCATCAGGAGCGAAAATAAATAAAGAAAAATCTGAAATAATGTATATAGGAAGTAGAGAGAGCGGAGGTAGGATTAAGGGTGGAAAATAGATACATCAAGGTGCTGGGAGTACATCTAGGTGTAAAAAGTAAGGAGGTGAGAGATGAGACATAGACAGGGGTGATTAATAAAATAAGAGCAATATGTACAACATGGAAGGTAAGGAAGTTAAAATTAAAAGGTAAGATAACTGTAGTGAACAGTTTGTTGTTTTCGGTGTGTGTATATGTGATGAATGTAATTGAAATGCCAGAGTGGGTAATGAATGAGTTCAACAGAATTGTATGTGACTTTATATGGGAAGGGAAGGGGGTGAAAATCGCACAAAAAACACTAGTAGGGAGGAAGTGGGCCGGAGGTTTAAAGTTAGTGGACCTTGAAACAAGGAAGAATGCATTAAGAATAAAAACTGTGCAAAAATATATGGTGGGAACACACAAATGTGGATGGAAAGAATTTCTGAAGAAATATATTAATGATGTGGGAGGAATAGGGGATAATGGATGGTACATGGGGTTTAAGCAGTCAATGACAGGTGGAATACCAGAATTTTACAGAGAGGTACTGGAGGCGTGGAGAAGGTTCCTGCCAAAAATACAATATGAGTGTGTAGAACTACAATCTTTTGCAAACCTACCATTGTTTTTAAATGAAACATTCAAGTATAACAACAAAACGCTGTATGAACCAAAATTCATTGAAAACGGAATAAAACAAGTTAAGGACATCATGTATGAAGTGATCCCAGGATTCCTCAAAGAAAACTGTATCTATGATACGGTAAGAGAAATAGATGGCATGGAAAAAAAGAGAAAAGGTTAACAAAATATGAGAAAATTAAATTAAGTATACCAAAAAAATGGACGGGAATTACTGAAAAAGAATGCATGGTAAAAAGAAAAGAATGTATGCCAGAGATATATGTGCTGGATAATGAAAAGAAATGTAACATGGTGAGTTTGAGTGTGAAGAAAGTGTATGGCCGGTTAATTGTTATTGTAATAAAAGAACCGGCAGCAGAGAGAGTGTGGAGAAGAGTGTTTGAAAACATGGATGTAAAGAAAATATGGTCCAATGGTAATATAAAATATAATAGTATAGAATGTGAGAATAATGATTTCCTAATAAAGCACAAATGTGACAGAATATACACAAATGTGGTACTAAATAAAATAAACAATGATGTAAATGCAATGTGTGACGTCTGTAGTAGTGGTCATGAGAGCTTTTTACATTACTTTTTGGATTGTAATGATCTAGTTGATTTCTTTGGTTTTTTAAAGAAATTGTTAAAAGAAAACTGGTGTGTGCAGTTAGATTTGGAGGAAGGGTGGAGAAAATTATTTTGTTTGGTGTATTTGAAAAAAGTAAAACGGTGAATTTTTGTTTAATCAATTTTGTTTTAAGTCATGCCAGACTAGCCGTTGTATACAGAAGAAACTACGTGCATTTTGAAGGACGGAAAGTAAATGTAAAGTGTTTGTTCAAATTGTTAATGAAAAGAGATGGAGTTCATTTGTAAACATGGAAGTAAAGAAATAAAGAGTTTTTTGTTAGTGGGAATAAGTTGATTTATGAAGGGGAGAGGAGAGAAATCGTATTTAATTGGTAAAAAGCCAATTTAATTTGTTTGGGGCTTTGGTTAATGTAAATAATGTAAATAAAGTAATAGAATGTGGATTTTAAGGAAATGTAAATGTGTAAATATGTTGTGTTGTTATGAAAGTGTACAAAAAAGAAACAACAGAAATGTAAATTTGTGAATTGGAAAAATTAATTAAAAAATTTTTTTTTTTAAAAAGAAAACGCTCGATCTCGTCTGATCTCGGAAGCTAAGCAGGGTCGGGATGGTTAGTACTTGGATGGGAGACCGCCTGGGAATACCAGGGGCAGTAAGCTTTTACTTATGTACTTACATATTTATTTATTTATTTGCGTTGTCACACTAGGGGGCGATATCTCACACGATTTAAGCTGGAATACCGGAACTGTGCAAAGTAAAATAAAACATCAACGTGTCTTAGATATCCAGCCACAGTTCAAAGCTAATGGCGTCAGCACGCTTCGGTTTCTGTCAAAAGCGTTTTTCGTTTTTGTTGTTTCAGAATGAGAGAGAAGGGGGGTATGTCAGAAAACAGGCTTACCGAGTTGAGTCTGCTCTGTAACTGCGCCGAGTCAATACCAGGAAGAACTGTATCCACTTCAGTCCATGTTCCTGATTCGCGAGGGCTGCTGGATTTTCCTCGGTACACTTACCCGGCTAACCCTGCGTCCTGATACGGGGCCCAGGAGTTCGCTTAACTGAGCATTTTGAAAAAGTAGTAAGAACTAATGTTAATAACCTCTCACCAGGGAATGCTGCGTTGGGGGATTCCGTTTACCACTCGCTCTGTCCTGTATGGATGCTTCTGAGAATGTGTAGGCTACTGCGAGGCACAGCGGGAAATATACATATTTTTTTAAAGTTGCATTTTTATGTAATAGTATAAATATTAAGGAGAGCCAGCATTCTGGCACAGGTAGTGAGATTGGACAGTTCGCTCGCTGTCATTGTGCGCCTTGGAGAGCTGCGCAACACATCGGTATGTGAAAGGCACGGCGTGGCGCAGGGACAGATTCCGAGAGGTGTGCTTCGTTTGTCTCTTTTGTTTAAAATTGTTTTTTCGATTTAAATTGTTTTTTTTTCCTTTGCGGTAGTACTGTTGTGTGTTTCAGTTCGAAATGGCGGCAGCGAGAGTCGGCGCCCGTCAGCACTGCTGTGTCCGCTTTAACTTGCGTGAGAAAGACGGTCGTGTGTTAGAGTGCTCATGGCTGGATTTCTCACGCAAGTTTGTTAAAGGCGCTTTGGGTTTTAGTCCTTCGGACATTAATTGTTTGATTGGTTTGCCTCACGGAAAAGGATTTGACCTGAGTTTTAAGACTCAAACACTGCTCAGAATGTTTTGGGAGAAGTATGAAATGGTAAAAGATCAGTTGGAAATGTTTGCGGTGGAGCGTCTAACCGATGATTCAGTTAAGGTGGTTTTTGTCAGAATGTTTAAAGAAATGGTTAATGAGGGTGATATAACCACCTGGCTAGGCCGATTTAGTTCTGTCCGTGCCGCGCCCGAAAGAGTATTGGACATTGAGGGGATATGGAATGGGAGTTGGCGGGTGCCAATTAAACTGTTGTTGGACCCAAAAGGCTATGGAGGATTTAAACATCTGCCCTCAATGATCGTACTAGGCGAAAATAGAGGGCTCATTAACTATCAGGGCCAACCTAAATTGTGTCGAAGGTGTGGCGCATTTGGTCATTTAGCAGAGGGGTGCAAGGTGCTGGTGTGCACAAAATGTAGGGAGGTAGGGCACCTGTCAGCACAGTGTCCTACCGGTGTGAAATGTAACTTGTGTGGGTCTGCCGCTCACCTGTTTAGAGATTGCCCAGACTCTTTTGCAAATAGGGCGCGACAGGTTAGAGCGGGAAACCGGGCTAGTGGGGAAGAGGAAGCCCAGAGACCAGCAGGGGGGGCTGGTGGGAGAAAGGAAGGTGGGACAGAGGAGCCAAACAGTGAGGCCCAGAGACCAGCAGGGGGGGCTGGTGGGAGAAAGGAAGGTGGGACAGAGGAGCCAAACTGAGGCCCAGAGACCAGCAGGGGGGGCTGGTGGGAGAAAGGAAGGTGGGACAGAGGAGCCAAACAGTGAGGCCCAGAGACCAGCAGGGGGGGCTGGTGGGAGAAAAAAAGGTGGGACAGAGGAGCCAAACAGTGAGGCCCAGAGACCAGCAGGGGGGGCTGGTGGGAGAAAGGAAGGTGGGACAGAGGAGCCAAACAGTGAGGCCCAGAGACCAGCAGGGGGGGCTGGTGGGAGAAAGGAAGGTGGGACAGAGGAAACAAAAGGTGAGGGTAGAAAGGAAGGTGGACAGGAAGAAGAAAAGGAAAGAGGGGAGAAGGGAAAGTTTGGGGAAGGTGAGAAAGTAGGTGATGAGACTCAAAGGAGTGAGCAAGAAAAGGTAAGTAAGGAGAAGAGGGGGGCTGATGTAGGGATTGGGAGTGAGGGGAAAGGTAGTGGTGAGGATAAGAGTGTAGGTGAGGGTGTAGGAATGGAGAAGGGGGAGGGGGAAGGTAAGGAGTTAGAGGTAGGTGCAGAAAGTCTGCAGCCGGGGCAGGTTGAGGAAGTGGAACCGGTAGACTCTGTGGAGGTGGAAATGGAGGTAGGGCCGCAGGGAAAAGAAGGACAGACAGGGGAGTCTGACTCGGAGGCTGCCTCTATGGAGACAGTGGAGTCAGAAGGGAAAAAAAGAGGTAGAGGTGGGACCTTTAAAGAGGGGTTTAGATGAGGAGGATGGAGATTTGGAGGGAGCTATAGGAGGACGAAAATGGAAGACAGGAAGGAAAAAGCAATGGGATTGGTTGGAATTCCTATCGGACAGTGAGGAGGTAGGGAATTCTCCAGTTTATGGGGAAAGGTCACAAAATCAGACTCCATATGTTTCTGAACTGTTTGCTACAGATGGAAATGCACAGGTGGGTGATTTAGGAGGGGGCAGTTCATTAGAGAAGTGATGGAGAAGGATTTCAAAGTTTGTTTCATATATAAGGTGGTTGTTTTTGTAGAATTGGTGTTTTTTTTATCACTTTAAAATGAGTTGCCAGCACATACCCCTCACGGTGGTGGCGATAAATGTTCGTAGCGTGAGGACAGTAATGAGGGCAAGGTCTGTTCTGTTAGCCCTGGAAGGGGTGCAGGCAGATATAATTTGCCTACAAGAATGCGGGTTGCCATATCGCTCTTCCTACGGGGAGTGGGAAAGCATGTGGCAGCTAGGGCCGTCTCTTTGGAGCGGCTCGAACGCAAACCGGTCGGATGGTGTGGCAGTGCTGGTGAAGAACAAGGGGGTGCAGGTGTTGGGGAGCACTGTGGTGGTGAGTGGTTGACTTGTTGGTTTTATCACTGTCTTTTAATGGAATGAATTTTAACCTTTTAAATATTTATTGTTCTCCAAACAAGCAGGAGAGATGGGAGTTGCTGCAGGAGCTCCCGCCGCATCTCCTTGGGCGGGCGCTGTTGTTACTGGTTGGGGATTTTAATTGTGTTTTTAATAGGCTTGGGCGGAAGGGGGAGGGAGAGGTCTTTAGGATGGATAAGACAACATTTTATCTCCAAAGACTTTTAATGGATTTTAAATTGCGAGATATTTATTCTTCTTTGTGTCCAGGGCAAGAGGGGTTTACTTGGCGAACAAATGATGGATCCCGAGCATCGAGGATTGATTTCATCTTTGCTAGGGGTTTTGCTGGTCAATCGGCATCTCTGAATCCGGTGTTTTATTCTGACCACTGCCTGCTGAACTGCTCCTTGACTGTGGAGTCAGGAGTAGCGGTAGGCAGAGGAGTATGGAAGCTGAACTGCCGCTTGTTGGAGGACCCGGCAGTAGTAATGGCTTTTAATGAAAAATATAAAGAATGGCAATCCCTCCAGGAGCTGTACAGTACATGTAAGGAGTTTTTTATTAATAAAGGTAAAGAAAAGAAGAAGGAGAGAAGAGTGTGGGTGGGGCTTCAGAGGAGATTAAATAGGTATTGGGATTTGGTAAATATGGGATTTGATTTTAAGGAAGAACTGGAGCAAGTAAAAAATGAGATGGCTGTTTTAACGGAAAATAAGTGCAAAAATGTCATTTTTAGGTGTAAAGAGAAGGAAATTGATGGGAGAGAAATGTACAAGATACTTTTTTTTTTTTATTATGTCAAGGGGAATTTTAATGAAAGGTTTGAAGGGGGAAGATGGGGTTGTAAAAAATGAAAAAAGGTATGTTAGAGGTGGTGGAGGAATTTTATGGAAAACTGTTTGGGGAAAAGGAGGTGGTGGAAGAAAGGGTGGAGGAGGTGCTGGACAATCACAGATGCGCCTATATTTCCCAAACGGACTGTCCAAGACAATATATGACCACGCAGTCTCAAAAAAAAAAAATCTCTACACGCAAAACCAACAGTAAGCTTTTATATTTATTCAATATTTAGTCCCAGATATTGACTGTAGAATGACATGGTATAATTTTTAAAAACTTTCTTGTTTATTTCGTTATTCAGTGAGCAGCGTTTTCACTGCTGTATAAGCATATCTTAGGCCTATTGTCGGGTTTATCTTGTTGCTATGACGGAATATGATTTTTTAGTGGTGAAAGAATATTTTTATTAATGCCAGGATAGACAATAATGTCCATTATGTCAAGGGTGGGGGGTGTTTTTTTAGATGAGACTGCAGGGAGGAGGTGCGTGTTAAATGAACGACCGGAGCGACAATGGTGGGGCTGCGAAACTCCGTTTTCGGCATAGTTGTCATGTATCGTCTACTAATGAAACTGAAACAACCCGTTTCTGTTTTCATCTCACACGTTGGTTGCAGTAGCATGTTTGACTTTAGTAATCTAGGCACGCGGGCGTGCCCACCACTAGGGGCTGTGCGCTAAGAGGTTAAGGATGAGGGGGGTTTTAGAGCAAGTGATAGACCTGGATCAAACCTGTGCTGTGCCAGGAAGGAGGATCACGGACAGCTTGGTACTGGTGAGAGACGCCATCTGTTACGCGAGAGACAGAAATATTAGGCTTGCAATGTTAAATTTAGATTTTGAAAAGGCTTATGATAGGGTCTTGCATCAGTACACGTTTCATGTACTGCAAAAGATGGGGTTTTCAGGGGGGTTTTTAGCACGGGTGGGGCTCCTATACACAGAGGTAAGGAGCAGAATTTTGGTAAATGGGATTTTATCAGAAGCAGTGTCAGTAAACTGCGGTGTCCATCAGAGGTGTCCGTTATCCCCACTCCTTTTTTTTGTTTGTTGTATGAAGCCAGTGGCACAGGTGCTGAGAAGGGACATCTGGATTAGGGGGCTACAAATACCTGGTAGTGGGGGGAGGGAGGCCAGGTGCATTCTCTACATGGATGATGTCACGGTTTTATGTTCGGACAGAGTGTCGGTCGCCAGGGCTTTAGACAGAACAGAATGGTTTGGTCAAGCCTCGGTTGCAAAGTTAAACAGAGAAGTGAGGTGGACAGACAAGACCTCCCTTTAAAAGTGGATGTTAATGAAATGCGGGTTTTGGGGGTTAAATTCGATGCAGAAGGTTTGGGCGGCGGGAACTGGGAGGACATTTTTAAGAAAATACAAAGAAAGGTAACTTTTTGGAGGTTGAGGCAACTCACCTTGGAAGGGAAAGTCTTGATTTTAAAGTCTGTGATTTTACCAATGTTGTTGTTTGTGGGTGCTGTCTTTTGTCCGTACCGTGTTGTGTTGGTTAGACTTGATTGTTTGATTTTACATTTTGTGTGGGGTGGGGGATGGGAACGGCTAAAGAGGGAGTGGGTGAAGAGAGTGCCGGAGAAGGGGGGAAAAGGGGTCCCGGATTTTTACAAAATTTTAATGTGTAAATTTGTGGCGTTACATGTCTCGTTGGATGTGTCTGGTTTTAATAAAGCTTCATGTTTTGTTCGATTTTTTATGGGGGGCTATTTAAGGAGGTTGGGTATTTTAAAAGTAAATTTAACTGTACCTGTAGCCTTTGTGATGCCAGGTTTTTATCGCCTTGTGCAAACGTTTTTAATTATTTATTTATTTATTTATTTAGTTTATTTAACCTCTTAGCGCACAGCCCCTAGTGGTGGGCACACCCGCGTGCCTAAATTACTAAACTCAAACATTCGGTGCTACTGCAACCAAACTATAAGAGGAAACGACAAAATTTACGTTGTAGTTTTATTAGTACACTATGCATGACAACTATGCCGAATACGGAGTTTGTGAGTGTCACCATTGTCGCGTATGACGTCCATTTAACAAGCACCCCCCCGCGCTGTCTCATCTGCAATTATACCCCCCATGCATGACACATTGACCAATAGCGTCAATCTGACAGTTCATAAAAATATTCTTGCACCACCAAAAATTCGTATTCCGTCATAGCAACAAGATAAAGCCAAGATTGGCCAGATGCAATGCTTATACAGCAGGAAAAAATGCTGCTCACTGAATAGTGAAATAAACAAGATTAATTACAGTATAATTATCTGATGTCATTCAACTATGAATATCAGGGACTAAATATTGAATAAGCGTACAATCGCATAATTGGTTTTACGCTTGGAGGTGTCCTTTTAAATATTCAGTGGTCATTTATTGTCTTGGACGATCCGTTTGTGAAATATAAACTCATTTGCAACGCCAGTATAGCATCTGAAACAGCTGTGCGTAAAACCACACATGCTGTCAATTTCACTGTAGTCAATTAGAGTTAATTCTGGTTTGATTGACACTTGTTTTATCCAGTAGCAGACAGTATACGCTTTCCAATTACGTATGGCGCGACTAATTTCACGTTCGGAACGTAAATATAAATCCCAGCGTAACAGGAAGTTGTGTGATATTGTCTCACGTGTGCGCATTCGGTCTCAAGCTGAATCTTTGCTTTCCGAATTTAGGAAACTGTTATTGTACTTAAAAATTTTAGCATGGCTAAAGCATATCCCAGGCAAGAGGATATTGATTTCTGGGGAGATTCGGAAGCGGAGAGCGAGGGAGGCTGTTCTGAGCCGGACAGCGTTGATTCTCTTCTCGAGGAAGCATATGAACTCGGCGAAGATGTGCTCCTCGACATGTACGTATTAGTTTTCGCAGTATTTCAGTTATTTACGTTTTTTTCACTTTACCTTTGCCTTTACAATATTTTTGATACAGCTAGTGCTGATAGTTGACAACTGTTCGCCTTTGCGAATTATGCAGAGCATATTTGCATTGGGTTTCTAACTAATGGCTGTTATAGTCGCATAGTTAGCGTAGTGGCTCGTTGTGGTCAGCTTTGCCAGAATTCATACTACTCACAATGGAATTGACTGTTTCTAGAGGTTAACGCTATTCTCTAATGAGTACATTTGACATACTGTATGCGTTATATTTCATGCACCGATTTGCTGTGAAGCTGGAACATTGTCAGCATTTTCCTGATGGTGGAATTTTATCTTTTTATTGTAGGTAAGGTAAACCGTTTGGTATTAGTGTCTCCATGGGCTATACTTGTCCCTTTGGGCATGGGAAATACTTATTCAAATTTTCTATATTCTGTTATGTACTGGATGAATGTAAAGTTGGTGTACAAATAGAAACATTTGTGAAACACACAGAAATCCCAGAGTGTGCAAAAAATACTGTACTGTAGAGTACTGAGAAAGTGTTATTGAGTTGCATGAGTGAGATTACATGTGTTGCTGTGTGTACCAGTGTGTTATAATGCTTTTGCATTGTGTCATTGTTCGTATTCAAAAATTTCACTATTTCTGCAGGGATGAAGATGCTGGACCCTCCACCTCTGCTGCTCTAGCAGTGCCCTTTGCTGCTCCTCCCTCTCCTGCTCCTCAGGCCTGCAAGACTGGCGCCCTCACCACCGCCATTGTTACAGCTTCTGCCACTGCTCCCGCTCCTGTGATGTCTCCACCTGTCACTCGAGCCCGCAGGGCTGCCTCTGCTGCCACTGCTCCCGCTCCTGTGATGTCTCCACCTGTCACTCGAGCCCGCAGGGCTGCCTCTGCTGCCACTGCTCCCGCTCCTGTGATGTCTCCACCTGTCACTCGAGCCCGCAGGGCTGCCTCTGCTGCCACTGCTCCTGCTCCTGTGATGTCTCCACCTGTCACTCGAGCCCGCAGGGCTGCCTCTGCTGCCACTGCTCCCGCTCCTGTGATGTCTCCACCTGTCACTCGAGCCCGCAGGGCTGCCTCTGCCACCCCTGCTGCACGCCCCCATAGAGGTTCAGAGGCTGCTGCTGGTTCTTCCACTCCTGCTCCTGGTCGTCCCCGCAGGGCTTCATCAGGAACAAGTGAGGCCAAAAGAAGAGCCACAGAGCCTGATTCAGAGGGGGAATGGCAGGACATCCGTGTTGAGGATGAGGAGCCTCATCAGTTCCCCTTCAGCCCACAGAGGACCCCTGGAGTTCAGCTGGATGTCACAAAAGAATACAGCCCCTTGGAACTGTTCCAGCTGTTCTTTAGCAAGGAGGCCATTGAAGTTCTTTGTGACAACACCAACAAGAACGCACAGCACAAGCAACGGAAGCAGTGGACAGATGTAGATGCTAACGACATGCTGCACTACCTGTCCATTGTCCTTTACCAGGGTCTGATGAGGCCCCATTCTGTTCGGGACCTGTGGAGGGCGGATCGGCTTTACAAACTTCCCTTTCCACCAAGTGTGATGCCAGGCTACAGGTTTGTTGCCATCAGTGCCTGCCTTCACATGAGCGATCCAGCAGCAGACATCCTCAATGACCAGCTGAGAGGGCAGCCTGGTTATGACGGCCTGTTCTGGGTGAAGCCACTGCAGGACCAGATCCTGACCGCATGCAGGGCTTTTTACCATCCACATCAGAGCCTTGCCATCGATGAGCGCATGGTAGCCATGAAAGCGCAGCACGGGATGAAGCAGTTTATGAAGGATAAACCAACGAAATGGGGCTTCAAGCTGTTTGTCCTGGCTGACAGCAAGACTGGCTACACATGTGATTTCAACATCTACCAGGGAAGAGCGCTCACCCCTAGTGGAAATGGGCTGAGTTATGACGCTGTCATGAACCTGATTCGGGTGCCGTACCTTGGAACGGGTTACCACATCTATGTGGATAACTTCTACACGAGTGCGGCTCTCTTCAGGCAGCTCTACCGGATCCACTACGGGGCCTGTGGCACCATCAGGCAGAACAGGATTGGGTTTCCCAGGACCACGGTGAATGCTCTGCCCAAGACAGCTGTGCGAGGGGACATGCGCTGGATCAGGGATGGATCCCTGCTGTATGTGAAGTGGAGGGTCTGTAGGGATGTCACTATGTGTTCCTCCATTCACAAGGCGTACAGTGGGAGGACAACTCAGCGGCGTGTGAAGAGCCCTGATGGCACCTGGTCACGGCAGGCTGTTCCAGTCACAGAGCCAGTTCTTGACTACAACAGGTACATGGGCGGTGTTGACCTGTCAGACGCTCTCATCCACTACTACAGCGTCACACAGAAGAGCACACGCTGGTATCGGAAGCTGTTCCTCCACTTTGTTGACATCGCGGTGGTGAACAGCTTCATAATTCAAAAAGAGCTGGTTTTGGAGAAACATCACACTCCCCTGACACAGAAGAAGTTCAGGGAGGTCCTATGTGCACAGTTGGCTGACGTGGGCAAGGGTGGCAGCACAGAGCAGGTGGAAGAAGAGGAGATGGTGATGGCGGCTCACCAGCCACAGGAGGCAGCAGTGGAAAGAAGGTCACTGGGCTGTTTCCCTGTACCAGTGACCGATGTGAGCTCCTCTGATGTCCGTGACAAGGCCACAAAGGGGAGGAGGCACTGCGTACTCTGCCACAGCAGGAATCTGTACAACAGCCGGTCCTGTGATGTACCCCTCTGCATTGTGGCAGACCGCATCTGCTTCACAGAGTGGCATGACCTCCAGAGGAGTCAGGCACTGTGAAGGACTGTGCATGCAGCCCCAGTGTCTTGTGTACATAGTTTTCACCATTTGAGTTTTCACCTTTCATTTACTATGCCTCCTAAAGTCCAACCCCTCGTCCACGTCGTAGGAGGTGGTAACAGCACATTGTCTTTCAGCTAGCAGCATTCTTTTTTCTTCCTTGGAAATGCCTGTTTTGTTGAGTTACTGTGCTGGCTAACGGGGCTCTGGTGAAAAATTGACAAATTTCAGTGGTTTATAATGGACAAAAATTATTTTATTCATTTTCTGAGAGGTTTTGGATAGGTTTTTGGACCCTGAGATATCCATCCCCTATACTGATGAAAATATGGTAATTCTCATATTGGTAAGTATGGAAAAAGTGAGTTTCATGAGTCAACAGTTGATTTTTATTGAAACATTTATTAACATGTGATTATTTTATGATTTACAGCAATGCATAATTTAGCCATTTTGGATAGATTTGGAGACGTTAAAGGACACCAGGGTACACTGCTTACATTTTGCTTTGTAGATCATTAGTAGTTTTGCATATTACTCTCAGATTTTGCACACTTGTTGTCAAAGAGTTCCTGATCCTGGAAATGTATAGTTTTACCTCCTAGCACTTGTGATTCTTAGCATTTTGTTGAAAAATAAAGGAGAACAACTTCATTTTTGCATTTTCATGTACATTTCTTTTGTATTTGTGAGGCTTTATTCATGTCTAAACTATGAAAATAAACTCTAATTAATTAATATTGCAAATGGTAGAAGTGTCTTGCTTTATTTAAGCCATTTTCCAAGTCTCTCTGATGCTCACATCCAGAGTTATGCAGCCTTAAGTAGGGTACCCCCCAAATGGGTAAGAATTGGCAAAATTTGGCTTGTGCCTTAAGAGGTTAAACAGGGACAGTGTACAAAGAACATTAACCTTATATAAAACAAGGAAAGATGTAATGTACCGGGTTATAGCAATTTGCTCATTTCCACCCGTAGTCCCTGGGCAGGTAAGTGAATGAAATGTGAATTGGAAAAGGAGGGGGTTGATGCACTGACATCTTTTAGAAGTCTTCTCTCCTTTGTGCAGGGCAGGGAGCCTACGTGTCCAGTGAGAGGGCTGGCACTAGGCCAAGCAGGAAAGATTTGGAAGGAGGTGGCCCACCCGGACCTGCTGAACCGCCATCGGGACCTGGCCTGGCAGGTGGCGCACGGGGTCCTCCCTGTACGAGCAGTAATGCACAGAAGAGGGATGTCAAGAATTGCAGTGTGCCCTAGAGATGGCTGTGGCTATGAAGAGCCAGTGCGGCACCTCCTGTGGGACTGTGAGGCGGCCCAGGCCCTCTGGAAGGAGGTGTGCCCTCTGCTCCAGCACCTGCACCTGCACCCAGGGATAACACTGCCAGCTGGTCTTATATGGGACAAAAGGAAAAATAAAAGCAAATGCGTGGACTCAAGCATGGCAGGTGGTGAACTGCACAGAAGAGGCCCTGTGGAAGGCAAGATGCCTGCTGGTGCTGGAGGACAAATTACTGAAGAAGGAACAAATGAAGAGGGTGGCCTGGGCCGCAGTAAAAGAATACATGTTCCGAGACGGTCGACGGAAGGAGGATTAGACTGCTCAGGTCCAGGACTCCCATTATGATGGGACAGCAGGTAAGGAGTGAAGGCAGTTGTTTAAAGACACGTCCTGCCCTGCACGAAAGCATAGTGTCTAATTTTATTGGGATTGCTTTTAAAATGTATGTAAAATAAATTTATTGGAATGGGATGGAGTTTTGGAAGATTTTGGAGTGTGTTGTGCATGGAAAATGGTTTGTGTTTTTAAAATATAATGTTTTATTTGGAATTTGTAGAAATTGAGTACATTTAGATTGTCATCAATTTTAAATCAAATTCCTGGAAATTTTTTTTTTTTAACATGCTTGGTATTTTATTTTTATAAATATTATAATGTTTGTAAAGTTTTAAATGTGTTGAAATGTGTACAGTGTTTGTAAGGCTTGAAATGCTTGGAAAACAAAATGTTTTGATATAATTAAAAAATTTCAAAAGTTAAAGTGGTTCACCCAGGGCGAGGCTCGGCCATTGCCGGCTGTGAGAAAGTAGAATGTACTCGATGGCGCCGTGGCGTCTATAGACCGTGAAGCGGGCAGAAAAGTAAGAAAAGTGGCTAAAATCCACGGAAGCAACTTTGCTGCAGGTCAGTCGCATTGCAACGGCATATGGCAAGTCCTAAAAAATTTAATGGATTGCCCGCATTTTTAAACTGCAAGTGAGTGTAACTCATTTAACCAGGGGGCGCGACTTCGTCAGGGTTTTCAATGCTGCGGCCGGTGCGAGAAACGAGCCGTTAACTTCCCTGTCTAAAACACGACGAATGTTTCGCCCCATCTCTTTCCACTCCGTAGCATTTTCTTACTTTTTTCAGAGGGGGTGGCTACTGCCATTTGTAAAGCCATAAGTGATCGCACAAGGTTTGCAAAACATTACATTTGCATACATTTTCCCAATATTTTATCAGGCAAGCCCTTTTACCCAAAGCGACGTGCAATAAGTGTATGCCGAAGGTCGTTGCAAGAACTACAGAACGTACGTCCGACAAGGTTCAATTCTCATAAAGAATCAGCTACCCCGAGCCATTAACATAGCCAGTTCAATCCGTAAGCAGAAGCCCAATGTACATTGCGAAGCCTGGCATCGCAGTCACGTCAGGCACAGCGGATTTAACTAGGAATAATTCTAATTCAGATATATGAAAATACCATTTTCACTAGCCAAAACGGAATTACAGACGTCATAAATAGCTGATCATTCGGTATGTGCGACGATTCGAATGGCCATACTTGTGATGTCATTATGGATATCTTTAAAGTTATTGTGACAAGTGAAAGCATGTTTTCAGAAGTCTTTTGTCTTGTTTTGTTTTCTTTTGACTGTTAGGTACAGACACTTCTGAAAGGATTAGGATTTAGAGAAGCACGAGCGCATCCCGGTTTGGGATTTCCGGCCGGGGTTAGCCGTGTAGAAAGACCTTTAAAAGAATTAAAATAGGGAAAGCGCCAGTTCGGGGAGTGTTTGCGGTAGCTAGGAGTAGGTAGCTGACTACTGCGGCCACTGATTGTCGGGTGAAGCGTTTTTTTTTTTAATCAGGTAAAGCGGTGGTTTGGAAGTGGGGCGCGACGGGAAGTACTGAATTTGCTTCTTACTGGTTCACTGGATTAAATTGATTGAGCGTTACATTTGGTAATCGGTAGTCGGTCGAGTGAGGAGTAAAGGGTGGGAGTGTCGGCCGATGGCCTGTATAGGACTCTCACGCTGCTGCTCGTTGATTGTGGTAACATGGAGGGAGGTAGATGAAGACAGCTATAACAGCATGGAGTTGAATGAGGAGGAGGGCTATGGGGGTGAATGGGAACAGGTGGGGAAGGGAGGTGGGCGTCGGACGGCTAAGAGGAAGAAAAAGAGTGACTAATCTAGGAGAAACCGAGAGTGAGGGACGGGAGGATGAGGCAAGGAGTTCAAAGACAGG
Source organism: Anguilla anguilla (assembly GCF_013347855.1). Lineage (NCBI taxonomy): Eukaryota > Metazoa > Chordata > Actinopteri > Anguilliformes > Anguillidae > Anguilla > Anguilla anguilla. The sequence goes on along the minus strand of NC_049219.1, from coordinate 180,437 downwards.
ATCCCTTAATGTTGTGGTGAGGTTTGAGGTGGAGTGAAGAAAACGGACCTGCTTAAACTCACATATCTAATCAGAGCACAAGTAGGTGAAGTCAAGTTTGCGAAAGTGCTAGGGGATGGTAACTTGCTAATTGGATGCAACTCTGAGAACCAAGTAGAAAAGGCGGAGAAAGCTACTATGTATAGGAAAAGTTAGTCGCAAAAACAGTGAAAGTTGGAGAGCCGAGTCTGAATGGGTGTAAGGGGGTGAAAACAGGGATCCCCCTTAGTGTAAGTATGAAGGAGTTAGCAGAAAACTTGAAAGTACGTAGCAGTAAAGTTAAAAATGTTAAAAGAATGACAAGAGGAGCTGAGAAAAAAGATACAGAAACAGTGCTGATTGAGTTTGATGCCAAAGATATCCCGAAATAATTTTTTTTTGGATTTATTAAATATAGGCCTAGTATGAGGGAATTTGTCCCAAAACCAATGAGGTGTTACAATTGCCAGGAGTTTGGGCACATAGCTAAGGTGTGCAAGGGCAAGAGAAGATGTGCAAGGTGTGGTGGTGATCATGAATATGGAAAGTGTGGGTCAGGTATAAAACCGAAATGCTGTAACTGTGGAGGTGAACATAGTGTTGAGTACTGGGGATGTGAAGCAATGAAGCGTGAGGTTGCAGTACAGAAGGTTAGAACAAAAGAGAAAGTATCTTATGCCGAGGCAGCTAAGATGGCTGGACAGGAGAAACTGAATGACAAGCAGGGGGGAGGGAAAGAGCAAACGGCGGCAAGTATAATGCAAGAGGTGGAAAAGAAGTTGTTGATAGAGAAAAAGAAACTGATGACGTTTATAGCGGGAGTTATAAACGCAACTGCGGATGTAAATTCAAAAACGGAAAGAATCAAGATTATTGTCAAAGCCGCTGTGCATCACCTGGGTATAAGAGGGTTAAAATGGGAGGAAGCCAGGGAAGAGTTAAGTGTTCAGGCAAGTCAAGAAACGCAATGTATTGGGTTATAGTAGTATGAATGTTAATTATCCAATGGAACGCAAGAAGCTTGATTGCTAATGGACAGGATTTTAAAAAGTTCATTTATAGTCAGAAGGAAAAACCAGACCTGCTGTGTATCCAGGAGTCATGGTTAAAACCAAGTTTAGATATTATAATAAATGGATACATGGCAATCAGGCGAGACAGGAAGGATGGGGCAGGAGGGGGTTGTGTCACCTTTGTGAAGGAGGGCATTCCTTATAGAAATATTGATATTGGAAATGAGTTGGAGTGTGCGGTTATTGAAGTGTGGGCAGAAAGGAAGAACCTGGTGGTTATAATCTTTTATAATCCATGCAGGAAATTAGAACTCAGCAGACTGGAAGACATAGAAGAATTAAATAGAGGAAGCATTGTGTGGTGTGGAGACTTCAATGCACATAATACGTTATGGGGGAGTGATAAAACAGATCACAATGGGCAGGTAGTGGAAGAGTTGTTGGATGGAAAGCATCTTGTCTGTATTAATGATGGCAGAAACACAAGGATAGATGTGAACACTGGAAAGGAGTCTGTACTAGATCTGACGTTAGTGACCAATACCTTAGCGCCATTGTGCAAATGGGATGTGTATCAGGAAGGGACCATAGGTAGTGACCATTAACCAATATAAAGTAAAATAAATATAGTAATGATACAGAATACAGAGAACACAGGTGGTAAATGGATTTTTGGAAAAGCTAACTGGGGAAATTTCATTACTGAAAGTGATAAACAGCTACAGCAGATTAGCGACAATATGAGTATAGAAATGAGTAACTGCAAAATATTGCAGGGTATAATGGCAGCTGCAATAAGTTGTATTCCTAAAAGTACAGGTAGGACAAAGAGGAAATTAGTACCGTGGTGGGATGATAAGTGCAAACAAGCAGTAAAGAGTAGGAACAAGGCATTTAAACTGGTCAAAAGATCCCATAATTTTCAGCATTTGGTCCAGTACAAAAAAGCACAGGCAATGGTTAAGAAAACGATAAGACAGACAAAGAGGTCATATTGGAAGACGTTCTGTGGGTCAATTGGGAACACCACTCAGATAGGAGAAGTTTGGGGAATGATAAAGAAAATGGGAGGAGATAGGAGGGAATGGAACTACCCTGTCCTGAGCACCGGAAATGAAGTGGCGAAAACCAATAAAGAAAAGGCTGAATTACTTTTAAAAAACTTTTGTTACAGTACACAGTTCCTATAATCTGAATGAGGAAGGAAAGCAAGGCAGGGAAAAAACCAAAGCTGGAAACATGGATGCACTAAGGAGAAAGAATACCAGTGGAAATGAATTAGATGTCCCATTTACTGTTGGAGAGATGAAGAGGGCATTAGGCAAAACAGGAATGAGTGCTCCGGGAAAAGATAGAATAAGCTATATAATGATTAAACATTTAAGTGAAGGAGGATTAAATAAATTACTGATGTTATTCAATAAAGTGTGGAAGGAGGGGCGAGTCCCTATGAGCTGGAAGGAAGCAATTATCATTCCAATCAGAAAGCCTGGGAAAGATCCTAGTAAGCCAGGAAACTACAGACCCATTGCTTTAACGTCACATATATGTAAACTAATGGAACGGATGGTTAATGAGAGGCTCATGCACTTTTTGGAGAAAGGGGGACTGATGGCTGCATATCAGAGTGGATTTAGGAGAGGCAGGAACACAATGGATCCAGTTCTGTGTTTAGAGGATGAGATAAGAAAAGCCCAGGTGAATAAAGAGATTGTGGCCGCAGTATTTTTCGATGTGGAAAAATCTTATGATATGCTATGGAAAGAAGGGTTGTTAATCAAGCTTCATAAAATGGGAATTGAGGGAAACATCTTCAATTGGATTAGGGATTTTCTAATTGATAGGTCAATTCAGGTCAAGATAGGGTCAGAGGTCTCAGGTAAACATGCTGTAGAAAATGGTACGCCCCAGGGGAGTGTTGTAAGTCCTACTTTATTTTCAGTCATGTTAAATGATATATTTGAAAGTATACCGTTAGGCATGGGAAGGTCTCTGTTTGCAGATGATGGGGCTTTATGGAAGAGGGGAGGGAACCTAGAACATAGTTAAAAAATTACAAGAAGGGATAAATCGAGTGGAAAGATGGGGAATAGCATGGGGTTTTTAATTTTCTGTGGAAAAAACAAAAATTCTGTTCTTCACAAGTAAGAAAATCAGGGAAGCAAGGAATCTGAAGTTATACGGAAGTAACCTAGAGAGAGTAGAATGCGTTAGTTTCTTGGGAGTACATTTTGATCCCAGACTAGCATGGAAAGAGCACATAAGAAGCATAGTGGGAAAAAAGTAAGAAAGTCATTAATGTTATGAGATGTCTTGCTGGGCTGGAATGGGGAGCTGATATAGCGTCATTGAAGTATATATATGTAGTGCTAATCCGGGCAAGAATTGATTATGGTAGTGTGGTGTATGGCTCAGCAGCCAAGACTGTGCTGTCAGACCTGGATGTTGTGCAGGCTCGTGCTCTGAGGATTTGCCTCGGGGCAGTAAAAACGGCGCCAGTGTGTGCACTGCAAGTTGAGGCAGGAGAAATGCCTCTCTGGATTCGTAGGAAACAGTTGATGGCCAATTACTGGATAAATTTAAGGGGGGACACAGAAAGTCATCCAACCTAGAGGGTATTGGGGGCTAGTTGGGAGAGGGAAAAAGCACAAAAAACAAGCTTTGGATGGGTAGGCAAGGACGTTGCAGAACAAATGCAAATCCATGAAATTGAATTTTGTCCAACTTTGTTGTGGCCTGTGAGACCAGCCTGGATGTTACAAAATGCTTATGTGGACATGGAACTATTGGATATAAAGCACAGAAATAAAACAGCAGATTTAGTTCAGGAATATTACATGCATAGGGACAGGAATTACATTGACTATTTACAGATTTTTACAGTTCCGGAAGTAATTCCAGGGAGAGTGATTGTCGGGTGTTTTTGTGTTGGCCGTGAATGTTTACGCTTCACCAGACAAGCAGGACAGGTGGGAACAATTGGACAGGGTGGCTTCCTGCTGGGGAGGGAACCTTTGTTATTTTTAGGGGATTTTAATTGTGTTTTGGAGAGAGAGGGCCGGAAAGGGATGGGTGAAAATTTTAGATCTGATAAAACCTCTGTATATTTAAAAAATATTTTAAAATGATCAACGTTTTTAAATCCTTGAACCCAAGCGAGGGTGGGTATACGTGGAGTAGTGCGGATGGGGAAAAAGCTTCTAGAATTGATTTTATGTTTTGTAGAGAGTTAAATGGGAAAATTTTTAACCTAACACCAGTTTTTTTTTCAGACCACCTTTTAATAAAATGTGAATTCGATATTAAAGGGGGAGGTAGGAAGGGAACTAAATTGTAATTTACTTAAGGAAAAGAAAGTGTTTGAAAGTTTTAGAAAGGAGTATTTGAAATGGCAGTCGTATCAAGAATTATATGGATCAAGAACAGAATGGTGGGAGGTGACAAAAGTTAAAATAAAAAGTTTTTTTATAGAAGCGGGAAAGAGGACGAGAGCAAAAGAACGGAGGGAGTGGGCTGGACTACAAAAGAGACTGAACAGATATGCCGCGTTGATACAGGAAGGGTTTGATTTTCAAGAGGAGATGAAGGAGGTTAAACAAATCATGAAGGAGAAAGCAAAGGAGGAAAGTCTTTAAATAAGTTTTAGATATAAAGAAAAAGAAAGAGACGAGGATGAAAAATGCTCAAGGTATCTTTTTTTAAAATTGGTGGCACGGGGAAAGATGAAAGGTTTGAAGAGGGAGGATGGGCAGATAGAGAAAGATACGGAAGGGATGACTAGAGTGGTGGAGAATTTTTATAAAGAACTTTTTAAAGAAAAATAAATTTTACATGGGAGGGTTCAGGAGGTGTTGGGGAGTGTAGAGAGGTTTGTGGAGGAGGACGGGTTTTTAGCACCCATAAACCCTTTAGAATTAAATGAAAGCATTAAGTCGTTTAAAAAAAGGAAAACACCTGGGTTAGACAGGCTTCCTATAGAATTTTATAGTGCTTTCTGGGACTTAGTTGGGCCGGACATTTTAACTGTTTTAATGAATTTGACGATTTAAAAAAAAATTCCAGAAAGTTTTAGATTTAGGCTTTGAGAAAGCGTACGATCGGGTCTCGCACCAGTACATGTTTCATGTACTGCGAAAAATGGGGTTTCCTGAGGGTTTTTTTTAGCTCGGGTGGGGCTCCTGTATACGGAGGTAAGGAGCAAGATCCTGGTAAATGGGCGTTTATCTAAAACAGTGGCAGTGAACTGTGGCGTCCGGTAGGGGTGTCCTTTATCCCCGCTACTCTTCGTTTGTTGCGTTGAGCCGCTGGCACAGATCTTGAGAAGGGACACCTGGATTTCGGGGGTAAAAATACCGGGTAGTGGGGGGAGGGAGGCCAGGTGTATCCTCTATATGGATGATGTCACAGTTTTAGCTTCGGACGCGGTATCAGTCGCCAGGGTTTTAGATTTAACAGAGTTTTTTGGGCAGGCCTCGGGGGCAAAACTGAATAAAGACAAAACGGTTTTTAAAGTGTATGGAGAATGGACACAAAGGGAATTGCAAAGTCTTCCTATAAAAATTGATGACAATGATATGAAGGTGTTAGGTGTGAGATTTGACAAAGAAGGGTTGGGTGGGAAAAATTGGGAGGACGTTTTAATGAAAGTTAAAAAGAAATTGCAGTTCTGGAGTTTTAGGAAGTTGACGTACGAAGAGAAGGTTTTGATTTTAAAATCCGTCATTTTACCATTGCTTTTATTTTTCGGTGTAGTGTTCGTACCATCTCGTTCTGTGTTGGCCCGTCTGGACTTTTTAGTTTTTCGTTTTTTCTGGGGCGGGGGATGGGAAAGGCTGCAAAGGGTGTGGGTGAAAAAGGAGCGGGGCAAAGGGAGTGCCGGATTTTAATGTGCCAGTTTGTGGCCCTTCATGTGCCCTTGTGTGTGAATTCAGCAAATAAGGCTTCATGTTTCGTACGGTTTTTTATTGGGGTTTTTTTTTGAGAAGGTTGGGGATTTTAAAAACAAACTGTACTGTAGTGTACTTGATATTATAACATTTAACATTTTTTCAAAAAAAAAAAAAAAAGGTGGTTGTTACGATCAGCCCCTAGCCAGTCGCAACATAAACGAGAATCACGCAAAATAGTCGCAATTCAAAAATATCTTTAAAGAACACTACAAAAGAACCAAAATGCGCAGTGTAGCCAGACTGCAGGTTGTCCTCTGAATGGAGAGAGAGAGTGAGCATCAGCCAGAGGGCCCCTTAAGTCGGACCCCTTCCAGGTGACACCCATTTCCTATTAGGAAGACAATCAAACAAATGTCGCAACACCACTTTCAGCTACTAGGGCACAAGGTCAGGGAACCATAACACCCCCCACACCAAATGGTGACACCAGTCACCACCAAAACAGTCACAAATCATAGGCAAAATATATAATACACCATCATACATATATACAGGGACTCAGACCCTACTACTACCCACCAACCAGTGCCCACTCACCGACCCGTATCACCATCCCAACACGTCCAACGACCCCGGTGCCTGGGAAAGTTGAAACAGAAGGGAGAAGCAAGGCATAGAGAGCGACCCGGAGATGGAGAGAGGACAAGAGACCCAAAAAGAGTGTCGCCCTACACCCTCGACAACGCATCAGCTAGAACGTTGTCTTTACCACGGATATGAACAATCTCAAAGTTGAATGCTTGGAGTATAAGGCTCCAGCGCATCAACCTCTGATTTGAATTCCGCATGTGGTTCAAGAAGACCAACGGATTATGGTCTGTGTGTACTAGAAAAGGGCATGAAGAGGAGCCAACATAAACCTCGAAGTGTTGGACAGCGAGAACCAGGGTGAGTGTCTCCTCCTCCACGGTTGAGTATGCACGCTGCTGCGGACTAAACTTCTTGGAGAAGTAGCAGACAGGATGTTCAATGCCATTAGAAGCAACCTGGAGAAGAACAGCACCTGCCCCAAAATCCCTTGCATCCACAGCAAGACGGAAAGGCTTCGAGAAGTCTGGAGCCGCTAATACTGGGGCACTAACTAGCAGAGCTTTGGCATTTTGAAATGCACACTGGCTGGAATCAGACCAGTGGAAATCAACCTTGGGGCTAATGAGATCGGTCAAAGGGGCGACAACAGACGAGAAGTTTTTACAGAAATTCCTGTAATATCCAGCCATACCTAAGAATCGCCGTACCTCTCGGCGGGTGGTTGGTACAGGAAACTGACAAATAGCCTCAACCTTTGCTCCTACGGGACGCACTTGCCCCCTGCAAATGACCTTACCCAAGTAGGTTACAGTAGCTCTACCAAACTCACACTTGGCAAGGTTGATGGTAAGGTTAGCAGCCAACACAGTCAAAAGGCTCCTTTATATGACCCAAATGTGTGGACCACATCATCCAGATATGCCTCACAGCTGGAAAGACCAGACAAAACGTGGTTAATAAGACGTTGGAAGGTTGCAGGCGCATGCCAAATGGCATTACCTTGTACTGGAGGAAAGAGTCTGGCGTAACAAATGCAGATATCTCTCTAGCGCGAGTGGACAATGGAACCTGCCAGTAGCCTTTCAGAAGGTTGAATTTACTGACAAATCTGGCAGATCCCACCCTATCGACACAATCGTCCATTCGCGGTAGGGGATAGCAATCAGGTTTAGTGACAGAATTAATCCTTCGATAATCTGCACAGAAACGATATGATCCATCCGGTTTGTTTACTAAAAAAAACATGGAGAACTCCATGGACTTGAGCTCGGTTCAGCAATATTGTGTGACAACATATAATCAACCTCCTTTTTCAAGAGCTCACGCTTCAAGGGGTTGACCCAATAAGCATGTTGCTTAATGGAGAGTGCAGAACCTACATCAATGTCATGCTCCATGAGAGATGTACAACTGGGCACATCAGGAAAAAGAGAAGGGTAAGACTGAACTAAAGCGACAATGTCAGCCTTCTCAGCACCTGACAGGTGAGGGAGATGATCAGGAAAAGAGGAAAACATCTCAGAATTCTGTAAGCGACCCTCCATCACACACTGAGATGGAGCAGTCACACCCTCCTCGTTCTCCAAGAGTGAGGTCAATGCAACATTCCTACCCTAGGAATGAACAGTCACATCCCCAACACTCCTCTCCAGGAGTGGAGACGAGGCAACAGTCAGCCCTGGGAAGGTGCAGGAAGGCGAAGGTAAATGTGGGAGCACAGCGGGGAGTGATACAGGCTTTGCAGTAGGCCCCCTCCCATGGTAGGGCTTTAACATGTTGACGTGACACAGTTGCGTAGGCCGTCGCCTATCAGGGGTGATGATAACAGTCACGTTCAGATACCTTACGTTCCACCACGTATGGACCACTATACCTTGCCTGTAGAGCAGAACCAGCAATGGGCAGCAGAACCAACACCTCATCACCGGGGGCGAACTTCCGGACCTGGGCTTTACGGTCAAACCAGTGTTTCATTTTCCCCTGAGCAACTTCTAGGTTCTGCTTGGCCAAGTCACGGGCTAGGTGTAATTGAGAGCGAAATTTGCTGACATACTCCAACAAATTATGCTGAGGAGTTTCCTTAAGCTACTGGTCCCTCAACAGGGCCAGAGGACCACGCACCGTGTGACCAAACACCAATTCCGCAGGACTGAACCCTAAAGACTCCTGCACTACCTCTCTGGATGCAAAAACCAACCAGGGAATGCCCTCTTCCCAATCCTTTCCGAGCTCCAAACAGTAAGTACGAAGCATAGTCTCAAGGGTTTGGTGAAACCTTTCTAAGGCCCCCTGGCTCTCAGCATGATAAGCACTGGAGACATTATGCTTGATTTGGAGCTGTTGAAGGACTTGGGCAAAAACACGTGACATGAAGTTGGTTCCCTGGTCGCTTTGAACGACCCTAGGGAGGCCAAAAACAGAGAAGAACTTGATTAAGGCTTTGATGACTGCTTTTGCAGTAATCTTCCGCAGAGGGACAGCCTCTGGGAAGCGAGTAGCAGCACACATGATTGTTAATAAGTACTGATGGACCCCTTTTTGTCTGTGGAAGAGGCCCAACACAATCCAGAATTATATGCTCAAAGGGCTCTCCAACTACTGGGATTGGGTAAAGGGGTGCAGGAGGAATGGTCTGGTTAGGTTTCCCGGTAACCTGACAGACATGACACGTTTTACAGAATTTCACCACATCCCGCTTTAAGCCGGGCCAAAAGAAATGCCGAAGGATGCGATTGTATGTTTTATTAATCCCTAGATGTCCGGCTAAACCATCGTGAGCCACACTCAAAACCTTGTTTCTGTAGTTAGATGGAATTACTATCTGAGAAATTACCTTCTACTCATCAGGAACATCATGCGGCCTCCATGTCCTCATCAACACTCCATCCCTAAGGAAATATCCTTGGAGCACAGCATCAATCTCCTGATCAGGAGACACAGACTCAAACAGAGACACAAGGGTTGGATCAGCCTTCTGAGCAGAGATTAATTGTGCTCGAAATAGTGGCATGTCACAAATGGTGGTATTCACAGTATCACCCTTCTCTGGAACAAGGTCTTCAGATGTCTTGACCATGGGGAGAAAGACAGACTGTGAGTCAGACATTTCAGGATGCCCAAAAAACGTGACACAAAGGTCGTCAAAACACTCTTCCTGCAAGTCGCTAGCATCACGTTGCTTTGCCATAGCACGAGTGACAGCACATGTAGGGAAAACATCAGGATATTTCTGTTCCAACTCATCTGGGCCCTCGCACACCAATGGCACAGAGACAACTTCAGGTGGAGTGTCAGATTGTCTCCAAACATTTCCACCTGCCAGATCATTCCCCAAAATAAATGTAACACCAGGCACGGGGAGGGACGGTCGCACTCCCACTACGACACTGCCAGTCACTAGGTCAGAAATTAAATCAATGCGATGTAAGGGCACGTCAACAAAGCCCATCTCAAACCCTCGGATTAAAACACTCGTGCCAGTGGAGGTCTGTTCAGACAGGGGTAAAACTCCTTCTAATAAGAAGGACTGAGCAGCGCCTGTGTCTCTGAGGATACAGACTGGTGCATTTCCACCCTGCCCAGGTATTGACACAGAGCCATTCATGAGAAATGGAGTGTAATTCTTTTGAGTACTAGAGCATTTGAAAGGTGAGACATGGAATTCAGGTTCAGCAACGTCACAAGAAGTCAAAGGAGCTACCAGGCCAACAGATTTAGCACCCTGCTGTTTTTCTCTGACACTAAAGCAATTGGAGATCCTATGTCCTGTCTTTTTGCAGTAAAAACAGACTCCATCAGGGTATTTACCCACAGGGCTAGACTTATCAGCCAGTGGCACAGATGGCACAGGGCCAGTGGAAGTGGGCTTGAAGGAACGAAAACCCCCTTGATGTCTGTCTTTGCCCTCATTACGATGTTTTTCCCCAAACACAATCTTATGGGTTAACACAAATTCATCAGCAAGGACGGCAGCTTCTGACATCTCAATGAACAAAAAGTAATCAAGGTAAGTGGAAATGGCCTCAGGCAGACCATTCTTAAACTCCTCCAGAACCACCATCCCACAGAGTTGTTCCTTAGTCTCAGCCTTCTGAGATCGACACCACCTATCAAACAACTGCCCCTTCTCCCTTGCAAACTCCACATAAGTGTGTTTATCCTGCTTAGCATAGCGTCGGAACTTCTGTCGGTATGCTTCAGGTACCAGTTCATATGTACGCAAGATGGCAACCCGGACTAAATCATAATCAACACTGTCTTCAAATGATAAAGTTGAATATGCCTCTTGGGCCTTACCAGTAAGGACACATTGCAGCAGCAAAGTCCATACATCCTTCGGCCAATTTAAAGAGGTGGCCACTCTCTCAAAACGAGAAAAGTACCCCTCTACCTCTTTTTCTGAAAACGGAGGAACCATACGAATATGCCTACCTACCTCAAATGCAACAGGAGGTGTAGTCTTCTTGCCTTCAATATCTAACCTCTTCATCTCCAAATCTGCCTCTTTTGCTGCTAATTCTAGCCTTTTCATTTCCAATTCCCGATCAAGTAATTGTAATTTCAAAGTAACCTCAGACTCGTTGAGTCGTGAGGGGGACTCCTGTTTAGCTCTAAGCACCCTCATGTCAGTTAGAATTGCCTTCAAAGTGTTAACAACGTTGGCTCCAAGTCGTTTATCAATACTAGAAATCTCAATTTCGTAATATTCTGCAATTTTAAACAGCTGCTCTTTAGTAAATTCTGTAGGATAATTTTGAGACTCCATGATTGTGATGACGTCACATGTTAACCTCTTAGCGCACAGCCCCTAGTGGTGGGCACGCCCGCGTGCCTAAATTACTAAACTCAAACATTCGGTGCTACTGCAACCAAAGTGTGAGATGAAAACAGAAACGCGTTGTTTCCGTTTCATTAGTAGACGATACATGACAACTATGCCGAAAACGGAGTTTCGCAGCCCCACCATTGTCGCTCCCGTCGTTCATTTAACACACACCCCCTCCCTGCAGTCTCATCTAAAAAACACCCACCACCCTTGACATAATGGACAATATTGTCTATCTTGGCATTCATAAAAATATTCTTTCACCACTAAAAAATCGTATTCCGTCATAGCAACAAGAAACCCGACAATAGCCCTAAGATATGCCTATACAGCAGTGAAAACGCTGCTCACTGAATAACGAAATAAACGAGAAAAAGTTTTTTAAAATGATACCATGTCATTCTACAGTCAATATCTGGGACTAAATATTGAATAAATATAAAACCTTACTGTTGGTTTTACGTGTAGAGATGTCCCTTTTGAGACTGCTTGGTCATATATTGTCTTGGACAATCCGTTTGGGAAATATAGGCGCATCTGTGACGCCTGGGTATCTTCCAAAATAGCTGTGCGTAACACCACCTGTTGTTTACTGCGTCGTCGCCCTTTTTAGTACAGTCTGACTAGATTTACAATTCATTTACTCGGTAGGCGAGAGTATAAGCTTTCTAACGATGTATAACATGTCTAATTCTGCTTTCGGAATAGCGTTTTATAGGTCAGCGTAACAGAAAATATTCTTAGCATAGCATTCACTTACGCAATCACACTCTGTTAGCAGACAAATACGATGCACCTAACGAAACATGTTCAAGGATATTTCGTAATTTCTTGGAAAATACTATTATTATTGAGGACTTCTGAACATAGCTAAGCCATATGTTTGCTGATAGACCTAGCTGACATCGTTTTCTGGAGCAAAACAGAAGCGAATAGAACAACATAATTGATACTGTCTCTCTGTCTCTATCTACTGAACATGGAGATTTCACCATTGCTATGTAAGTATTATCGTTCAAAATATTTCGGTTATATACGTTCTTTTTGAAATTGAGTATTTTTAAATAGGTTAGTGGTGTTATATAATGTAAATATTTCACACTGTAATGTAAGCGTTAGACGGAAGTGTAATAGTTTTTGTGAAGCATGCAACAGTGATGACGTCAGAGCTGGAACATTGCCAAAACGTGGTGGACGGGCGAAAATTGTTTTCATGTTGTCTCATCCCCATACAATAAAACATACGAGAGTACAAAGTATAGAAATACACACGAGTTAATTATTACACATTTAGGTACCGTACCGCATTGTGTGACAATGTTTTTGCATTATTTTTTTAATCTGATAGCAATGTTTCATCTTAAACCCTCATAAGGGGCTCATTTATATGCTTTATAATGGACAAAAAACATTTTATTCAATTTTGGAGAGATTTTGGATATGTTTCTGGACACCTAGCTATTTTAGACCACTGTACTGACTGAAAGCTTGTAATTCCCATTTGAAAATTATGCAACAGTGATTTTCTTGAGTCAAAACAGTTGATTTGTAGTGAAATACATGGATGTGTTATGATTTACAGCAATGCATAATTTAGACATTTTGGATAGATTTGGAGATGCTGGGTACAGTGCTTAGTTTTTGCTTCATACATCTATAGTAGTTCTACATATCCACCCTTAGATTTTATGAACTTGTGGTCAAGAAGTTTTTGACCTAGCACATGTATAGTTTAACCTCCTGCATATATTCAATCTCGCAGTATTTCATTGCGAACTTAAAAAGTGCAAATTTATTTTGGATTTTTTGTCAAAACAATTGCATGTGGCACTTTATTTCTTCCAAAATTATGAATATAAACTAATCTGTGTTAGTATTGTAAATTGTACAAATGTCTTGCTTCATTTAAGCCATTTTTCAAGTCTCTGTGGTGTTCACGTCTGGAGTTATAAAGCTTTAAATAGGGTACCCCCTAAATGGGCAAGGATTGGCAAAATTTGGCTTGTGCCTTAAGAGGTTAAAGTTTTTTCTTAAAGGGTATTCCTGTCAATGTTGATCAGACTGTTTCCTCCAAACGCTCGATGCTGCATGATAAAAATATATCACATGTATAACTATATACTAATATAATCAATATGTAATCCAATAAACCTATATCAGTAGTTGCAGCAAAGCTTATGGAAACGCAAGAAACCACAGTATCCACTGTAGAAAAAAGGCAAACGCAGAAGGCTTAAAAAAACCATACTTACTCAGCAGAAAATCAGTGCCAAATAGAAATGCTAGAAAACTAATACTTTACGGTGACCTCAGTGTAACCTGAATACAGTAGAAAAGCACAGGAGGCTATAACTCTGAACTCGTATGCGTAATAGAAAAATACAGAAAGCAATGAGGTGTATGCATAGTGGAAAAGTACAGAGTAAGGGAAAGCTGGGGTAACTGTCCACTACGATAAGATTACCATAGAACCGAAAACCATTGATAAGATAAGATCACCATAGAACCGAAAATCATTGTGGTGCCAAGAAAGTCAGGTTGACCCACGAGCAAGGAAACTGAAAATCCTTACGCGGCCAAAAAAGATCCTTACTGTGCCAAAAAAGACCAGATGGCTGGTATTTTTAGAAATGTGTTAAAGGGGGGTTGCACAATTTGTGTATAAAATGTATGCAAAACTGACAATCGAGGTTCAATTCAGCTGAATTGTTCCGGCTTTGTGAACCTGTGCAATAAAGTCTAAACTTTCTGAAGAGCTTGCTGCTGTTGTGTCTTTTCCCTCGTGAAATTGTTTTCTACAGATTGGCGACTAGCGTTGAAGTATGTCGTTTCCTAGACACGACAATTCCTCTAGCAGGTCCTCAGAGGGATCATCAAAAAACATTTGAATGTCAACAGTAGACATCTTAAGATATAATCCAAACCAATGCAGCCAAGAATCCTAGAACAATCAGAACCACTCACCTAAGAAATCTCTAACACATCAAGAGGCTAAAATAGAATTGGATCAGTGCCCCAGCACCACAACAGCAGTAATAGTGTAGCAATCAACACTAAACTACATATACCACAGGTTACACAAAAGGCTATAGGAAGGCAACACAAGTACTGTTATCCTAATCAAAGTACCAAAGCACAAGAAAAATGCGTTACAATACAATATCAACAGTATCACAACAAGTAGCTTAACCATTCAGCTTTACAGCTACAGCACAAAACGCAAGCGCAGGGACAACCGCACACAAACAACCACTATGAAGCAGCCAATATCAAGGCATCGATGTAAAAATATTACAAAATTTTACAAGCTTACAAAGTAGTTACAAGCGATGCACAAAATTGCTACAGTGGCATTATGTGACTAGCCCTACGAATACAACCATTACACAATGGTAGCATCAAAACCACCCTCGGTTACACGGGAATGGATCACGAAAGTAGCTCAGATTTACTTACCGAGCGCTGATATTGCTTTCTCGGAAAAACACACGGAAGTTATGATTAGGTGCGATTCCAGTGCTAGTTTGTACTTGGTAGGATTCTTGCTTGCTGAACCAAGCTTACTCTACAGGGTTGGAGTCCTGATCGATGTGGTCACTTCTGGCACTACGATCCTTACTTCACTCTAGTGTTTCTTTTGCGCCTCTACATCATGAAACCTATGCACTTGTTGTACGTCGCTCTGGATAAGAGCGTCTGCTAAATGCCTATAATGTAATGTAATGTAAAAGTAATTCTAACAGCCACCACGGCTTGAAAGAACACGAGTCACAGTTCGCAAGTCGAAATGTGAACACGCTAAGTTTGCAGCTAGTACGAGCACGAACAAACGAACGACCATGAATATGGAAATATCTAATTATCACTAATTAACATGCGAACACAGCTACCGATTGCTTAATCAAACAAACTGCAAAGGTAGAAATGTAGCAAATTTCCATACTCACCACAAACACAACCACAAGCTCTCTCGTCCTAGCGTCCTCCGTTGAGCAAAATCACAGGTGATGGGCTACGAATCACACTAATTACAACGATAATTAGAGTCACTATACGTCGACTTCCCCCAGGTCTTAACTATCTAGTAGCAACGAAAATCTAACTAAAACCTAACATAGTCTTCAGTGTAGTTACCGGGCTCGAGGCGGCTTTTAAACGCAAAACCCGTGAACGCAAATGAGAGACCAATTGAATAGCCACTCACGGCGAACCGGAGCGTACCCCCACCCAGAGTTTACACCAAAAATAAGAAAGGCAAAATAACAAACTGACAAGCCCGAAGGACATGCCCGACGACTAGAATTACCTGAGGGAAAACACAGCAAACCAATAACACTCAGTTGACTCAACCTACCGCCGCACCACGCAAATGTTTTAACCCTGAAAAAGGGGAGAAGGATCACAATTGCAACTTAAGCAGTGTTTCCTCATCAGTGGCTTTATCTGGAATCTTTTCAACAATAAACATTTACATTTGCCAATAAATGAAAATTCCAAGGAACATGTACACCATGTCACAATCTATGTTAAATTCAGCGTTCCTTTTTTTCCCACAAGAGCATAAGCAATGACTCAAATAATAACAACCGTTATCTTTTAAATTATACTGTTACTGGTAGATAGCATCACTGTAGTTAAAATAATTCTCCATTATCAATTTCAATTTGGCACCTGTTTTAAATAGAGTCATTTAACGGAGTCTGCTATTTTACATTCCATTTCAGTTTCATTCAATTAATTCTCTAATTTACTCTAATTCAATTCCTTCACACTTTTCCTTACATATGACCTCAATTACAAGATACACATTTATCTACAATGTCTTTAGTGACAAAACAAATAAAAGAAACACTTCAGTTACATAAAGTGGCTTAAGAACAAATATCCGCAAATATGTTAACAGCAGGTTATTACGGTGAAACAGCACTAGTACCTAAATAGAAAGAGATACCATTTACTTGGACCGAGCTAGCTAGACAGCATGCACCTTCCACGTGAACCTGTTGGGACATTAAAATGGCTGCCGCGGCCTAGCAAGCTAGCATGTATAGCTACCATATGTTCTCCACAAATACACTCGGTAAAACGCGGCATTTAGTAATAAACTTCAAACAAAGGCAACAAAATGAACATGTAACCCGCACGTTATTACAGCAAATAGGCTTTAACACCGAAAAACTAAAAAGGAATAGCTACCATTCGGAAAGTAGCTGCATTACAGAAACATCATGGACATTTCACGTGTCTACTGTGATCGTACATTAAATGGCTGTAGCGGCTAAATAAGCTAGCACATTTTCTCGGTTTATACACTCGGTAAAACTAGTAAAACTTCACCAACATCAACTCCATTAGTGCTTTTTCACGGTCAGGTATGTCTAACGTTCATGTTTTCACTCCATTAACAGTGTATAATTAATATCATACCTGAAGAAAGGGGAGAAGGATCACAATTGCAAATTAAGCAGTGTTTCCTCGTCAGTGGCTTTATCTGGAATGAGGAAAAAGACCGCGATCCTCCTCTAGTGGATGGAGAAGGCATAAGCAATCGATCCGAAATTAGTTTTAGAAAGGCTTTCTTATAGATTACCGAAAAACAATTAAATAGAAATAAGTTACGTTTTTGGTTTTAACTTTTCTTAAACCAGCAGTGACTTTTAAGTAGTTTATCATGAATTCTTACAGTTTTACCCAATTTTCATGAATTTCTACATTAAAAAAAAAAAGGCCAGAAAAAGGGGGTAAGGGGGTGCTAGACTTTTATTCTGTGTTGTGGTGTCATTTTGTGGCGTTACATGTGTCTATGTGTGTGTCATTGTCCTGTAAGGCGGCGTTTTTTGTAAGATTTTTTACGGGGCTTATTTTAAAAGTTTGGGGGTGGTGAAAGTTCATTGTGGGGGGCTATGGGGGAATGAAAAAGTTTTTAATAAAAATGGGATTGGAGGGGGTAGGAACAGAAGCCATGCTCAAACACAAACTTTTACTATCTTTTGTACAGGACAGGGAGTCGGTGTGCCAAGTTTGGGGACTGGCAGTAGGCCGGTCAGAGGACGTATGGAAGGAGGTGGCTCACCCAGATCTGCTGCATCGCCATAAAGACCTGGCCTGGCAGGTGGCACATGGGGTCCTCCCAGTCCAAGGTGTGCTGCATGCCCTCATGGGTGTGCCCTTGGCCCAGGTGTGGGCAATAAGAGACAGTCTGGCACTGTTTGTGGAACTGCAAGGCAGCAAAGGCTCTATGGAGCCTCTGTGGAACACTACTGAAAGGAATAATTTGGACTGCTTCAGCACTAAAAAGCCAGACGGCATTGTACGGTGCGGACAAACCAAGGAATGGACAAAGGTGAAGGTCTCTCTGGATGGCGATAAACTGCATCAAGGAGGCGAGATGGATTGCACGGAATGTGTGTGCAAGGGAGGGCAGAGCGATGCCACCGGAAGCAGTGAAGGGAGTGGCGTTTGCCACTCTGAAGGACTACATGTGCCGGGACCAGAGAAGAAAAGGCCTGGAATGGGCCAGGGACAGATGGGGGCATGCAGCATGGATGATGATAATGGGACAGGGAGGATCAGCCTGACCAAGTCATGGTTTTTTTATGGTGGTGCGGTAGAGATGGTGTGAAGGCATGTTGTTTAGAGTGTACACCTCTGCCCTGTACAAAAGTTGTTTTATTATCCTTGTTGATTTTAAGTATTTTATTGTGTTGTAACTTTTATTGTCATGGGGAAGAAAATTTTAGTGGGCATCATTTGTACGGGTTTTTTTTGTATGGTTTTAGTAGATTGTTTAGGTAGTTGGGTGTTTTATGTTGGTTTGTTTTTAGGGGTGTGTTGTTCGTATAGATTCTTTTTAAAGAGAAAGGGGTGGGGTCTGGATTTGTTTTTAAGGGGGAAAGGTGTAATAGCATGTTGGCCGTATTTACTGGATGCTGGTGGGTGGTTTTTGTTTAATACTTGGTTGTAATTATGGGACTTGTTTAAGTGTTGCCGTTAATGGAAAAAGACCCATGATGAATTTTTTTTTTGTACTGTATAGATTGTATTGAATGTTTTCCGTGAAGTGTTGAATGTCTGTTGTGTTGTAAGATAATTGTATTGATTTAATAAATAATTTTGAAAAGGAAAAGGAAAAAGGTTCACCCAGGGCGAGGCTCGGCCATTGCACTCGGTCATGCTGACCCCTGCGAATTCCCCGAATGAGGGAATCTCGACCGCATAATTTCTGCTAGTGGGGGACTGCGTTCGCGCCCTCCCCTGATATTGCTGTGAGAAAGTAGAATGTACTCGATGGCGCCGTGGCGTCTATAGACCGTGAAGCGGGCGTAAATGTAAGAAAAGTGCCTAAAATCCACGGAAGCAACTTTACTGCAGGTCAGTCGCATTGCAACGGCATATGGCAAGTCCTTTTAAAATTTAATGGATTGTCCGCATTTTTAAATTGCAAGTAAGTGCAACTCATTTAACCAGGGTGACGCGACTTCGTCAGGGTTTTCAATGCTGCGGCCGGTGCGAGAAACGAGCTGTTGACTTCCCTGTCTAAAACAACACGACGAATGTTTCGCCCCATCTCTTTCCACTCCGTAGCATTTTTTTTACTTTTTTCAGAGGGGGTGGCTACTGCCATTTGTAAAGCCATAAGTGATCGCGCAAGGTTTGCAAAACATTACATTTGCATACATTTTTCCAATATTTTATCAGGCAAGCCCTTTTACTTAAAGCGACGTGCAATAAGTGTGTGCCGAAGGTCGTTGCGAGAACTACAGAACGTACGTCCGACAAGGTTCAATTCTCATAAAGAATCAGCTACCCCGAGCCATTAACATAGCCAGTTCAATCTGTAAGCAGAAGCCCAATGTACATTGCGAAGCCTGGCATCGCAGTCACGTCAGGCACAGCGGATTTAACTAGGAATAATTCAAATTCAGATATATAAAAATACCATTTTCACTAGCCAAAACGGAATTACAGACGTCATAAATAGCTGATCATTCGGTATGTGCGACGATTCGAATGGCCATACTTGTGATGTCATTATGGATATCTTTAAAGTTATTGTGACAAGTGAAAGCATGTATTCAGATGTCTTGATTCATCCTTCTTACTCGTCAGTTTCAAACTACGGTTATCTTGAATTGTCATTCTGACTAGTAACATTGTAATTTCGACCAATTCAAATGCGTTTGTCGATAACTGAAATGCAATTATCGACAGTGGAGCGAGGCTATTGAATGTTAGGAGGGCTTGCCATGACGGCAACTATTTAAACGGCTTTGGCTGCGACTTTTTTCGCTTACGGCCACACCACCCTGAAAACGCCCGATTGGTTTGCCCCAGGAAGTGAGTTGGAAGTAGTTGGAAAAGTTTGTTCTGTGTATTAGCGTTTGTCTGTTAAATCGGTTTACTTTGTTATTTTTTGCAACCTCATTTTGTTTAAGCGTCCGTTTTAGAATTTATTCGTCAACCCCCCAGCAGCATTTGCTGCTTGGGGGACTGTCTTGCACGTTAAATGTTTCGGATGGATATAATGGCAACGAACACTGGTCAGCAATTGACTACGAGCCGGATTACGGAGAAAATTAATGAAAGAGAGGAAGGATGCGGAGAAACGGACAGACAAAATGTGAATGACAAAGGAAAGAACACCGACAATGAGAATGGACACGGAATAAATAAACGGAAAGACGGCGAACAACAAAGAAACGGAGGAATCCAAGGAGAAGAGAGAAGGAAATATGACAGAGCTGACAGTGGAAGTGGAGGTGGAAGGAACGGAGGAAATCTCCATGATGGACATACTACGAGAAGTAAAAAAAGAGTGCGGAGAAGTCACAGGCTGTCGAGTGAGAGGAATGGACCAAGCAAAACAGAAACTAATGGACGGAATTAAAGTTAAAGGAGCGATGGTTTTCGCGAGAGACATCGTTAACAAGGACATGGTAGTCTCATTTATTAACCTACCAGTCTATTTAGAGGATGGGAAAATAATAACAAAATTAGAAGAGTGGGGGGTTAAACCATTATCGACAATTAAACGGAGAAAGTGGCCGGGAACAGACATTGCGGACAGAACAAGATTTTTTAAAAGTACGCTTCAACGAGCAGGTACGTTCACTCATTTAGTCCACGAAATTTGAGACGCTGAGAGGCACGGAATATTTTAGGGTGATTCACGACAGACAACTACGGGTTTGCAGACTATGCATTCAACCTGGACATATATTCAGAGACTGTCCGGACTTTAAATGCTTTAAATGTGGAGAGAAGGGGCACTACACGAGAGAGTGCGAGAAACGGAAGGAGGCAGAAAGAGAAGAGAAGAGAAGCAAGAGGAGAGCAAAAGACGGCGACGAAAAGAGAGAGAAAGAACACCGGGACGGAAAATCAGCCGATGAAATGGAAAACGATGCGCAAGAGGAGAAAAATAAAGACGTGGACCTAGACAGCGAAATGGAACGGAGATACGAGACTGCGGGCAACCGTGAGGGCGGGGAAGGGGACGGCGATGAAGAGGAAGAGATGGAACAGATGGGAGAAAGTGAGGAAAGCGGAGAAAGAGAAGATGACGATGAGGAGAGTTTTAACAGAAGGGTGGCGAAACAGGCGAGAGAAGAAAACAGCAGATTGCAGATTCAAAGAACAAAAAATGAAGATGAGAGAGGAAATTAAAGAGAAAAGACCATGGAAAGAAACAACTATATCCCAGAAACTGGCTGCAAAAAAGAAAGGCGGACAAAGATAGAGCACGAGAAGAAAGAAAGAAAGGACTGCGAGTTGGTATGTGATTTTTGTATGTACTGCTTGGTGTAAATGTGTATCTTCTTTTTTTGCACTCATGACCACAGTTACCTCTGTAAATGTAAACGGGTTGAGGAATGAGGAAAAAATGAAAGCGCTGTTGTATACATACAGAAGTGACATTATATGCATCCTGGAAACGAACTGGGATGAGAGCAAGGTGAACGAGATGAGAAAAGAATGGGGAGGGGACATTTATTACAATAACGGAGATACAAATGCAAGGGGAGTTGCGATTTTGATTAAAAAAGAATGTGTAGAAAATATAAAAAGTGTATAAGGATAGGACTGGGAGAATAATAATAATAATAGACTTTGAATATAAAAAGATAGAATTTAGATTAATAAATATATACGTTCCAAATATAGAAATAGATAAAAGAAGTATAATAGATGAATTGAAAGGTTTAGGGATGGGGAGATGTATAATAGTAGCTGATTTTAATATTCGATGCAGTAGGTTAGATGTAGGTAAAGGGGTAGAATTTAGATGGGAAAAATCCAGAGGGATGTTAATAGAAACTAGACAATTCCTGCAGAAATTGTGAAGTGTGGTTGCCGCCAACGCAAAGTCGACTTTGTGCTGAACGGAGTGAACAGTGGTAGGTAGTTGCTATGATGTCTGAGGCAGTTGCTAGGGTGTTGCTAGGTGGTTCTATGGAGTTCTAAGTGTTTTCATGGAATTCTAGGCGGTCGCTAGGGTGGTGCTAGGTGGTTGCTATGGAGTTTCCGGTGGTTGCTATTGAGCTCCAGGTGGTTGCTAGGGCATTGCTAGGTGGTTGCTAGGGTATGCTAAGTGGTTGGTAGGTGGTTGCTATGGAGTTCTAGGCGGTTGCTAGGGTGTTGCTAGGCAGTTGTTATGGTGTTCCAGGTGGTTGCTAGGGTGTTGCTAGGTGGTTGCTATGGAGTTATAGGTGGTTGCTAGGCTGTCGCTAGGCAGTTGTTATGGTGTTCCAAGTGGTTGCTAGGGTGTTGCTAGGTGGTTGCTATGGTGTTCCAGGTGGTTGCTAGGGTGTTGCTAGGTGGTTGCTATGGAGTTCATGGCGGTTGCTATGGTGTTGCTAGGTGGTTGCTAGGGTGTTGCTAGGTGGTTGCTATGGAGTTCTAGGCGGTTGCTATGGTGTTGCTAGGTGGTTGCTATGGAGTTCTAGGCCGTTGCTAGGGTGTTGCTAGGTGGTTGCTATGGAGTTCTAGGTGGTTGCTAGGGTGTTGCTAGGTGGTTGCTATGGAGTTCTAGGCGCTATGGTGTTGCTAGGTGGTTGCTAGGGTGTTGCTAGGTGGTTGCTATGGAGTTCTAGGTGGTTGCTAGGGGGTTGCTAGGGTATTCTAAGTGGTTTCTAGGATGTTGCTAGGTGGTTGCTATGGAGTTCTAGGGGGTTGCTATGGTGTTGCTAGGTGGTTGCTATGGAGTTCTAGGCCGTTGCTAGGGTATTGCTAGGTGGTTGCTATGGAGTTCTAGGCGGTTGCTATGGTGTTACTAGGTTGTTGCTATGGAGTTCTAGGTGGTTGCTAGGGTGTTGCTAGGTGGTTGCTATGGAGTTCTAGGTGGTTGCAAGGGTGTTGCTAGGTGGTTGCTATGGAGTTATAGGCGGTTGCTAGGGTGTTGCTATGCTGTTGTTATGGTGTTCCAGGTGGTTGCTAGGTGGTTGCTATGGAGTTCTAGGTGGTTGCTAGGGTGTAGCCAGGCATTTGCTATGGTGTTCCAGGTGGTTGCTAGTGTGTTGTTAGGTTGTTGCTATGGATTTCTAGGTGGTTGCTAGGGTGTTGCTAGGGGGTTGCTAGGGTATTCTAGGTGGTTGCTAGGATGTTGCTAGGTGGTTGCTATGGAGTTTTAGGCGGTTGCTAGGGTGTTGCTAGGCAGTTGTGATGGTGTTCCAGGTGGTTGCTAGGGTGTTGCTAGGTCGTTGCTATGGTGTTCCATGTGGTTGCTAGGGTGTTGCTAGGCAGTCGTTATGGTGTTCCAGATTGTTGCTAGGGTGTTGCTAAGTGGTTGCTATGGTGTTCCAGGTGGTTGCTAGGGTGTTGCTAGGTGGTTGCTATGGTGTTCTAGGTGGTTACTATGGTGTTGCTAGGTGGTTGCTATGGCATTATAGCCGGTTGCTAGGGTGTTGCCAGGCATTTGCTATGGTGTTCCAGGTGTTTGCTAGTGTGTTGTTAGCTGGTTGCTATGGAGTTCTAGGCCGTTGCTAGGGTGTTCTAGGTGGTTGCTAGGGTGTTGCTAGGGGGTTGCTAGGTCTTTACTGAGTCCAATGACGCGACCCATAGTTCTCTATGACAAACGGTTCAAAAGTTATGAAATATCAAACATCGGCCAATCAGGAAGGGGGGCAAGGCTGATCTACACCAATGGACAAAGGACTCTCTACTATGTCCAATGAGGCATTGTACAATTTGTGGGCAATTTTTCCCCATAGAGATGAATGGCAGAATGTTCAAATCTAGAGAGAGACCAGAGTACTGCTGCTAGAAGACAGGGCATTGTGACATCACAAGGGTGAGAAGACAGAGCATTGTGACATCACAAGGGTGAACATTCCGCCATTCATTCCCTATGGGGAAAAATTGCCCACAAAAATTCAAATTTTTCAAAAACCGTGCAACCAATCTTTCCACAAAGTAATAGCACACCATTCCCGATCAAGCCGCTCGATTTGACATATTGCACGTGTTTGTGGTGCGAAAACTCTGGGAGGAGTAGCGGTCCAAAAAACAGGCGGAAAGAATAATAATAATAACTAGACAATTCCTGCAGAAATTGTGAAGTGTGGTTGCCGCCAACGCAAAGTCGACTTTGTGCTGAACGGAGTGAACAGTGGTAGGTAGTTGCTATGATGTCTGAGGCAGTTGCTAGGGTGTTGCTAGGTGGTTCTATGGAGTTCTAAGTGGTTTCATGGAATTCTAGGCTGTTGCTAGGGTGGTGCGAGGTGGTTGCTATGGAGTTTCAGGTGGTTGCTATTGAGCTCCAGGTGGTTGCTAGGGCATTGCTAGGTGGTTGCTAGGGTATGCTAAGTGGTTGGTAGGTGGTTGCTATGGAGTTATAGCCGGTTGCTAGGGTGTTGCTAGGCATTTGTTATGGAGTTATAGGCAGTTGCTAGGGTGTTGCTAGGGTATTCTAGGTGGCTGCTAGGATGTTGCTAGGTGGTTGCTATGGAGTTATAGGCGGTTGCTAGGGTGTTGCTAGGGTGTTGCTAGGTGGTTGCTAGCATGTTGTTAGGTTGTTGCTATAGTGTTGCTAGGCAGTTGTTATGGTGTTACAGGTGGTTGCTAGGGTGTTGCTAGGTGGTTGCTATGAAGTTCCAGGTGGTTGCTAGGCTGTTGCTAGGTGTTTGCTATGGAGTTCTAGGTGGTTGCTATAGTGTTGCTAGGTGGTTGCTTTGGAGTTATAGCTGGTTGCTAGGGTGTTGCTAGGCATTTGCTATGGTGTTCCAGGTGGTTGCTAGTGTGTTGTTGGGTGGTTGCTATGGAGTTCCAGGTGGTTGCTTGGGGGTTGCTAGGGTATTCTAGGTGGTTGCTATGAAGTTATAGGTGGTTGCTAGGGTGTTCATAGGCAGTTGTTATGGCGTTCCAAGTGGTTGCTAGGGTGTTGCTAGGTGGTTGCTATGGAGTTCTAGCCAGTTGCTATGGTGTTGCTAGGTGGTTGCTAGGGTGGTGCTAGGTGGTTGCTATGGAGTTTTAGGCGGTTGCTATGGTGTTGCCAGGTGGTTGCTAAGGAGTTCTAGGCCGTTGCTAGGGTGTTGCTAGGTGGTTGCTATGGAGTTCTAAGTGGTTGCTAGGGTGTTGCTAGGTGGTTGCTATAGTGTTCCAAGTGGTTGCTAGGGTGTTGCTAGGCAGTTATGGTGTTCCAAGTGGTTGCTAGGGTGTTGCTAGGTGGTGGCTATGGTGTTCCAGGTGGTTGCTAGGGTGTTGCTAGGTGGTTGCTATGGAGTTCTAGGCGGTTGCTATGGTGCTGCTAGGTGGTTGCTTGGGTGTTGCTAGGTGGTTGCTATGGAGTTCTAGGCCGTTGCTATGGTGTTGCTAGGTGGTTGCTATGGAGTTCTAGGTGGTTGCTAGGGTGTTGCTAGGTGGTTGCTATGGAGTTCTAGGCGGTTGCTATGGTGTTGCTAGGTGGTTGCTATGGAGTTCTAGGCCGTGGCTAGGGTGTTGCTAGGTGGTTGCTATGGAGTTCTAGGTGGTTGCTAGGGTGTTGCTAGGTGGTTGCTATGGAGTTCGCCTAGAACTCCATAGCAACCACCTAGCAACACCATAGCAACCGCCTTGAACTCCATAGCAACCACCTAGCAACACCCTAGCAACACCCTGGCAACCACCTAGAACTCCATAGCAACCACCTAGCAACACCCTAGCAACGGCCTAGAACTCCATAGCAACCCCCTAGCAACACCATAGCAACCGCCTAGAACTCCATAGCAACCACCTAGCAACATCCTAGAAACCACTTAGCATACCCTAGCAACCCCCTAGCAACACCCTAGCAACCACCTAGGCCTCCATAGCAACCACCTAGCAACACCCTAGCAACCGCCTAGAACTCCATACAAACCACCTAGCAACTCCATAGCAATCGCCTAGAACTCCATAGCAACCACCTAGCAACACCCTAGCAACCACCTAGAACTCCATAGCAACCACCTAGCAACACCCTAGCCACGGCCTAGAACTCCATTGCTAGGGTGTTGCTAGGTGGTTGCTATGGAGTTCTAGGTGGTTGCCAGGGTGTTGCTAGGGTGTTGCTAGGTGGTTGCTATGGAGTTCAAGGCGGTTGCTATGGTGTTGCTAGGTGGTTGCTATGGAGTTCTAGGCGGTTGCTATAGTGTTGCGAGGTGGTTGCTATAAAGTTCTAGGTGGTTGCTAGGGTGTTGCTAGGTGGTTGCTATGGAGTTATAGGCGGTTGCTAGGGTGTTGCTAGATTGTTGTTATGGTGTTCCAGGTGGTTGCTAGGTGGTTGCTATGGTGTTGCTAGGTAGTTGCTATGGAGTTCTAGGTGGTTGCTAGGGTGTAGCCAGGCATTTGCTATGGTGTTCCAGGTGGTTGCTAGTGTGTTGTTAGGTTGTTGCTATGGAGTTCTAGGTGGTTGCTAGGGTATTCTAGGTGGTTGCTAGGATGTTGCTAGGTGGTTGCTATGGAGTTTTAGGTGGTTGCTAGGGTGTTGCTAGGCAGTTGTTATGGTGTTCCAGGTGGTTGCTAGGGTGTTGCTAGGTGGTTGCTATGGTGTTCCATGTGGTTGCTAGGGTGTTGCTAGGCAGTTGTTATGGTGTTCCAGATTGTTGCTAGGGTGTTGCAAGGTGGTTGCTATGGTGTTCCAGGTGGTTGCTAGGGTGTTGCTAGGTGGTTGCTATGGTGTTCTAGGTGGTTGCTATGGTGTTGCTAGGTGGTTGCTATGGCATTATAGCCGTTTGCTAGGGTGTTGCCAGGCATTTGCTATGGTGTTCCAGGTGGTTGCTAGTGTGTTTTTAGGTGGTTGCTATGGAGTTCTAGGCCGTTGCTAGGGTGTTCTAGGTGGTTGCTAGGGTGTTGCTAGGGGGTTGCTATGGAGTTCTAGGCGGTTGCTAGGTCTTTACTGAGTCCAATGTCGCGACCCGTAGTTCTCTATGACAAACGGTTCAAAAGTTATGGAATATCAAACATCGGCCAATCAGGAAGGGGGGCGAGGCTGATCTACACCAATGGACAAGGGACTCTCTACCATGGCCAATGAGGCATTGTACAATTTGTGGGCATTTTTTCCCTATAGAGATGAATGGCAGAATGTTCAAATCTAGAGAGAGACCAGGGTACTGCTGCTAGAAGACAGACCATTGTGACATCACAAGGGTGAGAAGACAGAGCATTGTGACATCACAAAGGTGAACATTCCGCCATTCATTCTCTATGGGTAAAATTGCCCACAAAAATTCAAATTTTTCAAAAACCGTCCACCCAAACTTTCCAAAAAGTAATAGCACACCATTCCCGATCAGGCCGCTCGATTTGACATATTGCACGTGTACGTGGTGCGAAAACTCTGGGAGGAGTAGCGGTCCAAAAAATGCGTGGAATAAATAAATAATAATAATAATAATAATATGTGCAATAATAATAGTGTAGTTGCCCTAAGGCAACCACACTAACTAGACAATTCCTGCAGAAATTGTGAAGTGTGGTTGCCGCCAATGCAAAGTCGACTTTCTACTGAAAAGAGTGAACAGTGGAAGGTAGTTGCTATGATGTTCTGGTGGTGACTTTGGTGTTTTAGGTGGTGTCAAGGGTGTTGCTAGGATGTTGCTATGGAGTTTGAGGCTGTTGCTACGGTGTTGCTAGGTGGTTCTATGGAGTTCTAGGCGGTTGCTAGGGTGTTGCTAGGCAGTTATAGTGTTCCAGTCTGTTGCTAGGATGTTGCTAGGTGGTTGCTATGGAGTTATAGGAGGTTGCTAGGGTGTTGCTAGGCAGTTGTTATGGTGTTCCAGCTGGTTGCATGGGTGTTGCTAGGTGGTTGCTATGGTGTTCCACGTGGTTGCCAGGGTGTTGCTCGGTGGTTGCTATGGAGTTCTAGGCCGTTGCTAGGGTGTTGCTAGGTGGTTGCTATGGAGTTCTAGGTGGTTGCTAGGATGTTGCTAGGTGGTTGCTATGGAGTTCTAGGCAGTTGCTATAGTGTTTCTAGGTGGTTGCTATGGAGTTCTAGGCGGTTGCTAGGGTGTTGCTAGGTGGTTGCTATGGAGTTCTAGGTGGTTGCTAGGGTGTTGCTAGGTGGTTGCTATGGAGTTCTAGGCCGTTGCTAGGTGGTTGCTATGGAGTTCTAGGTGGTTGCTAGGTGGTTGCTATGGAGTTCTAGGCGGTTGCTATGGTGTTGCTAGGTGGTTGCTATGGAGTTCTAGGCGGTTGCTATGGTGTTGCTAGGTGGTTGCTATGGAGTTCTAGGTGGTTGCTAGGGTGTTGCTAGGTGGTTGCTATGGAGTTCTAGGTGGTTGCTAGGGGGTTGCTAGGGTATTCTAAGTGGTTGCTAGGATGTTGCTAGGTGGTTGCTATGGAGTTCTAGGTGGTTGCTATGGTGTCGCTAGGTGGTTGCGATGGAGTTCTAGGCCGTTGCTAGGGTGTTGCTAGGTGGTTGCTATGGAGTTCTAGGTGGTTGCTGGGGTGTTGCTAGGGTGTTGCTAGGTGGTTGCTATGGAGTTCTAGGCGGTTGCTATGGTGTTGCTAGGTGGTTGCTAGGGTGTTGCTAGGTGGTTGCTATGGAGTTCTAGGCGGTTGCTATGGAGTTCTAGGCCGTTGCTATGGTGTTGCTAGGTGGTTGCTATGGAGTTCTAGGTGGTTGCTAGGGTGTTGCTAG
Organism: Anguilla anguilla; assembly: GCF_013347855.1. Classification (NCBI taxonomy): domain Eukaryota; kingdom Metazoa; phylum Chordata; class Actinopteri; order Anguilliformes; family Anguillidae; genus Anguilla; species Anguilla anguilla. Next base: position 152,003 of record NC_049219.1, on the reverse strand, counting down.
GTGGTTGCTATGGAGTTCTAGGCGGTTGCTATGGTGTTGCTAGGTGGTTGCTATGGATTTCTAGGCGGTTGCTAGGGTGTTGCTAGGGGGTTGCTAGGGTATTCGAAGTGGTTGCTAGGATGTTGCTAGGTGGTTGCTATGGAGTTCTAGGTGGTTGCTAGTGTGTTGCTAGGTGGTTGCTATGGAGTTCCAGGTGGTTGCTAGGGTGTTGCTAGGGTGTTGCTAGGTGGTTGCTATGGAGTTCTAGGCGGTTGCTAGGGTGTTGCTAGGTGGTTGCTATGGAGTTCTAGGTGGTTGCTAGGCGGTTGCTATGGAGTTCTAGGCGGTTGCTAGGGTGTTGCTAGGTGGTTGCTAGGGTGTTGCTAGGGTATTCGAAGTGGTTGCTAGGATGTTGCTAGGTGGTTGCTATGGAGTTCTAGGTGGTTGCTATGGTGTTGCTAGGTGGTTGCTATGGAGTTCTAGGCCGTTGCTAGGGTGTTGCTAGATGGTTGCTATGGAGTTCTAGGTGGTTGCTAGGGTGTTGCTAGGGTGTTGCTAGGTGGTTGCTATGGAGTTCTAGGCGGTTGCTTGGGTGTTGCTAGGTGGTTGCTATGGAGTTCTAGGTGGTTGCTAGGGTGTTGCTTGGGGGTTGCTATGGAGTTCTAGGCGGTTGCTAGGTCTTTACTGAGTCCAATGACGCGACCCATAGTTCTCTATGACAAACGGTTCAAAAGTTATGAAATATCAAACATCGGCCAATCAGGAAGGGGGGCGAGGCTGATCTCCACCAATGGACAAAGGACTCTCTACCATGTCCAATGAGGCATTGCACAATTTGTGGGCAATTTTTCCCCATAGAGATGAATGGCAGAATGTTCAAATCTAGAGAGAGACCAGAGTACTGCTGCTAGAAGACAGACCATTGTGACATCACAAGGGTGAGAAGACAGAGCATTGTGACATCACAAAGGTGAACATTCCGCCATTCATTCTCTATGGGAAAAATTGCCCACAAAAATTCAAATTTTTCAAAAACCGTCCACCCAAACTTTCCAAAAAGTAATAGCACACCATTCCCGATCAAGCCGCTCGATTTGACATATTGCACGCGTATGTGGTGTGAAAACTCTGGGAGGAGTAGCGGTCCAAAAAATGGGTGGAATAATAATAATAATAATAATAATAAAAATGTGCAATAATAATAGTGTAGTTGCCCTAAGGCAACCACACTAACTAGACAATTCCTGCAGAAATTGTGAAGTGTGGTTGCCGCCAACACAAAGTCAACTTTGTGCTGAACGGAGCGAACAGTTTCTGTAGCATGAGCAGAGACATAGTATGGTATACATGATATAACATCACGGCAACGAGTTCATTTGCAACACACGTATTCAGAGCTAAATTAACCCTTCATCAATACTTGAGATCAGCGATTTACTCACGGTATGCTGTGACGAGTGACGGCGAATCATAAAGCTAGCTGGCCACTTCAGAGGGTCTTGGAAAAACGTTATATCTGCACTGCACAACCGCTCCATTTTAAAAAGCAAGACAGGGCTAGGGAGATTAATGTGATTGATTTATGGTTTTACGTTAAGTTCAGCTCATTTTTACCATTCAAATAAAAACATTTAACTGTGCTGCAATTCAGAGTTTAATCTGTTACCTTAGATACGAACTCATAGACACAGGATAGCCTACACACGTGCTGTTGACGGCGTTGTTCCAGTTTTCAGTACAGTCTGGCTTGTTTGAGAATTCGTTTATTCAGTAGCTGAGAGCATAAGCTTTCTAACCAGGTATAACAGCACGTCTATTTTTGTTTTTTTAATATCGTTTTTTTAGGTCAACCGAAAGCTATGTCATCATGTCATAGAACGTATTCGCTCTTTGTTAGCACTAGCATGCAAATACGCAAAGTCTGGCTTGTTTGAAAATTCGTTTATTCAGTAGCTGAGAGCATAAGCTTTCTAACCAGGTATAACAGCACGTATATTGTTGGTTTTTTTATATCGTTTTTTTAGGTCAACCGAAAGTGCTCTCATTATCGCATTAAAGCCGTTCACTGTTTGTTAGCACTAGCATTCTAAGACGCTGCATGTGACGAAACGTCGTCAACGAATTAGCGTAATGTCTCGTGAAATACTATTATTATTGAGGACTTCTGGTTATGCCTAAGCCATATGTTTGTTGATATACCTAGCTGACAGCGTTTTCATTTGTAATTTTTCATTTTGAATATCGTTCTTTCACTTCCGCAATCAGCTATTTCCTATCCTGCCTGCTGAGACCGTAGGGCTGACCGCATCACGTGTGCAAAGCCGACCAATGCTGTAACTTCACCGTTCGCATATGAATTACGTCACCTTCTCCATTCATCTCTATGGGGAAAAATTGGGCATAAAAATTAATATTTCTCAAAAACCGTGCAGCGAAACTTTCCACAAAGTAATAGCACACGATTCCCAAAGAAGCCGGTCATTTTGACATATGGCACGTGTATGTGGTGTGAAAACTCTGGGAGGAGTAGCGGTCCAAAAAATGGGTGGAATAATAATAATAATAACTAGACAATTCCTGCAGAAATTGTGAAGTGTGGTTGCCGCCAACGCAAAGTCGACTTTGTGCTGAACGGAGTGAACAGTGGTAGCTAGTTGCTATGATGTCTGAGGCAGTTGCTAGGGTGTTGCTAGGTGGTTCTATGGAGTGCTAAGTGGTTTCATGGAATTCTAGGCGGTCGCTAGGGTGGTGCTAGGTGGTTGCTATGGAGTTTCAGGTGGTTGCTATTGAGCTCCAGGTGGTTGCTAGGGCATTGCTAGGTGGTTGCTAGGCTATGCTAAGTGGTTGGTAGGTGGTTGCTATGGAGTTCTAGGCGGTTGCTAGGGTGTTGCTAGGCAGTTGTTATGGTGTTCCAGGTGGTTGCTAGGGTGTTGCTAGGTGGTTGCTATGGAGTTATAGCCGGTTGCTAGGGTGTTGCTAGGCATTTGCTATGGAGTTATAGGCAGTTGCTAGGGTGTTGCTAGGGTATTCTAGGTGGCTGCTAGGATGTTGCTAGGTGGTTGCTATGGAGTTATAGGTGGTTGCTAGGGTGTTGCTAGGGTGTTGCTAGGTGGTTGCTAGCATGTTGCTAGGTTGTTTCTATAGTGTTGCTAGGCAGTTGTTATGGTGTTACAGGTGGTTGCTAGGGTGTTGCTAGGTGGTTGCTATGGTGTTCCAGGTGGTTGCTAGGGTGTTGCTAGGTGGTTGCTATGGAGTTCTAGGTGGTTGCTAGGGTGTTGCTAGGCAGTTGTTATGGTGTTACAGGTGGTTGCTAGGGTGTTGCTAGGTGGTTGCTATGGTGTTCCAGGTGGTTGCTAGGGTGTTGCTAGGTGGTTGCTATGGAGTTCTAGGTGGTTGCTATAGTGTTGCTAGGTGGTTGCTTTAGAGTTATAGCTGGTTTCTAGGGTGTTGCTAGGCATTTGCTATGGTGTTCCAGGTGGTTGCTAGTGTGTTGTTGGGTGGTTGCTATGGAGTTCCAGGTGGTTGCTTGGGGGTTGCTAGGGTATTCTAGGTGGTTGCTATGAAGTTATAGGCGGTTGCTAGGGTGTTGCTAGGCAGTTGTTATGGTGTTCCAAGTGGTTGCTAGGGTGTTGCTTGGCAGTTGTTATGGTGTTCCAAGTGGTTGCTAGGGTGTTGCTAGGTGGTTGCTATGGAGTTCTAGGCAGTTGCTATGGTGTTGCTAGGTGGTTGCTAGGGTGTTGCTAGGTGGTTGCTATGGAGTTTTAGGCGGTTGCAATGGTGTTGCTAGGTGGTTGCTAAGGAGTTTGAGGCCGTTGCTACGGTGTTGCTAGGTGGTTGCTATGGAGTTCTAGGCCGTTGCTAGGGTGTTGCTAGGTGGTTGCTATGGAGTTCTAGGTGGTTGCTAGGGTGTTGCTAGGTGGTTGCTATGGTGTTCCAAGTGGTTGCTAGGGTGTTGGTAGGCAGTTATGGTGTTCCAAGTGGTTGCTAGGGTGTTGCTAGGTGGTTGCTATGGTGTTCCAGATGGTTGCTAGGGTGTTGCTAGGTGGTTGCTATAGAGTTCTAGGCGGTTGCTATGGTGTTGCTAGGTGGTTGCTAGGGTGTTGCTAGGTGGTTGCTATGGAGTTCTAGGTGGTTGCTAGGGTGTTGCTAGGTGGTTGCTATGGAGTTCTAGGCGGTTGCTATGGTGTTGCTAGGTGGTTGCTATGGAGTTCTAGGCGGTTGCTAGGGTGTTTCTAGGTGGTTGCTGTGGAGTTCTAGGTGGTTGCTAGGGTGTTGCTAGGTGGTTGCTATGGAGTTCTAGGCGGTTGCTATGGTGTTGCTAGGTGGTTGCTAGGGTGTTGCTAGTTGGTTGCTATGGAGTTCTAGGTGGTTGCTAGGGTGTTGCTAGGTGGTTGCTATGGAGTTCTAGGCGGTTGCTTTGGTGTTGCTAGGTGGTTGCTATGGAGTTCTAGGCGGTTGCTAGGGTGTTTCTAGGTGGTTGCTATGGAGTTCTAGGTGGTTGCTAGGGTGTTGCTAGGTGGTTGCTATGGTGTTCCAGATTGTTGCTAGGGTGTTGCTAGGTGGTTGCTATGGTGTTCCAGGTGGTTGCTAGGGTGTTGCTAGGTGGTTGCTAGGGTATTCTAAATGGTTGCTAGGATGTTGCTAGGTAGTTGCTATGGAGTTATAGGCGGTTGCTAGGGTGTTGCTAGGCATTTGCTATGGTGTTCCAGGTGGTTGCTATGGAATTCTAGATGGTTGCTAGGGTTTTCTAGCTGGTTGTTATGGGTTGCTAGGTCGTTGCTATGGAGTTAGAGCCGGTTGCTAGGATGTTGCTAGGGGGTTGCTATGGAGTTCTAGGCGGTTGCTAGGTCTTTACTGAGTCCAATGACGCGACCCATAGTTCTCTATGACAAACGGTTCAAAAGTTATGAAATATCAAACATCGGCCAATCAGGAAGGGGGGCGAGGCTGATCTCCACCAATGGACAAAGGACTCTCTACCATGTCCAATGAGGCATTGCACAATTTGTGGGCAATTTTTCCCCATAGAGATGAATGGCAGAATGTTCAAATCTAGAGAATACCAGAGTACTGCTGCCAGAAGACAGGGCATTGTGACATCACAAGGGTGAGAAGACAGAGCATTGTGACATCACAAAGGTGAACATTCCGCCATTCATTCTCTATGGGAAAAATTGCCCACAAAAATGCAAATTTTTCAAAAACCGTGCAACCAATCTTTCCACAAAGTAATAGCACACCATTCCCGATCAAGCCGCTCGATTTGACATATTGCACGTGTATGTGGTGCAAAAACTCTGGGAGGAGTAGCGGTCCAAAAAATGGGCGGAATAAATAATAATAATAATAATAATATGTGCAATAATAATAGTGTAGTTGCCCTAAGGCAACCACACTAACTAGACAATTCCTGCAGAAATTGTGAAGTGTGGTTGCCGCCAACGCAAAGTCGACTTTGTGCTGAACGGAGTGAACAGTGGTAGGTAGTTGCTATGATGTCTGAGGTAGTTGCTAGGGTGTTGCTAGGTGGTTCTATGGAGTTCTAAGTGGTTTCATGGAATTCTAGGCGGTCGCTAGGGTGGTGCTAGGTGGTTGCTATGGAGTTTCAGGTAGTTGCTATTGAGCTCCAGGTGGTTGCTAGGGTGTTGCTAGGTGGTTGCTATGGAGTTATAGCCGGTTGCTAGGGTGTTGCTAGGCATTTGCTATGGAGTTTTAGGCAGTTGCTAGGGTGTTGCAAGGGTATTCTAGGTGGCTGCTAGGATGTTGCTAGGTGGTTGCTATGGAGTTATAGGCAGATGCTAGGGTGTTGCTAGGCATTTGCTATGGAGTTATAGCTGGTTGCTAGGGTGTTGCTAGGCATTTGCTATGGTGTTCCAGGTGGTTGCTAGTGTGTTGTTAGGTGGTTGCTATGGAGTTCCAGGTGGTTGCTAGGGGGTTGCTAGGGTATTCTAAGTGGTTGCTAGGATGTTGCTAGGTGGTTGCTATGGAGTTATAGGTGGTTGCTAGGGTGTTGCTAGGCAGTTGTTATGGTGTTCCAAGTGGTTGCTAGGGTGTTGCTAGGTGGTTGCGATTGGTGTTCCAGGTGGTTGCAAGGGTGTTGCTAGGTGGTTGCTATTGAGTTCTAGGCAGTTGCTATGGTGTTGCTAGGTGGTTGCTATGGAATTCTAGGCGGTTGCTATGGTGTTGCTAGGTGGTTGCTATGGAGTTCTAGGCCGTTGCTATGGTGTTGCTAGGTGGTTGCTATGGAGTTCTAGGTGGTTGCTAGGGTGTTGCTAGGTGGTTGCTATGGAGTTCTAGGCGGTTGCTATGGTGTTGCTAGGTGGTTGCTATGGAGTTCTAGGCGGTTGCTAGGGTGTTGCTAGGTGGTTGCTATGGAGTTCTAGGTGGTTGCTAGGGTGTTGCTAGGGGGTTGCTAGGGTATTCAAAGTGGTTGCTAGGATGTTGCTAGGTGGTTTCTATGGAGTTCTAGGTGGTTGCTATGGTGTTGCTAGGTGGTTGCTATTGAGTTCAAGGCAGTTGCTATGGTGTTGCTAGGTGGTTGCTATGGAATTCTAGGTGGTTGCTATGGTGTTGCTAGGTGGTTGCTATGGAGTTCTAGGCCGTTGCTAGGGTGTTGCTAGGTGGTTGCTATTGAGTTCTAGGTGGTTGCTAGGGTGTTGCTCGGTGGTTGCTATGGAGTTCTAGGCGGTTGCTATGGTGTTGCTAGGTGGTTGCTATGGAGTTCTAGGCGGTTGCTAGGGTGTTGCTAGGTGGTTGCTATGGAGTTCTAGGGTGTTGCTAGGGTGTTGCTAGGGGGTTGCTAGGGTATTCAAAGTGGTTGCTAGGATGTTGCTAGGTGGTTGCTATGGAGTTCTAGGTGGTTGCTATGGTGTTGCTAGGTGGTTGCTATGGAGTTCTAGGCCGTTGCTAGGGTGTTGATAGGTGGTTGCTATGGAGTTCTAGGTGGTTGCTAGGGTGTTGCTAGGTGGTTGCTATGGAGTTCAAGGCGGTTGCTATGGTGTTGCTAGGTGGTTGCTATGGAGTTCTAGGCGGTTGCTAGGGTATTGCTAGGTGGTTGCTATGGAGTTCTAGGTGGTTGCTAGGGTGTTGCTATGGGGTTGCTAGGGTATTCAAAGTGGTTGCTAGGATGTTGCTAGGTGGTTGCTATGGAGTTCTAGGTGGTTGCTATGGTGTTGCTAGGTGGTTGCTATGGAGTTCTAGGCCGTTGCTAGTGTGTTGCTAGGTGGTTGCTATGGAGTTCTAGGTGGTTGCTAGGGTGTTGCTAGGGTGTTGCTAGGTGGTTGCTATGGAGTTCTAGGCGGTTGCTAGGGTGTTGCTAGGTGGTTGCTATGGAGTTATAGGTGGTTGCTAGGGTGTTGCTAGGCGGTTGCTATGGAGTTCTAGGCGGTTGCTAGGGTGTTGCTAGGTGGTTGCTATGGAGTTCTAGGTTGTTGCTAGGGTGTTGCTAGGGGGTTGCTAGGGTATTCGAAGTGGTTGCTAGGATGTTGCTAGGTGGTTGCTATGGAGTTCTAGGTGGTTGCTATGGTGTAGCTAGGTGGTTGCTATGGAGTTCTAGGCCGTTGCTAGGGTGTTGCTAGGTGGTTGCTATGGAGTTCTAGGTGGTTGCTAGGGTGTTGCTAGGGTGTTGCTAGGTGGTTGCTATGGAGTTCTAGGCGGTTGCTAGGGTGTTGCTAGGTGGTTGCTAGGGTGTTGCTAGGCGGTTGCTATGGAGTTATTGGCGGTTGCTAGGGTGTTGCTAGGGTATTCTAGGTGGTTGCTAGGATGTTGCTAGGTGGTTGCTATGGAGTTATAGGTGGTTGCTAGGGTGTTTCTAGGGGGTTGCTAGGGTATTCTAAGTGGTTGCTATGGTGTTGCTAGGTGGTTGCTATGGAGTTCTAGGTGGTTGCTAGGGTGTTGCTAGGTGGTTGCTATGGAGTTCTAGGTGGTTGCTAGGGTGTTGCTAGGTCGTTGCTATGGTGTTCCATGTGGTTGCTAGGGTGTTGCTAGGCAGTTGTTATGGTGTTCCAGATTGTTGCTAGGGTGTTGCTAGGTGGTTGCTATGGTGTTCTAGGTGGTTGCTAGGGTGTTGCTAGGCGGTTGTTATGGTGTTCCAGGTGGTTGCTAGGGTGTTGCTAGGTCGTTGCTATGGTGTTCCATGTGGTTGCTAGGGTGTTGCTAGGCAGTTGTTATGGTGTTCCAGATTGTTGCTAGGGTGTTGCTAGGTGGTTGCTATGGTATTCCAGGTGGTTGCTAGGGTGTTGCTAAGTGATTGCTATGGTGTTCTAGGTGGTTACTATGGTGTTGCTAGGTGGTTGCTATGGCGTTATAGCCAGTTGCTAGGGTGTTGCTAGGCATTTGCTATGGTGTTCCAGGTGGTTGCTATGGAATTCTAGACGGTTGCTAGGGAGTTCTAGGCGGTTGTTATGGTGTTGCTAGGTTGTTGCTATGGAGTTATAGGTGGTTGCTAGTGTGTTGTTAGGTGGTTGCTATGGAGTTCTAGGCTGTTGCTAGGGTGTTTTAGGTGGTTGCTAGGGTGTTGCTAGGGGGTTGCTATGGAGTTTTAGGCGGTTGCTAGGTCTTTACTGAGTCCAATGACGCGACCCATAGTTCTCTATGACAAACGGTTCAAAAGTTATGAAATATCAAACATCGGCCAATCAGGAAGGGGGGTGTGGCTGATCTCCACCAATGGACAAAGGACTCTCTACCATGTCCAATGAGGCATTGCACAATTTGTGGGCAATTTTTCCCCATAGAGATGAATGGCCGAATGTTCAAATCTAGAGAGAGACCAGAGTACTGCTGCCAGAACACAGGGCATTGTGACATCACAAGGGTGAGAAGACAGAGCATTGTGACATCACAAAGGTGAACATTCCGCCATTCATTCTCTATGGGAAAAATTGCCCACAAAAATTCAAATTTTTCAAAAACCGTCCACCCAAACTTTCCACAAAGTAATAGCACACCATTCCCGATCAAGCCGCTCGATTTGACATATTGCACGTGTATGTGGTGCGAAAACTCTGGGAGGAGTAGCGGTCCAAAAAATGGGCGGAATAAATAATAAAGAATAATAATATGTGCAATAATAATAGTGTAGTTGCCCTAAGGCAACCACACTAATAATATGTGCAATAATAATAGTGTAGTTGCCCTAAGGCAACCACACTAATGATAAAAGAAAAAGAGTTGATAGATGTATGGAGATACGACAATCCAGAAAAAAGAGAATTCACTAGAAGGCAGATGAGAGATGGGACATTAAAGCAGAGTAGAATAGATTTAGTGTTATTAAAGGGGGAAATTATTAGATATATAGAAAAAATTAGACACCAGAGAAATAGCTTTAGTGATCACGGTGGGGTTAGATTTACAGTTAAGATAGGGAGAGAGGAGGTAAGGGGAGGGATGTGGATATTAAATGCAGGATATATTGAAGAAGAGGGCTATGAGCAACAGATTAGAGAGATATTAGATAGAGAGAATACAAGAAGAGAAGCGCAAATAGAGAATGCTAGTTTAAACGATAGTATAGGGGAAAGATGGGAGTGGATGAAAAATAAAAAAATCTATTAGTATTAGATATAGTAAGAAAAGGAAAGAAATGATGAGGAAAAAAGAGAAGGAGTTGAGGGAAAGATTGGAAGTGGAGTTAACTAGAACAGAAGAAGAAGAGGAGTATAATATAGAGAAATACATATATATAAAGACAGAATTAGAAAAGTATGAGAGGGAGAAATGCAGAGGTGCAATTCTGAGAAGTAAGGCAAGATATGCACTACAAGGGGAAAAATGCACAAAATATTTTTTAGGATTAGAAAGGAGGAGGCAAAACAGGACATATATACATGAAATAAATAAAAAGAATGGAGATAAAACAGAAGATTATGTGGAGATACTGGAGAGGGTGCAGGAATTCTATGAGGAATTATATAAGAAGGGAGGAATAGATGAGGGAAGTATAAGTGAAGTGTTGGAAAGTGTAGAGAAAAAGCTAAGCGTAGAAGATAGAGAGTGGTGTGATAGAGAAATAAGCATGAAAGAAGTATTAATAGCGATAGAGGGGATGACAAGTGGGGAAAAGTCCAGGGAGTGATGGGATAGGAATAGAGTGGTATAAAAAATATAAAAATGAGGTAGCACCAATTTTAGTGGAGGTATTTAGGGAAATGGAGAGAACAGGGTTAGTGAAGGAAAGGATGGTAGAAGGGATGATAGCAATAGTATACAAGAAGAAGGGAAGCAATTTAGATTTAGAAATTTTTCGACCAATCAGGTTGCTAAATGTCGACTACAAAATACTAACTAAACTACTAGGAAATAGAGTGAAAAGAGTGATAGGAGGAATAGTACAGACAACACAAAGCTACAGTATACCAGGTAGGGATATAGCAGATACAATAGGGACAGTCAGAGATGTTATAGAACACATGAAGAGGGATAGAATAGGAGGAATAGTTGTAGGGATAGATTGGAATAAGGCATTTGACAGAGTAGAACACAAATTTTTATATAGGGTATTAGAAAATTTTGGGTTTGCGGGAAAAATGGTGGGATGGGTGAGAAGGTTATATGAAAATGCAAAGAGTTGTGTAAAAATAAACAGAGTCTTAACAGATAAATTCAAGGTGGGGAGATCGGTGAGACAGGGATGTCCACTATCAGCATTATTGTATGCAATCTCAGCAGAGCCACTAGCCACACTAATTAAGAAAGACAAAGGGATAAAAGGAATCAAATTACCATATGGGGGAACATGTATCATAAACCAATACGCAGACGACACAACAATTACGGTGAGAGATGGTGGGAGTGTTAAAAGGGTTCTAGAACTAATTGGAAAGTACGGGAGAGCATCAGGAGCGAAAATAAATAAAGAAAAATCTGAAACAATATATATAGGAGAAGTAGAGAGAGAGCAGAGGTACGATTAAGGGTGGAAAATAGATACATCAAGGTGCTGGGAGTACATCCAGGTGTAAAAAGTAAGGAGGTGAGAGACGAGACATGGACAGGGGTGATTAATAAAATAAGAGCAATATGTACAACATGGAAGGTAAGGAAGTTAAAATTAAAAGGTAAGATAACTGTAGTGAACAGTTTGTTGTTTTCGGTGTGTGTATATGTGATGAATGTAATTGAAATGCCAGAGTGGGTAATGAATGAGTTAAACAGAATTGTATGTGACTTTATATGGGAAGGGAAGGGGGTGAAAATCGCACAAAAAAACACTAGTAGGGAGGAAGTGGGACGGAGGTTTAAAGTTAGTGGACCTTGAAACAAGGAAGGATGCATTAAGAATAAAAACTGTGCAAAAATATATGGTGGGAACACAGAAATGTGGATGGAAAGAATTTCTGAAGAAATATATTAATGATGTGGGAGGAATAGGGGATAATGGATGGTACATGGGGTTTAAGCAGTCAATGACTGGTGGAATACCAGAATTTTACAGAGAGGTACTGGAGGCATGGAGAAGGTTCCTACCAAAAATACAATATGAGTGTGTAGAACTACAATCTTTTGCAAGCCTACCATTGTTTTTAAATGAAAGTTTCAAGTGTAACAACAAATCGCTGTATGAACCAAAATTCATTGAAAACATAATATAACAATTTAAGAACATCATGTATGAAGTGATCCCAGGATTCCTCAAAGAAAACTGCATCTATGATGTGGTAAGAGAAACCGATGGCATGGAAAAAAGAGAAAAGGTTAACAAAATGAGAAAATTAAATTAAGTATACCAAAAAAATGGACGGGAATTATTGAAAAAGAATGCATGGTAAAAAGAAAAGAATGTATGCCAGAGATATACGTGCTGGATAATGAAAAGAAATGTAACATGGTGAGTATAAGTGTGAGGAAAGTGTATGGCTGGTTAATTGTTGATGTAATAAAAGAACCAGCAGCAGAGAGAGCGTGGAGAAGAGTGTTTGAAAACATGGATGTAAAGAAAATATGGTCCAATGGTAATATAAAATATAATAGAATAGAATGTGAGAATAATGATTTCCTAATAAAACACAACAGAATATACACAAACATGGTACTAAATCAAATAAACAATGATGTAAATGCAATGTGTGTGTCGGTAGTAGTGGTCATGAGAGCTTTTTACATTACTTTTTGGATTGTAATGATCTAGTTGATTTCTTTGGTTTTTTAAAGAAATTGTTAAAAGAAAACTGGTGTGTGAAGTTAGATTTGGAGGAAGGGTGGAGAAAATTATTTTTGTTTGGTGTATTTGAAAAAAGTAAAACGGTGAATTTTTGTTTAATCAATTGTGTTTTAATTCATGCCAGACTAGCCGTTGTATACAGAAGAAACTATGCGCATTTTGAAGGATGGAAAGTAAATGTAAAGTGTTTGTTCAAATCGTTAATGAAAAGAGATGTAGAGTTAATTTGTAAACATGGAAGTAAAGAAATAAGAGTTTTTTGTTAGTGGGAATAAGTTGATTTATGAAGGGGAGAGGAGAGAAATCGTATTTAATTGGTAAAAAGCCAATTTAATTTGTTTGGGGCTTTGGCTAATGTAAATAATGTAAATAAAGTAATAGAATGTGGATTTTAAGGAAATGTAAATGTGTAAATAGTATGTTGTGTTGTTATGAAAGTGTACAAAAAAGATACAACAGAAATGTAAATTTGTGAATTGGAAAAATTAAAAAAAAAAAAAAAAGAAAAGAAAACACCCGATCTTGTCTGATCTCGGAAGCTAAGCAGGGTCGGGCCTGGTTAGTACTTGGATGGGAGACCGCCTGGGAATACCAGGTGCAGTAAGCTTTTACTTATGTACTTACATATTTATTTATTTATTTATTTGCGTTGTCACACTAGGGGGCGATCTCTCACACGATTTAAGCTGGAATACCAGAACTGTGCAAAGAAAACATCAACGTGTCTTAGATATCCAGCCACAGTTCAAAGCTAATGGCGTCAGCACGCTTCGGTTTCTGTCAAAAGCGTTTTTCGTTTTTGTTGTTTCAGAATGAGAGAGAAGGGGGGTATTTCAGAAAACAGGCTTACCGAGTCGAGTCTGCTCTGTAACTGCGCCGAGTCAATACCAGGAAGAACTGTATTCACTTCAGTCCATGTTCCTGATTCGCGAGGGCTGCCGGGTTTTCCTCGGTACACTTATCCGGCTAACCGGCGTCCTGATACGGGGCCCAGGAGTTTGCTTAACTGTGCATTTTTGCATTCCCCATGCGTTCATTTGGGAATTACGTGTGTGCATACTCGATGAAAAAGAAGTAAGAACTAATGTTAATGGCCTCTCACCAGGGAATGCTGCGTTGGGGGATTCCGTTTACCACTCGCTCTGTCCTGCGTGGATGCTTCTGAGAATGTGTAGGGTACTGCGAGGCACAGCGGGAAATATATATTTTTTTAATGTTGCATTTTTAGGTAATAGTATCAATATTAAGGAGCGCCAGTATTCTGGCACAGGTAGTGAGATCGGACAGTTCGCTCGCTGTCATTGTGCGCCTTGGAGAGCTGCGCAACTGGAACGGTGTGCTACCCACATATGTGAAAGGCACAGCGTGGCGCAGGGACAGATTCCGAGAGGTGCACAACTCATACTTACCTGGCGGGGGAGATACCATTTTGGTCTTTCTTGCTGAGCGATAATATCGAGCTTGTTTTTTGCTTAGTGCAACAAGCGTGTATTGTTTCAATTTAACTATTTGTGTTGGATTTTCTGTTTTTTATTAGGTGTTGTCGCTGATGAGGACAGGAGTGGAGCGACGTTTCTTCCTGCAGGTACGGCCCTTCGGGGCATGCTTTGTTTGTCTCTTTTGTTTAAAATTGTTTTTTCGATTTAAATTGTTTTTTTTCCTTTGCGGAACTGTGTTTCAGTTCGAAATGGCGGCAGCGAGAGTCGGCGCCCGTCAGCACTGCTGTGTCCGCTTTAACTTGCGCGAGAAAGACGGTCGTGTGTTAGAGTGCTCATGGCTGGATTTCTCACGCAAGTTTGTTAAAGGCACTTTGGGTTTTAGTCCTTCGGACATTAATTGTTTGATTGGTTTGCCTCACGGAAAAGGATTTGACCTGAGTTTTAAGACTCAAACACTGCTCAGAATGTTTTGGGTGAAGTTTGAAACAGTAAAAGATCAGTTGGAAATGTTTGCGGTGGAGCGTCTAACTGATGATTCAGTTAAGGTGGTTTTTGTCAGAATGTTTAATGAAATGGTTAATGAGGGTGATAGAACCACCTGGCTAGGCCGATTTAGTTCTGTCCGTGCCCCGCCCGAAAGAGTATTGGACACTGAGGGGATTTGGAATGGGAGTTGGCGGGTGCCAATTAAACTGTTGTTGGACCCAAAAGGCTATGGAGGATTTAAACATCTGCCCTCAATGATCGTACTAGGCGAAAATAGAGGGCTCATTAACTATCAGGGCCAACCTAAATCGTGTCGAAGGTGTGGCGCATTTGGTCATTTAGTAGAGGGGTGCAAGGTGCTGGTGTGCACAAAATGTAGGGAGGTAGGGCACCTTTCAGCACAGTGTCCTACCGGTGTAAAATGTAACTTGTGTGGGTCTGCCGCTCACCTGTTTAGAGATTGCCCAGACTCTTTTGCAAATAGGGCGCGGCAGGTTAGAGCGGGAAACCGGGCTAGTGGGGAAGAGGAAGCCCAGAGACCAGCAGGGGGGGCTGGTGGGAGAAAGGAAGGTGGGACAGAGGAAACAAAAGGTGAGGGTAGAAAGGAAGGTGGACAGGAAGAAGAAAAGGAAAGAGGGGAGAAGGGAAAGTTTGGGGAAGGTGAGAAAGTAGGTGATGAGACTCAAAGGGGTGAGCAAGAAAAGGTAAGTAAGGAGAAGAGGGGGGCTGATGTAGGGATTGGGAGTGAGGGGAAAGGTAGTGGTGAGGATAAGGGTGTAGGTGAGGGTGTAGGAATGGAGAAGGGGGAGGGGGAAGGTAAGGAGTTAGAGGTAGGTGCAGAAAGTCTGCAGCCGGGGCAGGTTGAGGAAGTGGAACCGGTAGACTCTGTGGAGGTGGAAATGGAGGTAGGGCCGCAGGGAAAAGAAGGACAGACAGGGGAGTCTGACTCGGAGGCTGCCTCTATGGAGACAGTGGAGTCAGAAGGGAAAAAAAGAGGTAGAGGTGGGACCTTTAAAGAGGGGTTTAGATGAGGAGGATGGAGATTTGGAGGGAGCTATAGGAGGACGAAAATGGAAGACAGGAAGGAAAAAGCAATGGGATTGGTTGGAATTCCTATTGGACAGTGAGGAGGTAGGGAATTCTCCAGTTTATGGGGAAAGGTCACAAAATCAGACTCCATATGTTTCTGAACTGTTTGCTACAGATGAAAATGCACAGGTGGGTGATTTAGGAGGGGGCAGTTCATTAGAGAAGTGATGGAGAAGGATTTCAAAGTTTGTTTCATATATAAGGTGGTGGTTTTTGTAGAATTGGTGTTTTTTTTATCACTTTAAAATGAGTTGCCAGCACATACCCCTCACGGTGGTGACGATAAATGTTCGTAGCGTGAGGACAGTAATGAGGGCAAGGTCTGTTCTGTTAGCCCTGGAAGGGGTGCAGGCAGATATAATTTGCCTACAAGAATGCGGGTTGCCATATCGCTCTTCCTACGGGGAGTGGGAAAGCATGTGGCAGCTAGGGCCGTCTCTTTGGAGCGGCTCGAACGCAAACCGGTCGGATGGTGTGGCAGTGCTGGTGAAGAACAAGGGGGTGCAGGTGTTGGGGAGCACTGTGGTGGTGAGTGGTCGATTGTTGGTTTTATCACTGTCTTTTAATGGAATGAATTTTAACCTTTTAAATATTTATTGTTCTCCAAACAAGCAGGAGAGATGGGAGTTGTTGCAGGAGCTCCCACCGCATCTCCTTGGGCGGGCGCCGTTGTTACTGGTTGGGGATTTTAATTGTGTTTTTAATAGGCTTGGGCGGAAGGGGGAGGGAGAGGTCTTTAGGATGGATAAGACAACATTATCTCCAAAGACTTTTAATGGATTTTAAATTGCGAGATATTTATTCTTCTTTGTGTCCAGGGCAAGAGGGGTTTACTTGGCGAACAAATGATGGATCCCGAGCATCGAGGATTGATTTCATCTTTGCTAGGGGTTTTGCTGGTCAATCGGCATCTCTGAATCCGGTGTTTTATTCTGACCACTGCCTGCTGAACTGCTCCTTGACTGTGGAGTCAGGAGTAGCGGTAGGCGGAGGAGTATGGAAGCTGAACTGCCGCTTGTTGGAGGACCCGGCAGTAGTAATGGCTTTTAATGAAAAATATAAAGAATGGCAATCCCTCCAGGAGCTGTACAGTACATGTAAGGAGTTTTTTATTAATAAAGGTAAAGAAAAGAAGAAGGAGAGAAGAGTGTGGGTGGGGCTTCAGAGGAGATTAAATAGGTATTGGGATTTGGTAAATATGGGATTTGATTTTAAGGAAGAACTGGAGCAAGTAAAAAATGAGATGGCTGTTTTAACGGAAAATAAGTGCAAAAATGTCATTTTTAGGAGTAAGGAGCAGGAAATTGATGAGGGAGAGAAATATACAAGATACTTTTTTTTTTTTAATTATGTCAAGGGGAATTTTAATGAAAGGTTTGAAGGGGGAAGATGGGGTTGTAAAAAATGAAAAAAGGTATGTTAGAGGTGGTGGAGGAATTTTATGGAAAACTGTTTGGGGAAAAGGAGGTGGTGGAAGAAAGGGTGGAGGAGGTGCTGGACAATCACAGATGCGCCTATATTTCCCAAACGGACTGTCCAAGACAATATATGACCACGCAGTCTCAAAAAAAAAAATCTCTACACGTAAAACCAACAGTAAGCTTTTATATTTATTCAATATTTAGTCCCAGATATTGACTGTAGAATGACATGGTATAATTTTTAAAAACTTTCTTGTTTATTTCGTTATTCAGTGAGCAGCGTTTTCACTGCTGTATAAGCATATCTTAGGCCTATTGTCGGGTTTATCTTGTTGCTATGACGGAATATGATTTTTTAGTGGTGAAAGAATATTTTTATTAATGCCAGGATAGACAATAATGTCCATTATGTCAAGGGTGGGGGGTGTTTTTTTAGATGAGACTGCAGGGAGGGGGTGCGTGTTAAATGAACGACCGGAGCGACAATGGTGGGGCTGCGAAACTCCGTTTTCGGCATAGTTGTCATGTATCGTCAACTAATGAAACTGAAACAACCCGTTTCTGTTTTCATCTCACACGTTGGTTGCAGTAGCACCGAATGTTTGACTTTAGTAATCTAGGCACGCGGGCGTGCCCACCACTAGGGGCTGTGCGCTAAGAGGTTAAGGATGAGGGGGGTTTTAGAGCAAGTGATAGACCTGAATCAAACCTGTGCTGTGCCAGGAAGGAGGATCACGGACAGCTTGGTACTGGTGAGAGACGCCATCTGTTACGCGAGAGACAGAAATATTAGGCTTGCAATGTTAAATTTAGATTTTGAAAAGGCTTATGATAGGGTCTTGCATCAGTACATGTTTCATGTACTGCAAAAGATGGGGTTTTCAGGGGGGTTTTTAGCACGGGTGGGGCTCCTATACACAGAGGTAAGGAGCAGAATTTTGGTAAATGGGATTTTATCAGAAGCAGTGTCAGTAAACTGCGGTGTCCATCAGAGGTGTCCGTTATCCCCACTCCTTTTTTTTTGTTTGTTGTATGAAGCCAGTGGCACAGGTGCTGAGAAGGGACATCTGGATTAGGGGGCTACAAATACCTGGTAGTGGGGGGAGGGAGGCCAGGTGCATTCTCTACATGGATGATGTCACGGTTTTATGTTCGGACAGAGTGTCGGTCGCCAGGGCTTTAGACAGAACAGAATGGTTTGGTCAAGCCTCGGGTGCAAAGTTAAACAGAGAAGTGAGGTGGACAGACAAGACCTCCCTTTAAAAGTGGATGTTAATGCAATGCGGGTTTTGGGGGTTAAATCCGATGCAGAAGGTTTGGGCGGCGGGAACTGGGAGGACATTTTTAAGAAAATACAAAGAAAGGTAACTTTTTGGAGGTTGAGGCAACTCACCTTGGAAGGGAAAGTCTTGATTTTAAAGTCTGTGATTTTACCAATGTTGTTGTTTGTGGGTGCTGTCTTTTGTCCGTACCGTGTTGTGTTGGTTAGACTTGATCGTTTGATTTTCCGTTTTGTGTGGGGTGGGGGTGGGAACGGCTAAAGAGGGAGTGGGTGAAGAGAGTGCCGGAGAAGGGGGGAAAAGGGGTCCCGGATTTTTACAAAATTTTAATGTGTAAATTTGTGGCGTTACAATGTCTCGTTGGCTGTGTCTGGTTTTAATAAAGCTTCATGTTTTGTTCGATTTTTTATGGGGGGCTATTTAAGGAGGTTGGGTATTTTAAAAGTAAATTTAACTGTACCTGTAGCCTTTGTGATGCCAGGTTTTTATCGCCTTGTGCAAACGTTTTTAATTATTTATTTATTTATTTATTTAGTTTATTTAACCTCTTAGCGCACAGCCCCTAGTGGTGGGCACGCCCGCGTGCCTAAATTACTAAACTCAAACATTCGGTGCTACTGCAACCAAACTATAAGAGGAAACGACAAAATTTACGTTGTAGTTTTATTAGTACACTATACACGACAACTATGCCGAATACAGAGTTTGTGAGTGTCACCATTGTCGCGTATGACGTCCATTTAACAAGCACCCCCCCGCGCTGTCTCATCTGCAATTATACCCCCCATGCATGACACATTGACCAATAGCGTCAATCTGACAGTTCATAAAAATATTCTTGCACCACCAAAAATTTGTATTCCGTCATAGCAACAAGATAAAGCCAAGATTGGCCAGATGCAATGCTTATACAGCAGGAAAAAATGCTGCTCACTGAATAGTGAAATAAACAAGATTAATTACAGTATAATTATCTGATGTCATTCAACTATGAATATCAGGGACTAAATATTGAATAAGCGTACAATCGCATAATTGGTTTTACGCTTGGAGGTGTCCTTTTAAATATTCAGTGGTCATTTATTGTCTTGGACGATCCGTTTGTGAAATATAAACTCATTTGCAACGCCAGTATAGCATCTGAAACAGCTGTGCGTAAAACCACACATGCTGTCAATTTCACTGTAGTCAATTAGAGTTAATTCTGGTTTGATTGACACTTGTTTTATCCAGTAGCAGACAGTATACGCTTTCCAATTACGTATGGCGCGACTAATTTCACGTTCGGAACGTAAATATAAATCCCAGCGTAACAGGAAGTTGTGTGATATTGTCTCACGTGTGCGCATTCGGTCTCAAGCTGAATCTTTGCTTTCCGAATTTAGGAAACTGTTATTGTACTTAAAAATTTTAGCATGGCTAAAGCATATCCCAGGCAAGAGGATATTGATTTCTGGGGAGATTCGGAAGCGGAGAGCGAGGGGGGCTGTTCTGAGCTGGACAGCGTTGATTCTCTTCGAGGAAGCATATGAACTCGGCGAAGATGTGCTCCTCGACATGTACGTATTAGTTTTCGCAGTATTTCAGTTATTTACGTTTTTTTCACTTTACCTTTGCCTTTACAATATTTTTGATACAGCTAGTGCTGATAGTTGACAACTGTTCGCCTTTGCGAATTATGCAGAGCATATTTGCATTGGGTTTCTAACTAATGGCTGTTATAGTCGCATAGTTAGCGTAGTGGCTCGTTGTGGTCAGCTTTGCCAGAATTCATACTACTCACAATGGAATTGACTGTTTCTAGAGGTTAACGCTATTCTCTAATGAGTACATTTGACATACTGTATGCGTTATATTTCATGCACCGATTTGCTGTGAAGCTGGAACATTGTCAGCATTTTCCTGATGGTGGAATTTTATCTTTTTATTGTAGGTAAGGTAAACCGTTTGGTATTAGTGTCTCCATGGGCTATACTTGTCCCTTTGGGCATGGGAAATACTTATTCAAATTTTCTATATTCTGTTATGTACTGGATGAATGTAAAGTTGGTGTACAAATAGAAACATTTGTGAAACACACAGAAATCCCAGAGTGTGCAAAAAAGATTACATACTGTAGAGTACTGAGAAAGTGTTATTGAGTTGCATGAGTGAGATTACATGTGTTGCTGTGTGTACCAGTGTGTTATAATGCTTTTGCATTGTGTCATTGTTCGTATTCAAAAATGTCACTATTTCTGCAGGGATGAAGATGCTGGACCCTCCACCTCTGCTGCTCTAGCAGTGCCCTTTGCTGCTCCTCCCTCTCCTGCTCCTCAGGCCTGCAAGACTGGCGCCCTCACCACCGCCATTGTTACAGCTTCTGCCACTGCTCCCGCTCCTGTGATGTCTCCACCTGTCACTCGAGCCCGCAGGGCTGCCTCTGCTGCCACTGCTCCCGCTCCTGTGATGTCTCCACCTGTCACTCGAGCCCGCAGGGCTGCCTCTGCTGCCACTGCTCCCGCTCCTGTGATGTCTCCACCTGTCACTCGAGCCCGCAGGGCTGCCTCTGCTGCCACTGCTCCCGCTCCTGTGATGTCTCCACCTGTCACTCGAGCCCGCAGGGCTGCCTCTGCTGCCACTGCTCCTGCTCCTGTGATGTCTCCACCTGTCACTTGAGCCCGCAGGGCTGCCTCTGCCACCCCTGCTGCACGCCCCCATAGAGGTTCAGAGGCTGCTGCTGGTTCTTCCACTCCTGCTCCTGGTCGTCCCCGCAGGGCTTCATCAGGAACAAGTGAGGCCAAAAGAAGAGCCACAGAGCCTGATTCAGAGGGGGAATGGCAGGACATCCGTGTTGAGGATGAGGAGCCTCATCAGTTCCCCTTCAGCCCACAGAGGACCCCTGGAGTTCAGCTGGATGTCACAAAAGAATACAGCCCCTTGGAACTGTTCCAGCTGTTCTTTAGCAAGGAGGCCATTGAAGTTCTTTGTGACAACACCAACAAGAACGCACAGCACAAGCAACGGAAGCAGTGGACAGATGTAGATGCTAACGACATGCTGCACTACCTGTCCATTGTCCTTTACCAGGGTCTGATGAGGCCCCATTCTGTTCGGGACCTGTGGAGGGCGGATCGGCTTTACAAACTTCCCTTTCCACCAAGTGTGATGCCAGGCTACAGGTTTGTTGCCATCAGTGCCTGCCTTCACATGAGCGATCCAGCAGCAGACATCCTCAATGACCAGCTGAGAGGGCAGCCTGGTTATGACGGCCTGTTCTGGGTGAAGCCACTGCAGGACCAGATCCTGACCGCATGCAGGGCTTTTTACCATCCACATCAGAGCCTTGCCATCGATGAGCGCATGGTAGCCATGAAAGCGCAGCACGGGATGAAGCAGTTTATGAAGGATAAACCAACGAAATGGGGCTTCAAGCTGTTTGTCCTGGCTGACAGCAAGACTGGCTACACATGTGATTTCAACATCTACCAGGGAAGAGCGCTCACCCCTAGTGGAAATGGGCTGAGTTATGACGCTGTCATGAACCTGATTCGGGTGCCGTACCTTGGAACGGGTTACCACATCTATGTGGATAACTTCTACACGAGTGCGGCTCTCTTCAGGCAGCTCTACCGGATCCACTACGGGGCCTGTGGCACCATCAGGCAGAACAGGATTGGGTTTCCCAGGACCACGGTGAATGCTCTGCCCAAGACAGCTGTGCGAGGGGACATGCGCTGCATCAGGGATGGATCCCTGCTGTATGTGAAGTGGAGGGTCTGTAGGGATGTCACTATGTGTTCCTCCATTCACAAGGCGTACAGTGGGAGGACAACTCAGCGGCGTGTGAAGAGCCCTGATGGCACCTGGTCACGGCAGGCTGTTCCAGTCACAGAGCCAGTTCTTGACTACAACAGGTACATGGGCGGTGTTGACCTGTCAGACGCTCTCATCCACTACTACAGCGTCACACAGAAGACCACACGCTGGTATCGGAAGCTGTTCCTCCACTTTGTTGACATCGCGGTGGTGAACAGCTTCATAATTCAAAAAGAGCTGGCTTTGGAGAAACATCACACTCCCCTGACCCAGAAGAAGTTCAGGGAGGTCCTATGTGCACAGTTGGCTGACGTGGGCAAGGGTGGCAGCACAGAGCAGGTGGAAGAAGAGGAGATGGTGATGGCGGCTCACCAGCCACAGGAGGCAGCAGTGGAGAGAAGGTCACTGGGCTGTTTCCCTGTACCAGTGACCGATGTGAGCTCCTCTGATGTCCGTGACAAGGCCACAAAGGGGAGGAGGCACTGCGTACTCTGCCACAGCAGGAATCTGTACAACAGGACAATTTACAAGTGCCGGTCCTGTGATGTACCCCTCTGCATTGTGGCAGACCGCATCTGCTTCACAGAGTGGCATGACCTCCAGAGGAGTCAGGCACTGTGAAGGACTGTGCATGCAGCCCCAGTGTCTTGTGTACATAGTTTTCACCATTTGAGTTTTCACCTTTCATTTACTATGCCTCCTAAAGTCCAACCCCTCGTCCACGTCGTAGGAGGTGGTAACAGCACATTATTGTCTTTCAGCTAGCAGCATTCTTTTTTCTTCCTTGGAAATGCCTGCTTTGTTGAGTTACTGTGCTGGCTAACGGGGCTCTGGTGAAAAATTGACAAATTTCAGTGGTTTATAATGGACAAAAATTATTTTATTCATTTTCTGAGAGGTTTTGGATAGGTTTTTGGACCCTGAGATATCCATCCCCTATACTGATGAAAATATGGTAATTCTCATATTGGTAAGTATGGAAAAAGTGAGTTTCATGAGTCAACAGTTGATTTTTATTGAAACATTTATTAACATGTGATTATTTTATGATTTACAGCAATGCATAATTTAGCCATTTTGGATAGATTTGGAGACGTTAAAGGACACCAGGGTACACTGCTTACATTTTGCTTTGTAGATCATTAGTAGTTTTGCATATTACTCTCAGATTTTGCACACTTGTTGTCAAAGAGTTTCTGATCCTGGAAATGTATAGTTTTACCTCCTAGCACTTGTGATTCTTAG
This sequence comes from Anguilla anguilla, assembly GCF_013347855.1. Classification (NCBI taxonomy): domain Eukaryota; kingdom Metazoa; phylum Chordata; class Actinopteri; order Anguilliformes; family Anguillidae; genus Anguilla; species Anguilla anguilla. The sequence continues at coordinate 129,103 of NC_049219.1, read as the reverse complement.
CATTTTGTTGAAAAATAAAGGAGAACAACTTCATTTTTGCATTTTCATGTACATTTCTTTTGTATTTGTGAGGCTTTATTCATGTCTAAACTATGAAAATAAACTCTAATTAATTAATATTGCAAATGGTACAAGTGTCTTGCTTTATTTAAGCCATTTTCCAAGTCTCTCTGATGCTCACATCCAGAGTTATGCAGCCTTAAGTAGGGTACCCCCCAAATGGGTAAGAATTGGCAAAATTTGGCTTGTGCCTTAAGAGGTTAAACAGGGACAGTGTACGAAGAACATTAACCTTATATAAAACAAGGAAAGATGTAATGTACCGGGTTATAGCAATTTGCTAATTTCCACCCGTAGTCCCTGGGCAGGTAAGTGAATGAAATGTGAATTGGAAGAGGAGGGGGTTGATGCACTGACATCTTTTAGAAGTCTTCTCTCCTTTGTGCAGGGCAGGGAGCCTACGTGTCCAGTGAGAGGGCTGGCACTAGGCCAAGCAGGAAAGATTTGGAAGGAGGTGGCCCACCCGGACCTGCTGAACCGCCATCGGGACCTGGCCTGGCAGGTGGCGCACGGGGTCCTCCCTGTACGAGCAGTAATGCACAGAAGAGGGATGTCAAGAATTGCAGTGTGCCCTAGAGATGGCTGTGGCTATGAAGAGCCAGTGCGGCACCTCCTGTGGGACTGTGAGGCGGCCCAGGCCCTCTGGAAGGAGGTGTGCCCTCTGCTCCAGCACCTGTACCTGCACCCAGGGATAACACTAGACTGCCAGCTGGTCTTATATGGGACAAAAGGAAAAATAAAAGCAAATGCGTGGACTCAAGCATGGCAGGTGGTGAACTGCACAAAAGAGGCCCTGTGGAAGGCAAGATGCCTGCTGGTGCTGGAGGACAAATTACTGAAGAAGGAACAAATGAAGAGGGTGGCCTGGGCCGCAGTAAAAGAATACATGTTCCGAGACGGTCGACGGAAGGGACAGGAGGTGGCCAGGCGCACATGGGGGCGCGCTGCATGGACAATGGTGATGGGATGGGGAGGATTAGACTGCTCAGGTCCAGGACTCCCATTATGATGGGACAGCAGGTAAGGAGTGAAGGCAGTTGTTTAAAGACACGTCCTGCCCTGCACGAAAGCATAGTGTCTAATTTTATTGGGATTGCTTTTAAAATGTATGTAAAATAAATTTATTGGAATGGGATGGAGTTTTGGAAGATTTTGGAGTGTGTTGTGCATGGAAAATGGTTTGTGTTTTTAAAATATAATGTTTTATTTGGAATTTGTAGAAATTGAGTACATTTAGATTGTCATCAATTTTAAATCAAATTCCTGGAAATTTTTTTTTTTTAACATGCTTGGTATTTTATTTTTATAAATATTATAATGTTTGTAAAGTTTTAAATGTGTTGAAATGTGTACAGTGTTTGTAAGGCTTGAAATGCTTGGAAAACAAAATGTTTTGATATAATTAAAAAATTTCAAAAGTTAAAGTGGTTCACCCAGGGCGAGGCTCGGCCATTGCCGGCTGTGAGAAAGTAGAATGTACTCGATGGCGCCGTGGCGTCTATAGACCGTGAAGCGGGCAGAAAAGTAAGAAAAGTGCCTAAAATCCACGGAAGCAACTTTGCTGCAGGTCAGTCGCATTGCAACGGCATATGGCAAGTCCTAAAAAATTTAATGGATTGCCCGCATTTTTAAACTGCAAGTGAGTGTAACTCATTTAACCAGGGTTTAAATGAGGGTTTAAATCAGGGTTTCGTCAGGGTTTTCAATGCTGCGGCCGGTGCGAGAAACGAGCCGTTAACTTCCCTATCTAAAACACGACGAATGTTTCGCCCCATCTCTTTCCACTCCGTAGCATTTTCTTACTTTTTTCAGAGGGGGTGGCTACTGCCATTTGTAAAGCCATAAGTGATCGCACAAGGTTTGCAAAACATTACATTTGCATACATTTTCCCAATATTTTATCAGGCAAGCCCTTTTACCCAAAGCGACGTGCAATAAGTGTATGCCGAAGGTCGTTGCAAGAACTACAGAACGTACGTCCGACAAGGTTCAATTCTCATAAAGAATCAGCTACCTCGAGCTGACTCCAGCTACCCCGGAGTGTAGCACAGCGGGTAAGGAACTGGACTTGTAACCGAAAGGTCGCAGGTTCGATTCCCGATAGGACACTGCCGTTGTACCCTTGAGCAAGGTACTTAACCGAAATTGCTTCAGTATATATCCAGCTGTATAAATGGATACAATGTAAAATGCTATGTAAAAAAGTTGTGTAAGTCGCTCTGGATAAGAGCGTCTGCTAAATGCCTGTAATGTAATGTAATGTAATTAACATAGCCAGTTCAATGTGTAAGCAGAAGCCCGATGTACATCGCGAAGCCTGGCATCGCAGTCACGTCAGCCACAGCGGATTTAACTAGGAATAATTCAAATTCAGATATGAAACTACCAGTTTCACTAGCCAAAACGGAATTACAGACGTCATAAATAGCTGATCATTCGGTATGTGCGACGATTCGAATGGCCATACTTGTGATGTCATTATGGATATCTTTAAAGTTATTGTGACAAGTGAAAGCATGTTTTCAGATGTCTTGATTCATCCTTCTTACGCGTCAGTTTCAAATTGCAGTTTCTTGAATTGTCATTCTGACTGGTAACATTGTAATTTCGACCAATTCAAATGCGTTTGTCGATAACTGAAATGCAATTATGAATAGTGGAGCGAGGCTACTGAATGTTAGGAGGGCTTGCCATGACGGCAATTATTTAAATGGCTTTGGCTGCGACTTTCTTCGCTTAGTGAGACGGAAGACGACTTCGGAATAGTGGCGACGTGGACGTCAGGTGGAGAGGAGGGTTGCTTGTTGGAGCGAAGTTCAAACAGTTTATGGCTTTTGTCTTGTTTTGTTTTCTTTTGACTGTTAGGTACGGACACTTCTGAAAGGATTAGGATTTAGAGAAGCACGAGCGCATCCCGGTTTGGGATTTCCGGCCGGGGTTAGCCGTGTAGAAAGACCTTTAAAAGAATTAAAATAGGGAAAGCGCCAGTTCGGGGAGTGTTTGCGGTAGCTAGGAGTAGGTAGCTGACTACTGCGGCCACTGATTGTCGGGTGAAGCGGATTTTTTTGAATCAGGTAAAGCGGTGGTTTGGAAGTGGGGCGCGACGGGAAGTACTGAATTTGCTTCTTACTGGTTCACTGGATTAAATTGATTGAGCGTTACATTTGGTAATCGGTAGTCGGTCGAGTGAGGAGTAAAGGGTGGGAGTGTCGGCCGATGGCCTGTATAGGTCCGGTAGCAAGACTCTCACGCTGCTGCTCGTTGATTGTGGTAACATGGCGGGGAGGGAGGTAGATGAAGACAGCTATAACAGCATGGAGTTGAATGAGGAGGAGGGCTATGGGGGTGAATGGGAACAGGTGGGGAAGGGAGGTGGGCGTCGGACGGCTAAGAGGAAGAAAAAGAGTGACTAATCTAGGAGAAACCGAGAGTGAGGGACGGGAGGATGAGGCAAGGAGTTCAAAGACAGGATCCCTTAATGTTGTGGTGAGGTTTGAGGGAGAAGGCGGAGTGAAGAAAACAGACCCGCTTAAACTCACATATCTAATCAGAGCACAAGTAGGTGAAGTCAAGTTTGCGAAAGTGCTAGGGGATGGTAACTTGCTAATTGGATGCAACTCTGAGAACCAAGTAGAAAAGGCGGAGAAAGCTACTATGTATAGGAAAAGTTAGTCGCAAAAACAGTGAAAGTTGGAGAGCCGAGTCTGAATGGGTGTAAGGGGGTGAAAACAGGGATCCCCCTTAGTGTAAGTATGAAGGAGTTAGCAGAAAACTTGAAAGTACGTAGCAGTAAAGTTAAAAATGTTAAAAGAATGACAAGAGGAGCTGAGAAAAAAGATACAGAAACAGTGCTGATTGAGTTTGATGCCAAAGATATCCCGAAATAATTTTTTTTTGGATTTATTAAATATAGGCCTAGTATGAGGGAATTTGTCCCAAAACCAATGAGGTGTTACAATTGCCAGGAGTTTGGGCACATAGCTAAGGTGTGCAAGGGCAAGAGAAGATGTGCAAGGTGTGGTGGTGATCATGAATATGGAAAGTGTGGGTCAGGTATAAAACCGAAATGCTGTAACTGTGGAGGTGAACATAGTGTTGCGTACTGGGGATGTGAAGCAATGAAGCGTGAGGTTGCAGTACAGAAGGTTAGAACAAAAGAGAAAGTATCTTATGCCGAGGCAGCTAAGATGGCTGGACAGGAGAAACTGAATGACAAGCAGGGGGGAGGGAAAGAGCAAACGGCGGCAAGTATAATGCAAGAGGTGGAAAAGAAGTTGTTGATAGAGAAAAAGAAACTGATGACGTTTATAGCGGGAGTTATAAACGCAACTGCGGATGTAAATTCAAAAACGGAAAGAATCAAGATTATTGTCAAAGCCACTGTGCATCACCTGGGTATAAGAGGGTTAAAATGGGAGGAAGCCAGGGAAGAGTTAAGTGTTCAGGCAAGAAACGCAATGTATTGGGTTATAGTAGTATGAATGTTAATTATCCAATGGAACGCAAGAAGCTTGATTGCTAATGGACAGGATTTTAAAAAGTTCATTTATAGTCAGAAGGAAAAACCAGACCTGCTGTGTATCCAGGAGTCATGGTTAAAACCAAGTTTAGATTTTATAATAAATGGATACATGGCAATCAGGCGGGACAGGAAGGATGGGGCAGGAGGGGGTTGTGTCACCTTTGTGAAGGAGGGCATTCCTTATAGAAATATTGATATTGGAAATGAGTTGGAGTGTGTGGTTATTGAAGTGTGGGCAGAAAGGAAGAACCTGGTGGTTATAATCTTTTATAATCCATGCAGGAAATTAGAACTCAGCAGACTGGAAGACATAGAAGAATTAAATAGAGGAAGCATTGTGTGGTGTGGAGACTTCAATGCACATAATACGTTATGGGGGAGTGATAAAACGGATCACAATGGGCAGGTAGTGGAAGAGTTGTTGGATGGAAAGCATCTTGTCTGTATTAATGATGGCAGAAACACAAGGATAGATGTGAACACTGGAAAGGAGTCTGTACTAGATCTGACGTTAGTGACCAATACCTTAGCGCCATTGTGCAAATGGGATGTGTATCAGGAAGGGACCATAGGTAGTGACCATTATCCAATATAAAGTAAAATAAATATAGTAATGATACAGAATACAGAGAACACAGGTGGTAAATGGATTTTTGGAAAAGCTAACTGGGGAAATTTCATGACTGAAAGTGATAAACAGCTACAGCAGATTAGCGACAATATGAGTATAGAAATTAGTAACTGCAAAATATTGCAGGGTATAATGGCAGCTGCAATAAGTTGTATTCCTAAAAGTACAGGTAGGACAAAGAGGAAATTAGTACCGTGGTGGGATGATAAGTGCAAACAAGCAGTAAAGAGTAGGAACAAGGCATTTAAACTGGTCAAAAGATCCCATAATTTTCAGCATTTGGTCCAGTACAAAAAAGCACAGGCAATGGTTAAGAAAACGATAAGACAGACAAAGAGGTCACATTGGAAGACGTTCTGTGGGTCAATTGGGAACACCACTCAGATAGGAGAAGTTTGGGGAAAGATAAAGAAAATGGGAGGAGATAGGAGGGAATGGAACTACCCTGTCCTGAGCACCGGAAATGAAGTGGCGAAAACCAATAAAGAAAAGGCTGAATTACTTTTAAAAAACTTTTGTTACAGTACACAGTTCCTATAATCTGAATGAGGAAGGAAAGCAAGGCAGGGAAAAAACCAAAGCTGGAAACATGGATGCACTAAGGAGAAAGAATACCAGTGGAAATGAATTAGATGTCCCATTTACTGTTGGAGAGATGAAGAGGGCATTAGGCAAAACAGGAATGAGTGCTCCGGGAAAAGATGAAATAAGCTATATAATGATTAAACATTTAAGTGAAGGAGGATTAAATAAATTACTGATGTTATTCAATAAAGTGTGGAAGGAGGGGCGAGTCCCTATGAGCTGGAAGGAAGCAATTATCATTCCAATCAGAAAGCCTGGGAAAGATCCTAGTAAGCCAGGAAACTACAGACCCATTGCTTTAACGTCACATATATGTAAACTAATGGAACGGATGGTTAATGAGAGGCTCATGCACTTTTTGGAGAAAGGGGGACTGATGGCTGCATATCAGAGTGGATTTAGGAGAGGCAGGAACACAATGGATCCAGTTCTGTGTTTAGAGGATGAGATAAGAAAAGCCCAGGTGAATAAAGAGATTGTGGCCGCAGTATTTTTCGATGTGGAAAAAGCTTATGATATGCTATGGAAAGAAGGGTTGTTAATCAAGCTTCATAAAATGGGAATTGAGGGAAACATCTTCAATTGGATTAGGGATTTTCTAATTGATAGGTCAATTCAGGTCAAGATAGGGTCAGAGGTCTCAGGTAAACATGCTGTAGAAAATGGTACTCCCCAGGGGAGTGTTGTAAGTCCTACTTTATTTTCAGTCATGTTAAATGATATATTTGAAAGTATACCGTTAGGCATGGGAAGGTCTCTGTTTGCAGATGATGGGGCTTTATGGAAGAGGGGAGGGAACCTAGAACATATAGTTAAAAAATTACAAGAAGGGATAAATCGAGTGGAAAGATGGGGAATAGATGGGGTTTTTAATTTTCTGTGGAAAAAACAAATTCTGTTCTTCACAAGTAAGAAAATCAGGGAAGCAAGGAATCTGAAGTTATACGGAAGTAACCTAGAGAGAGTAGAATGCGTTAGTTTCTTGGGAGTACATTTTGATCCCAGACTAGCATGGAAAGAGCACATAAGAAGCATAGTGGGAAAAAAGTAAGAAAGTCATTAATGTTATGAGATGTCTTGCTGGGCTGGAATGGGGAGCTGATATAGCGTCATTGAAGTATATATATGTAGTGCTAATCCGGGCAAGAATTGATTATGGTAGTGTGGTGTATGGCTCAGTAGCCGAGACTGTGCTGTCAGACCTGGATGTTGTGCAGGCTCGTGCTCTGAGGATTTGCCTAGGGGCAGTAAAAACGGCGCCAGTGTGTGCACTGCAAGTTGAGGCAGGAGAAATGCCTCTCTGGATTCGTAGGAAACAGTTGATGGCCAATTACTGGATAAATTTAAGGGGACACACAGAAAGTCATCCAACCTAGAGGGTATTGGAGGCTAGTTGGGAGAGGGAAAAAGCACAAAAAACAAGCTTTGGATGGGTAGGCAAGGACGTTGCAGAACAAATGCAAATCCATGAAATTGAATTTTGTCCAACTTTGTTGTGGCCTGTGAGACCAGCCTGGATGTTACAAAATGCTTATGTGGACATGGAACTATTGGATATAAAGCACAGAAATAAAACAGCAGATTTAGTTCAGGAATATTACATGCATAGGGACAGGAATTACATTGACTATTTACAGATTTTTACAGATGGGTCAAAGGATCCAATAACAGAGGTGACAGGGGCTGCAGTGGTGATTCCCAGTCACCAGACTGGAATCAGTAGGAGAACGTCAGATTATTTGAGCATTTATGCTGTTGAGCTAATTGCAGTTCTGTTAGGATTAGAGTGGGTGGAAGGAGTGACGGCAAATAATATACTCATCTGTAGTGACTCGGTATCAGCATTGTCAAGCATTAAAACAGGATCAGGAAGTAATCACCAAGACATATTATATGAACTGTTGTTTAATAACTCAAGGATGACTAATCAAGGGAAAAACAAAGTGCATGTGGGTACCAGCACATTCAGGAATCCAGGGAAACGAAAAAGCAGATAAGTTGGCGAAGGAGGCGGTCAGGAGAGAGTATGTGGACATTAATGTTAATGTTAATGTTTCAAAATCAGAGGGGAAAAGCATTGTTTGGAGGGGAGTAATCAAACAATGGCAACAACATTGGGATAGTGAAACAAAAGGAAGACATTTATATAAAATACCAAATAAAGTAGGAATGGTAAGAAATAGTGGAACCGATAGAAGAGAGAAAGTAATCGTAAGTAGAATAAGAATTGGTCACAGCAACCTGAATAGCACACTATTTATTATAGGAAAACATCCAACTGGCTATTGCGAACAGTGCCAGGAATCAGAAACAGTGGAGCATGTCCTGATTGAATGCAGGAAGTATGAGCAAGAAAGAAGGGTAATGGTTACAGGATTACAGAAACTAGGAGTGGAGGCAAGGCTTACAGATCTGCTTGAGTGTGGGGACATGGTGGAGGGAAAGAAGGTGATATTAAATTTTTTGAGGGCAACTGGAATAAGTAACAGGATATAAGAGATCCAGACAGCAGTACATGGTTAGATCCAGAAGGTGGCGGTAATGCAACTACAAAGGATGCCAACCGCCGTAAAACACCAAAGAAGAACTTTCTTCGCTTACGGCCACACCACCGTGAAATCGCCAATTGGTTTGCCCCAGGCAGGAAGAGTGGGAGCTGCACTACTTTGTTTAGTTTGCTTGAGTTTGTCTTTCGTCGTGTCTTTCCGCATTTGTTCGTTGTTTAATTGTTCTATTTTTCGAACGTGAGTGAGTGAAACCCCCTGCAGCTTGTGCTGTTTGGGGGTTTTGTTTTTTGTGTGTGTGTCTTTCGGACGGATTTCATGGATAACAACAACGAAAACGAAAGACAGACAACGAAAATGGATGCGGCAAAAGGCAACGGCAACACGGACAAACCTTCGGACGGATTCTCGGCAACAACACGGAATTATAAAAAGGATTTGACTCTCGCGGTGGAAATTATTGGCGACGATAAATTGACAATGATGGAACTGTTAAAATCTATCCAAGAAGAATGCGGAAAGGTAATTTGATGTAGATTTAAATCACAAAAATCATACGAAGTAACTATGTTTACTGAAAGAGGCAAAAGTAAGTTGTTGGAGGGGATTAAAATTAAAAACAGTACAATAATGGCCAAAGAAGTTTCTAATGATGAGCTAGTGGTCTCGTTTCTCAACTTACCAACATGCATAGAAGATTTTGATATCTTGGGGAAACTGAGAGACTGGGGAGTAAAAGCAATATCGCCGATAAAGAGAAAGGTGTGGCCAGGAACGGACTTTTTAAATTTTTAATCCAATGCAGGAAACACTGACGGTGGCGTCTGTGAATGTAAGAAGCATGAAGACAGAAATAAAGGCGCAGATGGTGATATCCCATTTGGCAAAAATAAAAGCCGACAATTTGTCTACAAGAGTGCGGTTTGCCTTTCAGGAAATCGTACAAAATGTGGGAAGAAAAGTGGGGACGTGGGCCCTCCTTGTGGAGCGGATCAAATGAAAATAGAGCAGATGGGGTAGCTTTTTTAGTGAACAGTAGTCGGGTGGAGGTAACAGGGTTCCGGAAGTAATTCCAGGGAGAGTGATTGTCGGGTGTTTTTGTGTTGGCCGTGAATGTTTACGCTTCACCAGACAAGCAGGACAGGTGGGAACAATTGGACAGGGTGGCTCCCTGCTGGGGAGGGAACCTTTGTTATTTTTTGGGGATTTTAATTGTGTTTGGGAGAGAGAGGGCCGGAAAGGGATGGGTGAAAATTTTAGATCTGATAAAACCTCTGTATATTTAAAAAATATTTTAAAGGATTTTAAAATGATCGACGTTTTTAAATCCTTGAACCCAAGCGAGGGTGGGTATACGTGGAGTAGTGCGGATGGGGAAAAAGCTTCTAGAATTGATTTTATCTTTTGTAGAGAGTTAAATGGGAAAATGTTTAACCTAACACCAGTTTTTTTTTCAGACCACCTTTTAATAAAATGTGAATTTGATATTAAAGGGGGAGGTAGGAAGGGAACAGGGGTGTGGAAACTAAATTGTAATTTACTTAAGGAAAAGAAAGTGTTTGAAAGTTTTAGAAAGGAGTATTTGAAATGGCAGTCGTATCAAGAATTATATGGATCAAGAACAGAATGGTGGGAGGTGACAAAAGTTAAAATAAAAATTTTTTTATAGAAGCGGGAAAGAGGACGAGAGCAAAAGAACGGAGGGAGTGGGCTGGACTACAAAAGAGACTGAACAGATATGCCGCGTTGATACAGGAAGGGTTTGATTTTCAAGAGGAGATGAAGGAGGTTAAACAAATCATGAAGGAGAAAGCAAAGGAGGAAAGTCTTTAAATAATTTTTAGATGTAAAGAAAAAGAAAGAGACGAGGATGAAAAATGCTCAAGGTATTTTTTTTTTTTTTTTAATTGGTGGCACGGGGAAAGATGAAAGGTTTGAAGAGGGAGGATGGGGAGATAGAAAAGATACGGAAGGGATGACTAGAGTGGTGGAGAATTTTTATAAAGAACTTTTTAAAGAAAAAGAAATTTTACATGGGAGGGTTCAGGAGGTGTTGGGGAGTGTAGAGAGGTTTGTGGAGGAGGACGGGTTTTTAGACGCACCCATAAACCCTTTAGAATTAAATGAAAGCATGAAGTCGTTTAAAAAAAGGAAAACACCTGGGTTAGACAGGCTTCCTATAGAATTTTATAGTGCTTTCTGGGACTTAGTTGGGCCGGACATTTTAACTGTTTTTAATGAATTTGACGATTTAAAAAATAATTCCAGAAAGTTTTAGATTTAGGCTTTGAGAAAGCGTACGATCGGGTCTCGCACCAGTACATGTTTCATGTACTGCGAAAAATGGGGTTTCCTGAGGGTTTTTTAGCTCGGGTGGGGCTCCTGTATACGGAGGTAAGGAGCAAGATCCTGGTAAATGGGCGTTTATCTAAAACAGTGGCAGTGAACTGTGGCGTCCGGCAGAGGTGTCCTTTATCCCCGCTACTGTTCGTTTGTTGCGTTGAGCCGCTGGCACAGATCTTGAGAAGGGACACCTGGATTTCGGGGTTAAAAATACCGGGTAGTGGGGGGAGGGAGGCCAGGTGCATCCTCTATATGGATGATGTCACAGTTTTAGCTTCGGACGCGGTATCGGTCGCCAGGGTTTTAGATTTAACAGAGTTTTTTGGGCAGGCCTCGGGGGCAAAACTGAATAAAGACAAAACGGTTTTAAAAGTGTATGGAGAATGGACACAAAGGGAATTGCAAAGTCTTCCTATAAAAATTGATGACAAGGATATGAAGGTGTTAGGTGTGAGATTTGACAAAGAAGGGTTGGGTGAGAAAAATTGGGAGGACGTTTTAATGAAAGTTAAAAAGAAATTGCAGTTCTGGAGTTTTAGGAAGTTGACGTACGAAGAGAAGGTTTTGATTTTACAGGATTTTAAGGTTTTTGATTTTTCAATGGTCATTTTACCATTGCTTTTATTTTTCGGAGTAGTGTTCGTACCATCTCGTTCTGTGTTGGCCCGTCTGGACTTTTTAGTTTTTCGTTTTTTCTGGGGCGGGGGATGGGAAAGGCTGCAAAGGGTGTGGGTGAAAAAGGAGCGGGGTAAAGGGGGAAAGGGAGTGCCGGATTTTAATGTGCCAGTTTGTGGCCCTTCATGTGCCCTTGTGTGTGAATTCAGCAAATAAGGCTTCATGTTTCGTACGGTTTTTTATTGGGGTTTTTTTTTGAGAAGGTTGGGGATTTTAAAAACAAACCTAACTCAACCGGTGGCCTTTGACATGCCGGTGTTTTATCAGCCTTTTAACAAGTTTTTAACAGTGAGTGGGTTGGAAGGGGAGGGGGCCGAGACTCTATCCTCATACCATAACTTGCTCTCTTTTGTGCAGGGCAGGGACGAGACGTGTTCAGTGAGGGGGCTGGCACTAGGCCAAGCAGAAGCAGTGTGGAAGGCGGTGGCCCACCCGGACCTGCTGAATCGGCATAAGGACCTGGCCTGGCTGGCGGCGCACAAAATCCTCCCTGTCTGGCAAGCTATGACCGCCCGACGGATGATGAGGACTGCGGTGTGCCCCCAGACGGGATGCACACATGAAGAGACTGTACGGCACCTGCTGTGCGACTGCTGCATGGCCCAGGCCCTCTGGAACAAACTCACCCCTCTGGTGAAACTGATGGGACTTTTAAAAAAAAAAGACTGAAGTGTCACACGATTTTATACGGTGATGGACACCTTTTAAAAATGGAAAAGTGGAGGCCTGTGTGGCAAGCTTTGAACTGTGGAAGGACGCATTGTGGACAGCAAGAAACCTTCGACTGCTACAGGACAAGGACCTGACACCAGAGGAGGTAAAGAGAGTGACCTGGGCAGCAGTGGAAAAACACATGCTGCGAGACTACAGGAGGAATGGACTCGAGGGTGCCGTACGTGTGTGGGGGCACGCCGCGTGGGCAATGGTGGTGGGACAGGGAGGGCCAGCGGGGTCAGGCCAGGACTCCAAATATGCCGGGGCAGCAGAAAAGGAGTGAAGGCAGTTATTTAAGGACATGTCCTGCCCTCTACAAAAAGGCATGGGTGAGAAACTGTGGTATGTATTGGGTCAAATACCAGAAGGGGTTTTATTGTCTTATTTAATTATCGAAGGGAAGAATGTAATCATAAAACTGTTTTTATGGCATAGCGTATTTATTTATTTTTTATTTTTTTAAAAGCCAGTGAAAAAGAATTTAAACAGTTATGAGAATTTGTTTTAACGTCAAGTGTAAAATGGTTTTACAGTTTTGTAATGTAAATGAATGTTGGAATGTGACTGTAGTGTACTTGATATTATAACATTTAACATTTTTTCAAAAAAAAAAAAAAAAAAAAGGTGGTTGTTACGATCAGCCCCTGGCCAGTCGCAACATAAACGAGAATCACGCAAAATAGTCGCAATTCAAAAATATCTTTAAAGAACACTACAAAAGAACCAAAATGCGCAGTGTAGCCAGACTGCAGGTTGTCCTCTGAATGGAGAGAGAGAGTGAGCATCAGCCAGAGGGCCCCTTAAGTCGGACCCCTTCCAGATGACACCCATTTCCTATTAGGAAGACAATCAAACAAATGTCGCAACACCACTTTCAGCCACTAGGGCACAAGGTCAGGGAACCATAACACCCCCCACACCAAATGGTGACACCAGTCACCACCAAAACAGTCACAAATCATAGGCAAAATATATAATACACCATCATACAACTAAACATACATATATACAGGGACTCAGACCCTACTACTACCCACCAACCAGTGCCCACTCACCGACCCGTATCACCATCCCAACACGTCCAACAACCCCGGTGCCTGGGAAAGTTGAAACAGAAGGGAGAAGCAAGGCATAGAGAGCGACCCGGAGATGGAGAGAGGACAAGAGACCCAAAAAGAGTGTCGCCCTACACCCTCGACAACGCATCAGCTAGAACGTTGTCTTTACCACGGATATGAAAAATCTCAAGGTTGAATGCTTGGAGTATAAGGCTCCAGCGCATCAACCTCTGATTTGAATTCCGCATGCGGTTCAAGAAGACCAACGGATTATGGTCTGTGTGTACTAGAAAAGGGCATGAAGAGGAGCCAACATAAACCTCGAAGTGTTGGACAGCGAGAACCAGGGCGAGTGCCTCCTCCTCCACGGTTGAGTACGCACGCTGCTGCGGACTAAACTTCTTGGAGAAGTAGCAGACAGGATGTTCAATGGCATTAGAAGCAACCTGGAGAAGAACAGCACCTGCCCCAAAATCCCTTGCATCCACAGCAAGACGGAAAGGCTTCGAGAAGTCTGGAGCCGCTAATACTGGGGCACTAACTAGCAGAGCTTTGGCATTCTGAAATGCACACTGGCTGGAATCAGACCAGTGGAAATCAACCTTGGGGCTAATGAGATCGGTCAAAGGGGCGACAACAGACGAGAAGTTTTTACAGAAATTCCTGTAATATCCAGCCATACCTAAGAATCGCCGTACCTCTCGGCGGGTGGTTGGTACAGGAAACTGACAAATAGCCTCAACCTTTGCTCCTACGGGACGCACTTGCCCCCTGCTAATGACCTTACCCAAGTAGGTTACAGTAGCTCCACCAAACTCACACTTGGCAAGGTTAATGGTAAGAAGGGTAAGACTGAACTAAAGCGACAATGTCAGCCTTCTCAGCACCTGACAGGTGAGGGAGATGATCAGGAAAAGAGGAAAACATCTCAGAATTCTGTAAGCGACCCTCTATCACACACCGAGATGGAGCAGTCACACCCTCCTCGTTCTCCAAGAGTGAGGTCAATGCAACATTCCTACCCTGGCAATGAACAGTCACATCCCCAACACTCCTCTCCAGGAGTGGAGATGAGGCAACAGTCAGCCCTGGGAAGGTGCAGGAAGGCGAAGGTAAATGTGGGAGCACAGCAGGGAGTGATACAGGCTTTGCAGTAGGCCCCCTCCCATGGTAGGGCTTTAACATGTTGACGTGACACAGTTGCGTAGGCCGTCGCCTATCAGGGGTGATGATAACATAGTCATGTTCAGATACCTTACGTTCCACCACGTATGGACCACTATACCGTGCCTGTAGAGCAGAACCAGCAATGGGCAGCAGAACCAACACCTCATCACCGGGGGCGAACGTCAAACCAGTGTTTCATTTTCCCCTGAGCAACTTCTAGGTTCTGCTTGGCTAAGTCACGGGCTAGGTGTAATTGAGAGCGAAATTTGCTGACATACTCCAACAAATTATGCTGAGGAGTTTCCTTAAGCTACTGGTCCCTCAACAGGGCCAGAGGACCACGCACCGTGTGACCAAACACCAATTCCGCAGGACTGAACCCTAAAGACTCCTGCACTACCTCTCTGGATGAAAAAACCAACAAGGGAATGCCCTCTTCCCAATCCTTCCCGAGCTCCAAACAGTAAGTACGAAGCATAGTCTCAAGGGTTTGGTGAAACCTTTCTAAGGCCCCCTGGCTCTCAGCATGATAAGCACTGGAGACATTATGCTTGATTTGGAGCTGTTGAAGGACTTGGGCAAAAACACATGACATGAAGTTGGTTCCCTGGTCGCTTTGAATGACCCTAGGGAGGCCAAAAACAGAGAAGAACTTGATTAAGGCTTTGATGACTGCTTTTGCAGTAATCTTCCGCAGAGGGACAGCCTCTGGGAAGCGAGTAGCAGCACACATGATTGTTAATAAGTACTGATGGCCCCCTTTTTGACCGTGGAAGAGGCCCAACACAATCCAGAATTATATGCTCAAAGGGCTCTCCAACTACTGGGATTGGGTAAAGGGGTGCAGGAGGAATGGTCTGGTTAGGTTTCCCGGTAACCTGACAGACATGACACGTTTTACAGAATTTCACCACATCCCGCTTTAAGCCGGGCCAAAAGAAATGCCGAAGGATGCGATTGTATGTTTTATTAATCCCTAGATGTCCGGCTAAACCATCGTGAGCCACACTCAAAACCTTGTTTCTGTAGTTAGATGGAATTACTATCCTTCTACTCATCAGGAACATCATGCGGCCTCCATGTCCTCATCAACACTCCATCCCTAAGGAAATATCCTTGGGGCACAGCATCAATCTCCTGATCAGGAGACACAGACTCAAACAGGGACACAAGGGTTGGATCAGCCTTCTGAGCAGAGATTAATTGTGCTCGAGATAGTGGCATGTCAAAAATGGTGGTTTTCACAGTATCACCCTTCTCTGGAACAAGGTCTTCAGATGTCTTGACCGTGGGGAGAAAGACAGTGTGAGTCAGACATTTCAGGGTACCCAAAAAACATGACACAAAGGTCGTCAAAACACTCTTCCTGCAAGTCGCTAGCATCACGTTGCTTTGCCATAGCACGAGTGACAGCACATGTAGGGAAAACATCAGGATATTTCTGTTCCAACTCATCTGGGCCCTCGCACACCAATGGCACAGAGACAACTTCAGGTGGAGTGTCAGATTGTCTCCAAACATTTCCACCTGCCAGATCATTCCCCAAAATAAATGTAACACCAGGCACGGGGAGGGACGGTCGCACTCCCACTACGACACTGCCAGTCACTAGGTCAGAAATTAAATCAATGCAATGTAAGGGCACGTCAACAAAGCCCATCTCAAACCCTTGGATTAAAACACTCGTGCCAGTGGAGGTCTGTTCAGACAGGGGTAAAACTCCTTCTAATAAGAAGGACTGAGCATCGCCTGTGTCTCTGAGGATACAGACTGGTTCATTTCCACCCTGCCCAGGTATTGACAGAGAGCCATTCATGAGAAATGGAGTGTAATTCTTTTGAGTACTAGAGCATTTGGAAGGTGAGACATGGAATTCAGGTTCAGAAACGTCACAAGAAGTCAAAGGAGCTACCAGGCCAACAGATTTAGCACCCTGCTGTTTTTCTCTGACACTAAAGCAATTGGAGATCCCATGTCCTGTCTTTTTGCAGTAAAAACAGACTCCATCAGGGTATTTACCCACAGGGCTAGACTTATCAGCCAGTGGCACAGATGGCACCGGGCCAGTGGAAGTGGGCTTGAAGGAACGAAAACCCCCTTGATGTCTGTCTTTGCCCTCATTACGATGTTTTTCCCCAAACACAATCTTATGGGTTAATACAAATTCATCAGCAAGGACGGCAGCTTCTGACACCTTGATTACTTTTTGTTCATTGAGATAAGTGGTAATGGCCTCAGGCAGACCATTCTTAAACTCCTCCAGAACCACCATCCCACGGAGTTGTTCCTTAGTCTCAACCTTCTGAGATCGACACCACCTATCAAACAACTGCCCCTTCTCCCTTGCAAACTCCACATAAGTGTGTTTATACTGCTTAGCATAGCGTTGGAACTTCTGTCGGTATGCTTCAGGTACCAGTTCATATGTACGCAAGAAGGCAGCCCGGACTAAATCATAATCAACACTGTCTTCAAATGATAAAGTTGAATATGCCTCTTGGGCCTTACCAGTAAGGACACATTGCAGCAACAAAGTCCATACACCCTTCGGCCAATTTAAAGAGGTGGCCACTCTCTCAAAAAAAACAGCTGCTCTTTAGTAAATTCCTTTAGCAGGTCCTCAGAGGGATCATCAAAAAACGTTTGAATGTCAACAGTAGACATCTTAAGATATAATCCAAACCAATGCAGCCAAGAATCCTAGAACAATCAGAACCACTCACCTAAGAAAACTCTAACACATCAAGAGGCTAAAATAGAATTGGATCAGTGCCCCAGCACCACAACAGCAGTAATACTGTAGTAATCAACACTAAACGACCTATACCACAGGTTACACAAAAGGCTATAGGAAGGCAAAACAAGTACTGTTATCCTAATCAAAGTACCAAAGCACAAGAAAAATGCGTTACAATACAATATCAACAGTATCACAACAAGTAGCTTAACCATTCAGCTTTACAGCTACAGCACAAAACGCAAGCGCAGGTACAACCGGACACAAACAACCACTATGAAGCAGCCAATAAAGGCATCAATGTAAAAATATTACAAAGTTTTTACAAGCTTACAATGTAGTTACAAGCGATGCACAAAATTGCTACACTAGCATTATGTGACTAGCGCTACGAATACAACCATTACACAATGGTAGCATCAAAACCATCCTCGGTTACACGGGAATGAATCACGAAAGTAAATCAGATTTACTTACCGAGCGCTGATATTGCTCTCTCGGAAAAACACACGGAAGTAATTCTAACACGGCTCACAGCCACCACGGCTTGAAAGAACACGAGTCACAGTTCGCAAGTCGAAATGTGAACACACTAAGTTTGCAGCTAGTACGAGCACGAACAAACGAACGAGCATGAACATGGAAATATCACTAATTAACATGCGAACACAGCTACCGATTGCTTAATCAAACAAACTGCAAAGGTAGAAATGTAGCAAATTTCCATACTCACCCCAAACACAACCACAAGCTCTCTCGTCCTAGTGTCCTCCGTTAGAGCAAAATCACAGGTGATACTAATCACACTAATTACAACGATAATTAGAGTCACTATACGTCGACTTCCCCCAGGTCCTAACTATCTAGTAGCAACGAAAATCTAACTAAAACCTAACATAGTCTTCAGTGTAGTTACCGGGCTCGAGGCGGCTTTTAAACGCAAAACCCGTGATCGCAAATGAGAGACCAATTGAATAGCCACTCACGGCGAACCGGAGCGTACCCCCACCCAGAGTTAACACAAAAAATAAGAAAGGCAAAATAACAAAGTGACAAGCCTGCAGGACATGCCCGACGACTAGAATTACCTGAGGGAAAACACAGCAAACCAATAACACTCAGTTGACTCAACCTACCGCCGCACCACGCAAATGTTGTAACCCTGAAAAAGGGGAGAAGGATCACAATTGCAACTTAAGCAGTGTTTCCTCATCAGTGGCTTTATCTGGAATCTTTTCAACAATAAACATTTACACTTGCCAATAAATTAAAATTCCACAGAACATGTGTTGGAAAACATGGGAGCCACATTTTACCCTTCTGAGGTGTCTCACATTAGTAGTGGGCCAGTTACAGATAGCATTGATTGTTTACCACCACACTCAGTTAAATTAACCTTTTAATCACACCCTTTGTGCTACATCCTCTACCCCCTTGCCCAGTCAAATTGTCTCACTTTGATATGCAGTACCATTGTGTGATATCCTCTACCCCCTACTTCAGTCCAACTCCCCCACACCTTGTTTCTTCCCCCCCAATGTCTGATTACCTCCCCCCCCCCTTTCCCCGTGATGTGTTTAAGATAACCATTTGGCCCTTTGTTTCCTTGAAGGAACAGGGTATAAGTATTCACTGTCTCCGTCATTTGTTGGTTCTGTGTTTATCTGTACTTGGGTAACAGATCCACTAGTTCCTTTGCTACATTAAACGACCTATTTTGAAACGAAGACGTGTCTGCATTTATTTTTCTACTTACAAAAGTACGGCGGAATAAATTGAACTCTTAAAAATTCCACAACATGTACACCGTGTCACAATCTATGTTCCATTCAAAAAACTGGGGAGGCTGACATTTTTTTTACGTTGACGCCGAATTCAAGAAAGGATTACAACAAGAGGAGGACTGTTTTGGAAGCCATTTGCCAACGCTGAAGGAAAAACGGACTTGAAGGCACGGAACGGACCACGTACATTTGTGAGTATGAAATATTTATGTATGTAATGTTGTAGAGGAATAGTTACGGAAATTGTGTAATGTTTTAAAATACAAGTGGTCAGAATTGATTGTACATGTGTACAGTGTTCTAGACAGGGGCTTGTATAAAGTTACACAGACCATGGACAATTTCAAGTACCAAAAGTTTGTTTGTCCATTGTACCGGAGTTTAGGAATGGCAGTGAATGGTTGAAAATCGTGGGCCGCTAGGTGGTTGGCCAAACATTGTAAGGAGGATTCTTATAACGTACCACAGGAAGTGGATGTTGTTGAATATCTTCAGACTGCTTGTGAAGAGCGCAATGAAAATGAGAAAAATGAGAAAACGAGACAGGCTAACTGTGTGATGGCTATGGTCCAAACAATTAAGTTTTTGACCGATAAAGTTGTAGAGGTTCCTAAATTGCAAGGTGAAGTTGAAAGTTTGAATAAAGCACTGGAGGTAAATTCAAGGAAGTTGGAAGCATCTGTTGCAGAACGTATATTACATGCCACAACACACTTAGAATTTAGAAAATAAATTTGCCAGTTGAGGGAGAAATTGAGTACCACAACTGCAGAATTGGTTAAAACGCAGGGACACTTACGCGATGCTCAGGTGGCATATAAAGAGTTATGGAATGTGTCTGGGGAGAATAAGGATAGGGCGATTGTATAGAAGTTAAGATTGTTGAAGGAAAAAATGACAAAGCAAAAATTCACAAATACCTTCACACTTTTCCTTTCATATGACCTCAATTACAATATAAACATTTATCTACAATGTCTTTAGTGACAAAATAAAAGAAACACTTCAGTTACAAACAGTGGCTTAAGAACAAATATCCGAAAATATGTTAACAGCAGGTTATTACGGTGAAACAGCACTAGTACCTAAATAGAAAGAGATCATTTACTTGGACCGAGCTAGCTAGACAGCATGCACCTTCCACGTGAACCTGTTGGGACATTAAACTGGCTGCCGCGGCCTAGCAAGCTAGCATGTATAGCTACCATGTGTTCTCCACAAATACACTCGGTAAAACGCGGCATTTAGTAATAAACTTCAAACAAAGGCAACAAAATGAACATGTAACCCGCACGTTATTACAGTAAATAGGCATTAACACCGAAAAACTAAAAAGGAATACCATTCGGAAAGTAGCTGCATTACAGAGATATCATGGACATTTCACGTGTCTACTGTGATCGTACATTAAATGGCTGTAGCGGCTAAATAAGCTAGCACATTTTCTCGGTTTATACACTCGGTAAAACTAGTAAAACTTCACCAACATCAACTCCATTAGTGCTTTTTCACGGTCAGGTATGTCTAACGTTCATGTTTTCACTCCATTAACAGTGTATAATTAATATCATACCTGAAGAAAGGGGAGAAGGATCACAATTGCAAATTAAGCAGTGTTTCCTCGTCAGTGGCTTTATCTGGAATGAGGAAAAAGACCGCGATCCTCCTCTAGTGGATGGAGAAGGCATAAGCAATCGATCGGAAATTAGTTTTAGAAAGGCTTTCTTTTAGATTACCGAAAAACAATTAAATGGAAATGATTTACGTTTTTGGTTTTAACTTTTCTTAAACCAGCAGTGACTTTTAAGTAGTTTATCGTGAATTCTTACAGTTTTACCCAATTTTCATGAATTTCTACCAGGTACTCTTGTATAAAAGAACGATCTCAACAGTTCGAAAGAATGCCCAAACCTTACTCAAAATGAACACATATGTACAATATATATGTAAACGTATTTCAATGTTTACACAATGCTTTGTGACATTTCCATACCTGAAAAGGGAGAGAAATCAATAAAGAAGCCTGGCTACGATGTTCACTCTCTGGCATTGTTACCGAGAATGAAGCAACGTAGCGACAGTTCCCCCTTCTGGCCGTCTGCAGGCATAACTAATCACTAAAGTGTCATGTTCAAAACTAAACAAATCAGCTATTGATGAATGGACTGTTTCAGTAGGTAAATAGTCTTTAGACGTATTAAACCTCTTTTAACCTTTTTAACCGTCATAAATAGCTGATCATTCGGTATGTGCCACGATTCGAATGGCCATACTTGTGATGTCATTATGGATATCTTTAAAGTTATTGTGACAAGTGAAAGCATGTTTTCAGATGTCTTGATTCATCCTTCTTACTCGTCAGTTTCAAATTGCAGTTATCTTGAATTGTCATTCTGACTAGTAACATTGTAATTTCGCCCAATTCAAATGAGTTTGTCGATAACTGAAATGCAATTACGGATAGTGGAGCGAGGCTATTGAATGTTAGGAGGGCTTGCCATGACAGCAACTATTTAAACGGCTTTGGCAGTGACTTTCTTCGCTTACGGCCACACCACCCTGAAAACGCCGGATTGGTTTGCCCCAGGAAGTGAGTTGGAAATAGTTGGAAAAGTTTGTTCTGTGTATTAGCGTTTGTCTCTTAAATCGGTTTACTTTGTTATTTTTTGCAACCTCATTTTGTCTAAGCGTCCGTTTTATAATTTATTCGTCAACCCCCCAGCAGCATTTGCTGTTTGGGGGACTGTCTTGTACGTTAAATGTTTCGGATGGATATAATGGCAACGGACACTGGACAGCAATTGACTACGAGCCGGATTACGGAGAAAATGAATGAAAGAGAGGAAGAATGCGGAGAAACGGACAGACAAAATGTGAATGACAAAGGAAAGAACACCGACAATGAGAATGGACACGGAATAAATAAACGGAAAGACGGCGAACAACAAAGAAACGGAGGAATCCAAGGAGAAGAGAGAAGGAAATATGACAGAGAGCTGACAGTGGAAGTGGAAGGAACGGAGGAAATCTCCATGATGGACATACTACGAGAAGTAAAAAAAAAAGAGTGCGGAGAAGTCACAGGCTGCCGAGTGAGAGGAGCACGAACGTATGAAATAACAATGAGAATGGACCAAGCAAAACAGAAACGAATGGACGGAATTAAAGTTAAAGGAGCGATGGTTTTCGCAAGAGACATCGTTAACAAGGACATGGTAGTCTCATTTATTAACCTACATGTCTATTTAGAGGATGGGAAAATAATAGCAAAATTAGAAGAGTGGGGGGTTAAACCATTATCGACAATTAAACGGAGAAAGTGGCTGGGAACAGATATTGCGGACGGAACAAGATTTTTTTAAAGTACGCTTCAACGAGCAGGTACGTTCACTCATTTAGTCCACGAAATTTGAGACGCTGAGAGGCACGGAATATTTTAGGGTGATTCACGACAGACAACTACGGGTTTGCAGACTATGCATTCAACCTGGACATATATTCAGAGACTGTCCGGACTTTAAATGCGGAGAGAAGGGGCACTACGCGAGAGAGTGCGAGAAACGGAAGGAGGCAGAAAGAGAAGAGAAGCAAGAGGAGAGCAAAAGAGAAGACGGCGACGAAAAGAGAGAGAAAGAACAGCGGGACGATGAAATGGAAAACGATGCGCAAGAGGAGAAAAATAAAGACGTGGACCTAGACAGCAAAATGGAACGGAGATACGAGACTGAGGGCAACAGTTAGGATGGGGAAGGGGATGGCGATGAAGAGGAAGAGATGGAACAGATGGGAGAAAGTGAGGAAAGCGGAGAAAGAGAAGATGACGACGATGAGGAGAGTTTTAACAGGGTGGCGAAGGGTGGCGAAACAGGCGAGAGAAGAAAACAGCAGATTGCAGATTCAAAGAACAAAAAATGAAGATGAGAGAGGAATGAAAGAGAAAAGACCAGGGAAAGAAACAACTATATCCCAGAAACTGGCTGCAAAAAAGAGAAAGGCGGACAAAGATAGAGCACGAGAAGAAAGAAAGAAAGGACTGCGAGTCGGTATGTGATTTTTGTATGTAATGCTTGGTTTAAATGTTTATCTTTGTTTTGCACTCATGACCAGTTACCTCTGTAAATGTAAACGGGTTGAGGAATGAGGAAAAAATGAAAGCGCTGTTGTATACATACAGAAGTGACATTATATGCATCCAAGAAACGAACTGGGATGAGAGCAAGGTGAACGAGATGAGAAAAGAATGGGGAGGGGACATTTATTACAATAATGGAGATACAAATGCAAGGGGAGTTGCGATTTTGATTTTAAAAGAATGTGTAGAAAATATAAAAGAAGTGTATAAGGATAGGACTGGGAGAATAATAATAATAGACTTTGATGCATCAATGTAAAAAAATTACAAACTTTTTACAAGCTTACAATGTAGTTACAAGCGATGCACAAAATTGCTACACTAGCATTATGTGACTAGCGCTACGAATACAACCATTACACAATGGTAGCATCAAAACCATCCTCGGTTACACGGGAATGGATCACGAAAGTAGCTCAGATTTACTTACCGAGTGCTGATATTGCTCTCTCGGAAAAACACACGGAAGTAATTCTAACACGGCTCACAGCCACCACGGCTTGAAAGAACACGAGTCACAGTTCGCAAGTCGAAATGTGAACACGCTAAGTTTGCAGCTAGTACGAGCACGAACAAACGAACGAGCATGAACATGGAAATATCACTAATTAACATGCGAACACAGCTACCGATTGCTTAATCAAACAAACTGCAAAGGTAGAAATGTAGCAAATTTCCATACTCACCCCAAACACAACCACAAGCTCTCTCGTCCTAGTGTCCTCCGTTAGAGCAAAATCACAGGTGATACTAATCACACTAATTACAACGATAATTAGAGTCACTATACGTCGACTTCCCCCAGGTCCTAACTATCTAGTAGCAACGAAAATCTAACTAAAACCTAACATAGTCTTCAGTGTAGTTACCGGGCTCGAGGCGGCTTTTAAACGCAAAACCCGTGAACGCAAATGAGAGACCAATTGAATAGCCACTCACGGCGAACCGGAGCGTACCCCCACCCAGAGTTACCACCAAAAATAAGAAAGGCAAAATAACAAAGTGACAAGCCCGAAGGACATGCCCGACGACTAGAATTACCTGAGGGAAAACACAGCAAACCAATAACACTCAGTTGACTCAACCTAACGCCGCACCACGCAAATGTTTTAACCCTGAAAAAGGGGAGAAGGATCACAATTGCAACTTAAGCAGTGTTTCCTCATCAGTGGCTTTATCTGGAATCTTTTCAACAATAAACATTTACATTTGCCAATAAATGAAAATTCCACAGAACATGTACACCATGTCACAATCTATGTTCCATTCAGCGTTCCTTTTTTTCCCACAAGTGCATAAGCAATGACTCAAATAATAACAACCGTTATCTTTTAAATTATACTGTTACTGGTAGATAGCATCACTGTAGTTAAAATAATTCTCCACTATCAATTTCAATTTGGCACGTGTTTTAAATCGAGTCATTTAACGGAGTCTGCTATTTTACATTCCATTTCAGTTTCATTCAATTAATTCTCTGATTTACTCTAATTCAATTCCTTCACACTTTTCCTTACATATGACCTCAATTACAAGATACACATTTATCTACAATGTCTTTAGTGACAAAACAAATAAAAGAAACACTTCAGTTACATACAGTGGCTTAAGAACAAATATCCGCAAATATGTTAACAGCAGGTTATTACGGTGACACAGCACTAGTACCTAAATAGAAAGAGATTGGGATGGCAGGTATGCCATCCCGCCAAGTTACGCCTTGGCGGGGGCATGCCCCATACCTATACAGCACCGAGAGTTTGGCACTTTTCAGGGTTCCCCACAGAAATAACCACAACAGCCACAGACACTCAGCCCTTAAAAACATTAAATTCTGTACATTCTGACCCCATTTCAACAGACAGAATTCATAAACAACTTCACATGTCCACACAATAAAGCCCCAAACTAAGGGGATTTTGCGTTTTCTCCTTCTTCTTCTCATTCTTATTTTTCCTGCCGCCTATCCCACTAACAACATGTCTCCCCATTGGACATTTCACTGACACCAGCCAAATCTGCACCTACACGACCCAATCAAAAACGCGCATACACACGCAAAATACCCATACATTTTTACTCTGAAACATTTCCCGTTCAAACAGCTAGTCCGCCTGTGGCCTAGTGGGTAAGGTTACAGTCTTGGGAACATGGGGTCGTAGGTTCAAGCCCAGCTTGGAACACGTTTCTTTAACTTGCTTCGACCCTCACTAATAATTGTCTACTACTTCTTAATTATTGCTTTTGCACCATATCTACCCGCCGTTCACCGTTCAGTTATTAACCGGCTACAATATTGCTAAGATATATGCATTATGACTTACCGTCTGTACGTTCAGTTATTGACCGGCTACAATATTGCTAAGCCATATGGATTCAACGGAAGCTCTTCTGTGCTTACTGGCTTGTGTTCTTCTTTAAAACCACCGGCAGGTTCGCTAATGATATTTCACGCATTGCATAGCTATGGCATTAGCTAACGAAGTCACAGACTGGTAAACCTCACTCACTCACGGCCACCCATATGCATTTCATGACGCAAATGTATTCCTTTTATTTAAAAGTTACACCAGTTCACCACTGTGCCATTTCTACTAACTATATTTCTTCACTTGGCTACCGTACAAAACCTTAATATCAGCAAACGCCACGTTTCTACATTCATGTTACCTCGCCCTGTTCTCTATCTAGCCACATAGGCTACACACAATTACTACGTATGTACGTTCTGCAACTCTGCATTAAAACATTACATTTAAAATCATGATTCACTCATAAGTATAACTACTAGCACTGAACATGAGAAAAACACATTCGTGCAATAGATTACATTACAGGCAAATAATGCGTGCAATGTTATTTAACCCTCCACTTCAACAATTAACGTTCAATACCGACTGTTATATATACCATTTGATAAGGAATATAACCTCGCTCATGGTCACTCCATTTACTTCGCACTATACTCCGTGATCATGTCAACCTTCACCTACATGCCCATTCTGCTAAAAACATATTGTTTCAACTACGGAATTTCGTAATTTCATTTTAATTTCTCTCACACTGTTGTTATTCTCTCATATGCAAAGCCTGCTGGGACATATGCGTCTGCTCCTATTCTCCACTATCATGTTTTCCGGTTCTAGTTTAGCAAAACAGCGAAGAGGATTCCTACCTGCAGATAAGCCTATCAAAATGCCTTATAAACCTTACAAACACTAAAAGTGCATCTCCACGAAATAACAGACAATGGAGCAGGACAGAAGGATAAACCTTACAAACACTAAAAGTGCATCTCCACGAAATAACAGACAACGGAGCAGGACGGAAGGCAACACAAGTTGCGACCTAGGGAGTTATAATTCTACGGGCGTGTTGATTATTTTGTCAGTCAAGGCTCGTTGGATGGACGTCAAATCCGTGAGTACATACCATATTCCATCTGCGTTCCTGATGCGTTTACGCTTACGCCACTGCATCCTTTCTCACAGCCACTGTTTTACATATATAGCAAACCGAAACTGCTGAACGGTACACGCTCATCAGGCTGTACAGATTCACACAACGATAGCCATAATCCACAACCGTTTCTTGCAGGGTCGCATTTCTCACTCTCATAATAAAACGCTTTGCAAAAAGAACTGATATCTCATAAAAAACACGTTTTCAACGTACAAAAATGCCAAGTTACTAAAAAGTATTGATATCAAAATGACGCCAAGTTACGATACTACAAACAATATAGGCTATCTTGCCTCACCGAAATGACATAAGATGTATCTCAAAGCAATACTACCCAATATTTCCTCAGTTCTTTCAAGTCACTTGGCCCTGTGTTTTCTTATCTTACCATTTCACAATGTCATGCAAACTTTCTGTCAGATCAAAGAGACAAATATTTCGAATTGCCTCATGGAACACATTGAACATTGTACATTGAAATTAATGTATAAATTCATTAATGTACAGAACTGCTGCTGAGCAACGACAGGAAGCACATTTCTCCAGAAAACATGTTTATACTTGCTTTTGAACTGAATTTGAGTACATGTGCAAGTTATTGTATATTTGCTACGTACAATAAATACTGCATGTAAAACACATATTGTACATACATACATAGAGAACTTCTTTATCCGCATGGGGACATTTCCCTGGCAGCATCTTACATTCACATTCACGAACACACTTGTACCAATAAACATACTATCATTCACGCAACAGAAAGCCTGGGCAGCAAAATACATAGGCCTACATACCAATACAAATTGGACATACACACACCTATTCAATCAATCTTGACTGTGAGAGAGCCATCCACACATATGTTTGGCCTGTTCATGTAGTGCATGCTTATACACAGGGCCAAGTGACTTGAAAGAACTGAGGAAATATTGGGTAGCATTGCTTTGAGATACATCTTATGTCATTTCGGTGAGGCAAGATAGCCTATATTGTTTGTAGTATCTTAACTTGTCATTTTGATATCAATACTTTTTAGTAACTTGGCATTTTTGTACGTTGAAAACGTGTTTTTTTATGAGATACCATTTACTTGGACCGAGCTAGCTAGACAGCATGCACCTTCCACGTGAACCTGTTGGGACATTAAAATGGCTGCCGCGGCCTAGCAAGCTAGCATGTATAGCTACCATATGTTCTCCACAAATACACTCGGTAAAACGCGGCATTTAGTAATAAACTTCAAACAAAGGCAACAAAATGAACATGTAACCCGCACGTTATTACAGCAAATAGGCATTAACACCGAAAAACTAAAAAGGAATACCATTCGGAAAGTAGCTGCATTACAGAGACATCATGGATATTTCACGTGTCTACTGTGATCGTACATTAAATGGCTGTAGCGGCTAAATAAGCTAGCACATTTTCTCGGTTTATACACTCGGTAAAACTAGTAAAACTTCACCAACATCAACTCCATTAGTGCTTTTTCACGGTCAGGTATGTCTAACGTTCATGTTTTCACTCCATTGACAGTGTATAATTAATATCATACCTGAAGAAAGGGGAGAAGGATCACAATTGCAAATTAAGCAGTGTTTCCTCGTCAGTGGCTTTATCTGGAATGAGGAAAAAGACCGCGATCCTCCTCTAGTGGATGGAGAAGGCATAAGCAATCGATCCGAAATTAGTTTTAGAAAGGCTTTCTTATAGATTACCGAAAAACAATTAAATGGAAATAAGTTACGTTTTTGGTTTTAACTTTTCCTAAACCAGCAGTGACTTTTAAGTAATTTATCATGAATTCTTACAGTTTTACCCAATTTTCATGAATTTCTACATTTAAAAAAAAAAGGCCAGAAAAAGGGGGTAAGGGGGTGCTAGACTTTTATTCTGTGTTGTGGTGTCATTTTGTGGCGTTACATGTGTCTATGTGTGTGTCATTGTCCTGTAAGGCGGCGTTTTTTGTAAGATTTTTTACGGGGCTTATTTTAAAAGTTTGGGGGTGGTGAAAGTTCATTGTGGGGGGCTATGGGGGAATGAAAAAGTTTTTAATAAAAATGGGATTGGAGGGGGTAGGGACAGAAGCCATGCTCAAACACAAACTTTTACTATCTTTTGTACAGGACAGGGAGTCGGTGTGCCAAGTTTGGGGACTAGCAGTAGGCCGGTCAGAGGACGTATGGAAGGAGGTGGCTCACCCAGATCTGCTGCATCGCCATAAAGACCTGGCCTGGCAGGTGGCACATGGGGTCCTCCCAGTGCAAGGTGTGCTGCATGCCCTCATGGGTGTGCCCTTGGCCCAGGTGTGGGCAATAAGAGACAGTCTGGCACTGTTTGTGGAACTGCAAGGCAGCAAAGGCTCTATGGAGCCTCTGTGGAACACTACTGAAAGGAATAATTTGGACTGCTTCAGCACTAAAAAGCCAGACGGCATTGTACGGTGCGGACAAACCAAGGAATGGACAAAGGTGAAGGTCTCTCTGGATGGCGATAAACTGCATCAAGGAGGCGAGATGGATTGCACGGAATGTGTGTGCAAGGGAGGGCAGAGCGATGCCACCGGAAGCAGTGAAAGGAGTGGCGTTTGCCACTCTGAAGGACTACATGTGCCGGGACCAGAGAAGAAAAGGCCTGGAATGGGCCAGGGACAGATGGGGGCATGCAGCATGGACGATGATAATGGGACAGGGAGGATCAGCCTGACCAAGTCATGGTTTTTTTATGGTGGTGCGGTAGAGATGGTGTGAAGGCATGTTGTTTAGAGTGTACACCGCTGCCCTGTACAAAAGTTGTTTTATTATCCTTGTTGATTTTAAGTATTGTATTGTGTTGTAACTTTTATTGTCATGGGGAAGAAAATTTTAGTGGGCATCATTTGTACGGGTTTTTTTTTGTATGGTATTAGTAGATTGTTTAGGTAGTTGGGTGTTTTATGTTGGTTTGTTTTTAGGGGTGTGTTGTTCGTATAGATTCTTTTTAAAGAGAAAGGGGTGGGGTCTGGATTTGTTTTTAAGGGGGAAAGGTGTAATAGCATGTTGGCCGTATTTACTGGATGCTGGTGGGTGGTTTTTGTTTAATACTTGGTTGTAATTATGGGACTTGTTTAAGTGTTGCCGT
The DNA here is from genome assembly GCF_013347855.1 of Anguilla anguilla. NCBI lineage: Eukaryota > Metazoa > Chordata > Actinopteri > Anguilliformes > Anguillidae > Anguilla > Anguilla anguilla. The sequence continues at coordinate 99,606 of NC_049219.1, read as the reverse complement.
TAATGGAAAAAGACCCATGATTAATTTTTTTTGTACTGTATAGATTGTATTGAATGTTTTCCGTGAAGTGTTGAATGTCTGTTGTGTTGTAAGATAATTGTATTGATTTAATAAATAATTTTGAAAAGGAAAAGGAAAAAGTTTCACCCAGGGCGAGGCTCGGCCATTGCACTCGGTCATGCTGACCCCTGCGAATTCCCCGAATGTGGGAATCTCGACCGCATAATTTCTGCTAGTGGGGGACTGCGTTCGCGCCCTCCCCTGATATTGCTGTGAGAAAGTAGAATGTACTCGATGGCGCCGCGGCGTCTATAGACCGTGAAGCGGGCGTAAATGTAAGAAAAGTGCCTAAAATCCACGGAAGCAACTTTGCTGCAGGTCAGTCGCATTGCAACGGCATATGGCAAGTCCTTGTAAAATTTAATGGATTGCCCGCATTTTTAAATTGCAAGTAAGTGTAACTCATTTAACCAGGGTGACGCGACTTCGTCAGGGTTTTCAATGCTGCGGCCGGTGCGAGAAACGAGCTGTTAACTTCCCTGTCTAAAACAACACGACGAATGTTTCGCCCCATCTCTTTCCACTCCGTAGCATTTTCTTACTTTTTTCAGAGGGGGTGGCTACTGCCATTTGTAAAGCCATAAGTGATCGCGCAAGGTTTGCAAAACATTACATTTGCATAAATTTTTTTCCAATATTTTATCAGGCAAGCCCTTTTACTTAAAGCGACGTGCAATAAGTGTATGCCGAAGGTCGTTGCGAGAACTACAGAACGTACGTCCGACAAGGTTCAATTCTCATAAAGAATCAGCTACCCCGAGCCATTAACATAGCCAGTTCAATCTGTAAGCAGAAGCCCAATGTACATTGCGAAGCCTGGCATCGCAGTCACGTCAGGCACAGCGGATTTAACTAGGAATAATTCTAATTCAGATATATGAAAATACCATTTTCACTAGCCAAAACGGAATTACAGACGTCATAAATAGCTGATCATTCGGTATGTGCGACGATTCGAATGGCCATACTTGTGATGTCATTATGGATATCTTTAAAGTTATTGTGACAAGTGAAAGCATGTATTCAGATATCTTGATTCATCCTTCTTACTCGTCAGTTTCAAACTGCGGTTATCTTGAATTGTCATTCTGACTAGTAACATTGTAATTTCGACCAATTCAAATGCGTTTGTCGATAACTGAAATGCAATTATGGACAGTGGAGCGAGGCTATTGAATGTTAGGAGGGCTTGCCATGACGGCAACTATTTAAACGGCTTTGGCTGCGACTTTTTTCGCTTACGGCCACACCACCCTGAAAACGCCCGATTGGTTTGCCCCAGGAAGTGAGTTGGAAGTAGTTGGAAAAGTTTGTTCTGTGTATTAGCGTTTGTCTCTTAAATCGGTTTACTTTGTTATTTTTTGCAACCTCATTTTGTCTAAGCGTCCGTTTTAGAATTTATTCGTCAACCCCCCAGCAGCATTTGCTGTTTGGGGGACTGTCTTGTACGTTAAATGTTTCGGATGGATATAATGGCAACGAACACTGGACAGCAATTGACTACGAGCCGGATTACGGAGAAAACGGACAGACAAAATGTGAATGACAAAGGAAAGAACACCGACAATGAGAATGGACACGGAATAAATAAACGGAAAGACGGCGAACAACAAAGAAACGGAGGAATCCAAGGAGTAGAGAGAAGGAAATATGACAGAGCTGACAGTGGAAGTGGAGGTGGAAGGAACGGAGGAAATCTCCATGATGGACATACTACGAGAAGTAAAAAAAGAGTGCGGAGAAGTCACAGGCTGTCGAGTGAGAGGAATGGACCAAGCAAAACAGAAACTAATGGACGGAATTAAAGTTAAAGGAGCGATGGTTTTCGCGAGAGACATCGTTAACAAGGACATGGTAGTCTCATTTATTAACCTACCAGTCTATTTAGAGGATGGGAAAATAATAGCAAAATTAGAAGAGTGGGGGGTTAAACCATTATCGACAATTAAACGGAGAAACTGGCCGGGAACAGACATTGCGGACAGAACAAGATTTTTTAAAAGTACGCTTCAACGAGCAGGTACGTTCACTCATTTAGTCCACGAAATTTGAGACGCTGAGAGGCACGGAATAATTTAGGGTGATTCACGACAGACAACTACGGGTTTGCAGACTATGCATTCAACCTGGACATATATTCAGAGACTGTCCGGACTTTAAATGCTTTAAATGTGGAGAGAAGGGGCACTACACGAGAGAGTGCGAGAAACGGAAGGAGGCAGAAAGAGAAGAGAAGAGAAGCAAGAGGAGAGCAAAAGACGGCGACGAAAAGAGAGAGAAAGAACACCGGAACGGAAAATCAGCCGATGAAATGGAAAACGATGCGCAAGAGGAGAAAAATAAAGACGTGCGAAATGGAACGGAGATACGAGACTGAGGGCAACAGTGAGGATAGGGAAGGGGACGGCGATGAAGAGGAAGAGATGGAACAGATGGGAGAAAGTGAGGAAAGCGGAGAAAGAGAAGATGACGATGAGGAGAGTTTTAACAGAAGGGTGGCGAAACAGGCGAGAGAAGAAAACAGCAGATTGCAGATTCAAAGAACAAAAAATGAAGATGAGAGAGGAAATTAAAGAGAAAAGACCATGGAAAGAAACAACTATATCCCAGAAACTGGCTGCAAAAAAGAAAGGCGGACAAAGATAGAGCACGAGAAGAAAGAAAGAAAGGACTGCGAGTTGGTATGTGATTTTTGTATGTACTGCTTGGTGTAAATGTGTATCTTCTTTTTTTGCACTCATGACCACAGTTACCTCTGTAAATATAAACGGGTTGAGGAATGAGGAAAAAATGAAAGCGCTGTTGTATACATACAGAAGTGACATTATATGCATCCTGGAAACGAACTGGGATGAGAGCAAGGTGAACGAGATGAGAAAAGAATGGGGAGGGGACATTTATTACAATAACGGAGATACAAATGCAAGGGGAGTTGCGATTTTGATTAAAAAAGAATGTGTAGAAAATATAAAAAGTGTATAAGGATAGGACTGGGAGAATAATAATAATAATAGACTTTGAATATAAAAAGATAGAATTTAGATTAATAAATATATACGTTCCAAATATAGAAATAGATAAAAGAAGTATAATCGATGAATTGAAAGGTTTAGTGATGGGGAGATGTATAATAGTAGCTGATTTTAATATTCGATGCAGTAGGTTAGATGTAGGTAAAGGGGTAGAATTTAGATGGGAAAAATCCAGAGGGATGTTAATAGAAATGATAAAAGAAAAAGAGTTGATAGATGTATGGAGATACGACAATCCAGAAAAAAGAGAATTCACTAGAAGGCAGATGAGAGATGGGACATTAAAGCAGAGTAGAATAGATTTAGTGTTATTAAAGGGGGAAATTATTAGATATATAGAAAAAATGAGACACCAGAGAAATAGCTTTAGTGATCACGGTGGGGTTAGATTTACAGTTAAGATAGGGAGAGAGGAGGTAAGGGGAGGGATGTGGATATTAAATGCAGGATATATTGAAGAAGAGGGCTATGAGCAACAGATTAGAGAGATATTAGATAGAGAGAATACAAGAAGAGAAGCGCAAATAGAGAATGCTAGTTTAAACGATAGTATAGGGGAAAGATGGGAGTGGATGAAAAATAAAAAAATCTATTAGTATTAGATATAGTAAGAAAAGGAAAGAAATGATGAGGAAAGAAGAGAAGGAGTTGAGGGAAAGATTGGAAGTGGAGTTAACTAGAACAGAAGAAGAAGAGGAGTATAATATAGAGAAATACATATATATAAAGACAGAATTAGAAAAGTATGAGAGGGAGAAATGCAGAGGTGCAATTCTGAGAAGTAAGGCAAGATATGCACTACAAGGAGAGAAATGCACAAAATATTTTTTAGGATTAGAAAGGAGGAGGCAAAACAGGACATATATACATGAAATAAATAAAAAGAATGGAGATAAAACGGAAGATTATGTGGAGATACTGGAGAGGGTGCAGGAATTCTATGAGGAATTATATAAGAAGGGAGGAATAGATGAGGGAAGTATAAGTGAAGTGTTGGAAAGTGTAGAGAAAAAGCTAAGCGTAGAAGATAGAGAGTGGTGTGATAGAGAAATAAGCATGAAAGAAGTATTAATAGCGAAAGAGGGGATGACAAGTGGGGAAAAGTCCAGGGAGTGATGGGATAGGAATAGAGTGGTATAAAAAATATAAAAATGAGGTAGCACCAATTTTAGTGGAGGTATTTAGGGAAATGGAGAGAACAGGGTTAGTGAAGGAAAGGATGGTAGAAGGGGTGATAGCAATAGTATACAAGAAGAAGGGAAGCAATTTAGATTTAGAAATTTTTCGACCAATCAGGTTGCTAAATGTCGACTACAAAATACTAACTAAACTACTAGGAAATAGAGTGAAAAGAGTGATAGGAGGAATAGTACAGACAACACAAAGCTACAGTATACCAGGTAGGGATATAGCAGATACAATAGGGACAGTCAGAGATGTTATAGAACACATGAAGAGGGATAGAATAGGAGGAATAGTTGTAGGGATAGATTGGAATAAGGCATTTGACAGAGTAGAACACAAATTTTTATATAGGGTATTAGAAAATTTTGGGTTTGCGGGAAAAATGGTGGGATGGGTGAGAAGGTTATATGAAAATGCAAAGAGTTGTGTAAAAATAAACGGAGTCTTAACAGATAAATTCAAGGTGGGGAGATCGGTGAGGCAGGGATGTCCACTATCAGCATTATTGTATGCAATCTCAGCAGAGCCACTAGCCACACTAATTAAGAAAGACAAAGGGATAAAAGGAATCAAATTACCATATGGGGGAACATGTATCATAAACCAACACGCAGACGACACAACAATTACGGTGAGAGATGGTGGGAGTGTTAAAAGGGTTCTAGAACTAATTGGAAAGTACGGGAGAGCATCAGGAGCGAAAATAAATAAAGAAAAATCTGAAATAATATATATAGGAGAAGTAGAGAGAGCGGAGGTAGGATTAAGGGTGGAAAATAGATACATCAAGGTGCTGGGAGTACATCCAGGTGTAAAAAGTAAGGAGGTGAGAGATGAGACATGGACAGGGGTGAGTAATAAAATAAGAGCAATATGTACAACATGGAAGGTAAGGAAGTTAAAATTAAAAGGTAAGATAACTGTAGTGAACAGTTTGTTGTTTTCGGTGTGTGTATATGTGATGAATGTAATTGAAATGCCAGAGTGGGTAATGAATGAGTTAAACAGAATTGTATGTGACTTTATATGGGAAGGGAAGGGGGTGAAAATCGCACAAAAAAACACTAGTAGGGAGGAAGTGGGACGGAGGTTTAAAGTTAGTGGACCTTGAAACAAGGAAGGATGCATTAAGAATAAAAACTGTGCAAAAATATATGGTGGGAACACAGAAATGTGGATGGAAAGAATTTCTGAAGAAATATATTAATGATGTGGGAGGAATAGGGGATAATGGATGGTACATGGGGTTTAAGCAGTCAATGACTGGTGGAATACCAGAATTTTACAGAGAGGTACTGGAGGCATGGAGAAGGTTCCTGCCAAAAATACAATATGAGTGTGTAGAACTACAATCTTTTGCAAGCCTACCATTGTTTTTAAATGAAAGTTTCAAGTGTAACAACAAAACGCTGTATGAACCAAAATTCATTGAAAACGGAATAAAACAATTTAAGGACATCATGTATGAAGTGATCCCAGGATTCCTCAAAGAAAACTGCATCTATGATGTGGTAAGAGAAACCGATGGCATGGAAAAAAGAAAAGGTTAACAAAATGAGAAAATTAAATTAAGTATACCAAAAAAATTGACGGGAATTATTGAAAAAGAATGCATGGTAAAAAGAAAAGAATGTATGCCAGAAATATACGTGCTGGATAATGAAAAGAAATGTAACATGGTGAGTATAAGTGTGAGGAAAGTGTATGGCTGGTTAATTGTTGATGTAATAAAAGAACCAGCAGCAGAGAGAGCGTGGAGAAGAGTGTTTGAAAACATGGATGTAAAGAAAATATGGTCCAATGGTAATATAAAATATAATAGAATAGAATGTGAGAATAATGATTTCCTAATAAAACACAACAGAATATACACAAACGTGGTACTAAATAAAATTAACAATGATGTAAATGCAATGTGTGTGTCGGTAGTAGTGGTCATGAGAGCTTTTTGACATTACTTTTTGGATTGTAATGATCTAGTTGATTTCTTTGGTTTTTTAAAGAAATTGTTAAAAGAAAACTGGTGTGTGAAGTTAGATTTGGAGGAAGGGTGGAGAAAATTATTTTTGTTTGAAAAAAGTAAAACGGTGAATTTTTGTTTAATCAATTGTGTTTTAATTCATGCCAGACTAGCCGTTGTATACAGAAGAAACTATGCGCATTTTGAAGGATGGAAAGTAAATGTAAAGTGTTTGTTCAAATCGTTAATGAAAAGAGATGTAGAGTTAATTTGTAAACATGGAAGTAAAGAAATAAAGAGTTTTTTGTTAGTGGGAATAAGTTGATTTATGAAGGGGAGAGGAGAGAAATCATATTTAATTGGTAAAAAGCCAATTTAATTTGTTTGGGGCTTTGGTTAATGTAAATAATGTAAATAAAGTAATAGAATGTGGATTTTAAGGAAATGTAAATGTGTAAATAGTATGTTGTGTTGTTATGAAAGTGTACAAAAAAGATATAACAGAAATGTAAATTTGTGAATTGGAAAAATAAATAAAAAAATAAAAAAAAGAAAACACCCGATCTCGGAAGCTAACCAGGGTCGGGCCTGGTTAGTACTTGGATGGGAGACCGCCTGGGAATACCAGTTGCAGTAAGCTTTTACTTATGTACTTACATATTTATTTATTTATTTATTTGCGTTGTCACACTAGGGGGCGATCTCTCACACGATTTAAGCTGGAATACCAGAACTGTGCGAAGAAAACATCAACGTGTCTTAGATATCCAGCCACAGTTCAAAGCTAATGGCGTCAGCACGCTTCGGTTTCTGTCAAAAGCGTTTTTCGTTTTTGTTGTTTCAGAATGAGAGAGAAGGGGGCTATTTCAGAAAACAGGCTTACCGAGTCGAGTCTGCTCTGTAACTGCGCCGAGTCAATACCAGGAAGAACTGTATTCACTTCAGTCCATGTTCCTGATTCGCGAGGGCTGCCGGGTTTTCCTCGGTACACTTATCCGGCTAACCGGCGTCCTGATACGGGGCCCAGGAGTTCGCTTAACTGTGCATTTTTGCGTTCCCCATGCGTTCATTTGGGAATTACGTGTGTGCATACTCGATGAAAAAGAAGTAAGAACTAATGTTAATGGCCTCTCACCAGGGAATGCTGCGTTGGGGGATTCCGTTTACCACTCGCTCTGTCCTGCGTGGATGCTTCTGAGAATGTGTAGGGTACTGCGAGGCACAGCGGGAAATATATATTTTTTAAAAGTTGCATTTTTAGGTAATAGTATCAATATTAAGGAGCGCCAGTATTCTGGCACAGGTAGTGAGATCGGACAGTTCGCTCGCCGTCATTGTGCGCCTTGGAGAGCTGCGCAACTGGAACGGTGTGCTACCCACATATGTGAAAGGCACAGCGTGGCGCAGGGACAGATTCCGAGAGGTGCACAACTCATACTTACCTGGCGGGGGAGATACCATTTTGGTCTTTCTTGCTGAGCGATAGTATCGAGCTTGTTTTTTGCTTAGTGCAACAAGCGTGTATTGTTTCAATTTAACTATTTGTGTTGGATTTTCTGTTTTTTATTAGGTGTTGTCGCTGACGAGGACAGGAGTGGAGCGACGTTTCTTCCTGCAGGTACGGCCCTTCGGGGCATGCTTTGTTTGTCTCTTTTGTTTAAAATTGTTTTTTCGATTTTAATTGTTTTTTTTCCCTTTGCGGTAGTACTGTTGTGTGTTTCAGTTCGAAATGGCGGCAGCGAGAGTCGGCGCCCGTCAGCACTGCTGTGTCCGCTTTAACTTGCGCGAGAAAGACGGTCGTGTGTTAGAGTGCTCATGGCTGGATTTCTCACGCAAGTTTGTTAAAGGCACTTTGGGTTTTAGTCCTTCGGACATTAATTGTTTGATTGGTTTGCCTCACGGAAAAGGATTTGACCTGAGTTTTAAGACTCAAACACTGCTCAGAAGGTTTTGGGAGAAGTTTGAAATGGTAAAAGATCAGTTGGAAATGTTTGCGGTGGAGCGTCTAACCGATGATTCAGTTAAGGTGGTTTTTGTCAGAATGTTTAATGAAATGAAACCGGGCTAGTGGGGAAGAGGAAGCCCAGAGACCAGCAGGGGGGGCTGGTGGGAGAAAGGAAGGTGGGACAGAGGAGCCAAACAGTGAGGCCCAGAGACAAGCAGGGGGCTGGTGGGAGAAAGGAAGGTGGGACAGAGGAAACAAAAGGTGATGGTAGAAAGGAAGGTGGACAGGAAGAAGAAAAGGAAAGAGGGGAGAAGGGAAAGTTTGGGGAAGGTGAGAAAGTAGGTGATGAGACTCAAAGGGGTGAGGACGAAAAGGTAAGTAAGGAGAAGAGGGGGGCTGATGTAGGGATTGGGAGTGAGGGGAAAGGTAGTGGTGAGGATAAGGGTGTAGGTGAGGGTGTAGATATGGAGAAGGGGGAGGGGGAAGGTAAGGAGTTAGAGGTAGGTGCAGAAAGTCTGCAGCCGGGGCAGGTTGAGGAAGTGGAACAGGTAGACTCTGTGGAGGTGGAAATGGAGGTAGAGCCGCAGGGAAAAGAAGGACAGACAGGGGAGTCTGACTCGGAGGCTGCCTCTATGGAGACAGTGGAGTCAGAAGGGAAAAAAAGAGGTAGAGGTGGGACCTTTAAAGAGGGGTTTAGATGAGGATGGAGATTTGGAGGGAGCTATAGGAGGACGAAAATGGAAGACAGGAAGGAAAAAGCAATGGGATTGGTTGGAATTCCTATCGGACAGTGAGGAGGTAGGGAATTCTCCAGTTTATTGGGAAAGGTCACAAAATCAGACTCCATATGTTTCTGAACTGTTTGCTACAGATGAAAATGCACAGGTGGGTGATTTAGGAGGGGGCAGTTCATTAGAGAAGTGATGGAGAAGGATTTAAAAGTTTGTTTCATATATAAGGTGGTGGTTTTTGTAGAATTGGTGTTTCTTTTTTATCACTTTAAAATGAGTTGCCAGCACATACCCCTCACGGTGACGATAAATGTTCGTAGTGTGAGGACAGTAATGAGGGAAAGGTCTGTTCTGTTAGCTCTGGAAGGGGTGCAGGCAGATATAATTTGCCTACAAGAATGCGGGTTGCCATATCGCTCTTCCTACGGGGAGTGGGAAAGCATGTGGCAGCTAGGGCCGTCTCTTTGGAGCGGGTCGAACGCAAACTGGTCGGATGGTGTGGCAGTGCTGGTGAAGAACAAGGGGGTGCAGGTGTTGGGGAGCACTGTGGTGGTGAGTGGTTGACTCTTGGTTTTATCACTGTCTTTTAATGGAATGAATTAAAATTTAAATATTTTAATATTTTTTAAATATTTTTTCTCCAAACAAGCAGGAGAGATGGGAGTTGCTGCAGGAGCTCCCGCCGCATCTCCTTGGGCGGGCCCCGGTGTTACTGGTTGGGGATTTTAATTGTGTTTTAAATAGGCTTGGGCGGAAGGGGGAGGGAGAGGTCTTTAGGATGGATAAGACAACATTTTATCTCCAAAGACTTTTAATGGATTTTAAATTGCGAGATATTTATTCTTCTTTGTGTCCAGGACAAGAGGGGTTTACTTGGCGAACAAATGATGGATCCCGAGCATCGTGGATTGATTTCATCTTTGCTAGGGGTTTTGCTGGTCAATCAGCATCTCTGAATCCAGTATTTTATTCTGACCACTCCCTGCTGAACTGCTCCTTGACTGTGGAGTCAGGAGTACCAGTAGGCAGAGGAGTATGGAAGCTGAACTGCCAGCTTGTTGGAGGACCCGGCAGTAGTGATGGCGTTTAATGAAAAATATAAGGAATGGCAATCCCTCCAGGAGTTGTACAGTACGTGTGCGGAGTGGTGGGAGGATACAAAGGGGAGAATAAAGGAATTTTTTATTAAGGAAAGGTAAGGAAAAAAAGAAGAAGGAGAGAAGAGTGTGGGTGGGGCTCCAGAGGAGATTAAATAGGTATTGTGATCTGGTAAACATGGGATTTGATTTTAAAGAAGAACTGGAGCAAATAAAAAATGAGATGGCGGTTTTAATGGAAAATAAGTGCAAAAATGTAATTTTTAGGAGTAAGGAGAAGGAAATCGATGAGGGAGAGAAATGCACAAGATATTTTTTTTAAAAAATTATGTCAAGGAAAATTTTAATGAAAGGTTTGAAGGGGGAAGATGGGGTCGTAAAAAATGGGAAAAATGATATGTTAGAGGCGGTGGAGGAATTTTATGGAAAACTGTTTGGGGAAAAGGAGGTGGTGGAAGAAAGGGTGGAGGAGGTGCTGGAAAATATAGAGAGGGTGGTGGAAGAGGGTGTAATTTTAGATGCACCTATTGAGTTTTTAGAATTGACAGAAAGTCTTAAATCTTTTAAAACTGGGAAAGCCCCGGGGCTTGACGGGATTCCAATTGAATTTTACAGGTGTTTTTGGGGATTAGTGGGACCAGATATTTTAGCTGTTTTTAGAGAGTTTGATAGTTTTAAAAAGTTGCCGGTGAGTTTTAGAGAGGGGGTGGTTACCTTGATTTTTAAAAAAGGGGAGGTGGAGGATTTAAAAAACTGGCGACCGATAACTCTTTTAAATTGTGACTTTAAGATGTATAGTAAAATTTTAACTTTAAGGATGAGGGGGGTTTTAGAGCAAGTGATAGACCTGGATCAAACCTGTGCTGTGCCAGGAAGGAGGATCACGGACAGCTTGGTACTGGTGAGAGACGCCATCTGTTACGCGAGAGACAGAAATATTAGGCTTGCAGTGTTAAATTTAGATTTTGAAAAGGCTTATGATAGGGTCTCGCATCAGTACATGTTTCGTGTACTGCAAAAGATGGGGTTTTCAGGTGGGTTTTTAGCACGGGTGGGGCTCCTATACACAGAGGTAAGGAGCAGAATTTTGGTAAATGGGATTTTATCAGAAGCAGTGTCAGTAAACTGCGGTGTCCGTCAGGGGTGTCCGTTATCCCCACTCCTGTTTGTTTGTTGTATGGAGCCACTGGCACAGGTGTTGAGAAGGGACACCTGGATTAAGGGGCTACAAATACCGGGTAGTGGGGGGAGGGAGGCCAGGTGCATTCTCTACATGGATGATGTCACGGTTTTATGTTCGGACAGAGTGTCGGTCGCCAGGGTTTTAGACAGAACAGAATGGTTTGGTCAAGCCTCGGGTGCAAAATTAAACAGAGAAAAAACAGTTTTAAAAGTGTTTGGGAACTGGAGTGAGGTGGAGAAACAAGACCTCCCTCAAAAAGTGGATGTTAATGAAATGCGGGTTTTGGGGGTGAAATTCGACGCAGAAGGTTTGGGCGGCGGGAACTGGGAGGACATTTTGAAGAGAATACAGAGGAAGGTAACTTTTTGGAGGTTGAGGCAACTCACCTTGGAAGGAAAAGTTTTAATTCTGAAGTCTGTGATTTTACCAATGTTGTTGTTTGTGGGTGCTGTCTTTTGTCCGTCCCGTGTTGTGTTGGTGAGACTGGATCGTTTGATTTTCCGTTTTGTGTGGGGTGGGGGGTGGGAACGGCTAAAGAGGGAATGGGTGAAGAGAGTGCCGGAGAAAGGGGGAAAAGGGGTCCCGGATTTTTACAAAATTTTAATGTGTAAATTTGTGGCGTTACATGTCTCGTTGGCTGTGTCTGGTTTTAATAAAGCTTCATGTTTTGTTCGATTTTTTATGGGGGGCTATTTAAGGAGGTTGGGTATTTTAAAAGTAAATTTAACTGTACCTGTAGCCTTTGTGATGCCAGGTTTTTATCACCTCGTGCAAACGTTTTTAATGAAATGTGAATTGGAAGAGGAGGGGGTTGATGCACTGACATCTTTTAAAAATCTTCTCTCCTTTGTGCAGGGCAGGGAGCCTACGTGTCCAGTGAGAGGGCTGGCACTAGGCCAAGCAGGAAAGATTTGGAAGGAGGTGGCCCACCCGGACCTGCTGAACCGCCATCGGGAACTGGCCTGGCAGGTGGCGCACGGGGTCCTCCCTGTACGAGCAGTAATGCACAGAAGAGGGATGTCCAGAATTGCAGTGTGCCCTAGAGATGGCTGTGGCTATGAAGAGCCAGTGCGGCACCTCCTGTGGGGCGGTGAGGCGGCCCAGGCCCTCTGGAAGGAGGTGTGCCCTCTGCTCCAGCACCTGCACCTGCACCCAGGGATAACGCTAGACTGCCAGCTGGTCTTATATGGGACAAAAGGAAAAATAAAAGCAAATGCGTGGACTCAAGCATGGCAAGTGGTCAACTGCGCAAAAGAGGCCCTGTGGAAGGCAAGATGCCTGCTGGTGCTGGAGGACAAAGTATTGAAGAAGGAACAGACGAAGAGGGTGGCCTGGGCCGCAGTAAAAGACTACATGCTCCGACACAGACGACGGAAGGGACAGGAGGTGGCCAGGCGCACATGGGGGCACGCTGCATGGACAATGGTGATGGGACGGGGAGGACTAGCCTGCTCAGGTCCAGTACCCCCAGTATGACCGGACAGCAGGTAAGGAGTGAAGGCGGTTGTTTAAGGACACGTACTGCCCTGTACAAAAGCATAGTGTCAAATTTTATTGGGATTGTTTTTAAAAAGGATGTAAAATATATTTATTGGCATGAGATGGAGGTTTGGAAGATTTTAGAGTGTATTGTGAATGGAAAATGTTTTGTGTTTTTTTAAATATAATGTTTTATTTGAAATTTGTAGAAATTATGCAAACTTTTAAATTGTCATCAATTTTAAATCAAATACCTGGAAAATAATTTTTTTAACATGCTTGGTATTTTATTTTTATAAAGATAATAAGGTTTGTAAAGCTTGAAATGTGTTGAAATGTGTTTGTAAAGATTGAAATGCTTGGAAAACAAAATGTTTTGATACAATAAAAAAATTTCAAAAGTGAAAAGTGGTTCACCCAGGGCGAGGCTCGGCCATTGCACTTCGGTCATGCTGACCACTACGAATTCCCCAAATGTGGGAATCTCGACCGCATAATTTCTGCTAGTGGGCGACTGCGTTCGCGCTCTCCCCTGATGTTGCTGTGAGAAAGTAGAATGTACTCGATGGCGCCGCGGCGTCTATAGACCGTGAAGCGGGTGTAAATGTAAGAAATGTGCGTAAAATCCACGGAAACAACTTTGCTGCAGGTCAGTCGCATTGCAACGGCATATGGCAAGATCTTTTAAAATTTAATGGATTGCCCGCACTTTTAAATTGCAAGTAAGTGTAACTCATTTAACCAGGGTGACGCGACTTCGTCAGGGTTTTCAATGCTGCGGCCGTTGCGAGAAACGAGCTGTTAACTTCCCTGTCTAAAACAACACGACGACTGTTTCGCCCCATCTCTTTCCACTCCGTAGCATTTTCTTACTTTTTTCAGAGGGGACGGCTAAGCTTACCCAAAGCGACGTGCAATAAGGGTATGCCGAAGGACGTTGCAAGAACTACCGAACGTACGTCCGACAAGGTTAAATTCTCAAAGAATCAAGGCACAATCAGTGCTTTGGGTAAAAGGGCTCAGTGATTTCAATCAGGCACAGCGGATTTAACTAGGAATAAATCAAATTCAGATATATGAAAATACCATTTTCACTAGCCAAAGCGGAATTACAGACGTCATAAATAGCTGATCATTCGGTCTGTGCGACGATTCGAATGGCCATACTTGTGATTTTCAGACGTCTTGATTCATCCTTCTTACTCGTCAGTTTCAAATTACAGTTATCTTGAATTGTCATTCTGACTAGTAACATTGTAATTTCGACCAATTCAAATGCGTTTGTCGATAACTGAAATGCAATTATGGATATTGGAGCGAGGCTATTGAATGTTACAAGGGCTTGCCATGACGGCAACTATTTAAACGGCTTTGGCTGCGACTTTCTTCGCTTACGGCCACACCACCGTGAAAACGCCAATTGGTTTGCTCCAAGCAGGAAGAGTGGGATCTGCACTACTTTGTTTAGTTTGCTTGAGTTTGTCTTTCGTCGTGTCTTTCAGCATTTGTTCGTTGTTTAATTGTTTTATTTTTCGAACGTGTGAGTGAGTGAAACCCCCTGCAGCTTGTGCCGTTTGGGGGTTTTGTTTTTTGTGTGTGTGTCCTTTGGACGGATTTCATGGATAACAAACTTTGCACGCCACAGACAACGAAAATTGATGTGGCAAAAGGCAACGGCAACACGGACAAACCTTCGGACGGATTCTCGGCAACGACACGGAATTACAAAAAGGATTTGACTCTCGCGGTGGAAATTATTGGCGACGATAAATTGACAATGATGGAACTGTTAAAATCTATCCAAGAAGAATGCGGAAAGGTAATTTGATGTAGATTTAAATCACAAAAATCATACGAAGTAACTATGTTTACTGAAAGAGGGAAAAGTAAGTTGTTGGAGGGGATTAAAATTAAAAACAGTACAATAATGGCCAAAGAAGTTTCTAATGATGAGCTAGTGGTCTCGTTTCTCAACTTACCAACATGCATAGAAGATTTTGATATCTTGGGGAAACTGAGGATTTTAGACTGGGGAGTAAAAGCAATATACAGCGGATAAAGAGAAGGGTGTGGCCAGGAACGGACATTGCTGATGGAACAAAGTTTTGCAAAGTTAAGTTCACCGAGACGGTCAAATACCTGCCTTACTCTACAAAGTTCTAGACGTTAGAAGGAGCGGAATATTTCAGAGTAATCCACGATAGACAAATGAAGGTCTGCAGTATCTGCATCAGACCTGGGCACATTCTTCGGGAGTGTCCAGAGTTTAGATGCAGGAATTGTGGCGAACAAGGTCATTATGCAAGAGAATGTACAGACAGCGGTTTCTGTGGACTATGTAAAAATAGAAAACGCTGGTGTCGATGCAAGGAGACGAGGAGTGAGGTCGTGGCTTCAGGCGCCTTAGAAGAGGACAGCACGCCACAATTAGAAGGAGAAAAGGTGGACGAAGACGAGGAAGAAAGGAAAAAAAAGGCATATAAGAAAACTGCAGCCCAGGCGGAAAAGGAGAACACAGCAGTCACCATAGGAAGTAGTACAGACACTGCTATCCTACAGGTTGACCTGGTTGAAGGTGGGAAGAGGGGGAACGGAGAGGAAACAGGGCCTCCCCAGGTGACTGGATCCCCGGCAGCCCGTGCGAGTACCTCAAAAGAGAGGAACGTTGTTGAGGAGACCGCTGGGAGAGGCGAAGGAGAGAAAATTGAGCCCGCTGTGATCCCTGAGACAGATATAGAACCAGAAGAAACAACAAACAGCGAGAAAAACTGGATAGAGGAAATGGACACACAAGATGTCTCTGAGGAGGAGGAAGAGACCAAGGGAATTGAGAGGAAAGGAAAGCGTGCAAGCACTGAAAAAAAGAAGGCAGATGCACAGGAGGAGGAAATGAATGAAGATGAAGATGGAGAAGAGATACTGGCAGAGATACTCCAGGTTTTCAGCAGCATACAGCACTGTACCCTGGAGGAGAAAAGAAAGCGATTTTTGGATGGAGCGGAGAAGGAAGACAGAAAGCAAAGAAAAGGATTCAGAGTAAAGAAATGACAGAAGGAAGACATTACAGGAAAATAATGACTCGGGTATGGTTTCTTTTCTTTTTTTGTTTTTTACATTATGATTTCAATAACATCAATGAACTTAAATGGTCTAAGGAACATGCTAAAGTTTGAGCAGTTTTTGGTCTTATTTAAAACAGATATTATTTGCATCCAAGAAACCAACTGGTCCGATAATTTAATGATCGAAATTAAACAGAAGTGGACTGATTTAATGTATGTTAATTATGGCACTGAGAGGGCACGTGGGGTTGCAATTTTGATAAAGAATGATATTGTAAATAATGTGAAGCAGGTCTATGCTGATGATGATGGAAGAGTTATTTTGGACTTTAATCATAAGAATATTGCTTTTTGGCTGATTAATGTATACGCTCCAAACGTAGAGAAGGATAGAAAAGCGCTATTAATAAAACTAAAACCATATTCTATTGGAAACTGTATCTTAGTTGGCGATTTCAATATAAAATGTACTAGACTGGATAATGCCAGAGGTTCTGACCTGAAAACTGATGTGTCCAGGAACTTCCTACTAGAAATGATGGATGAAAACAGCTTAGTGGATGTGTGGAGAACAGATAACCCTAACAAGGTTGAGTTCAAGAAGACAAGTCGTTATGGAGAAGTTAAAACAGAGTAGGATTGACCTTTTGTTAGCAAAGAATGAGGTGGTTAAATATATCTCTTAAATGTGCTATAAGTTTACAAATCTGAGTGACCATGCTGCCATTAATTTTAACCTTTCTGAGGTGAGAGGTGGAGGAATATGGTGCTTGAATAATAGTTTACTAAATGAAGAACAATATAAAACTAAAGTCATTAATTGTATAGAGAATGAAAAAATGAATCCCATATTTATGGAGAATACTGGGATTTGGTGGGAAGAAGTGAAAAACAAGATAAAGAGGCTAAGTATAAGATATGCAAAAACACGCAATTTCATGAAAAATTGTAAAGAAAAATTAAGGGCTAAACTATCTGTGGAAATAGAAAATGCTGAAAAGGACCCTAATTATAATATGGAAAATTATTTAAAAATACAGGAGGAACTAGGGCAGTATGAGAGGGAGAAATGTATGGGGGCTATAATAAGAAGTAGAGCTCAGTATGCGCTCGAAGGGGAGAAATGTACTTCTTTTTTTCTTGGTATGGAGAAAAAGAAACAGAATAAGTGCTACATAAGCCGCGTTTCCACCAAAATTACCCGGAACTTTCAGTCCCAGGAACTACTTTACCAAGAACTAAAAGGTTCCTTCAGCCAATGGTTGTCTGCGTTTCCACCGGGGTCTAAAGTACCGCGAATATTAGGCAAATTAGCCCACTGACGTATGAAAAAGCAACGTTGTCGTCGGTCCATCTGTCATATGATTTCTTCCGTAACCCCATACTACCACCGAAGTAGCCTACATTATTTTCTAATAACCGGGACAGCCCGGAGGGATTTATTCCACTTATACAACGGGTTACCAACAATGACTATATATGGTTACTTTTGTATTTATTGATTTTCATATATCCTCTCAAACACATTCATTATGTTTTTATGCGAACATTCGCTTTCATGTCTTGACATCCGAAGCGACAGAATGCATTCACATTTAACTGGCAACAACAGCAGAAAACATGCACACGTTGTAAACAATTTGCTGTTTGATTACTTTCTCGTCGTCAATTCCATATAGGCTAATCGCAAAATGACAAGAATAGAACGAAAACTCGGACTTGCGTGAAAATGTAAATTAGTAGTGGTAGAGCCACCGTTTGCTTTCCTTCGAAGTTACTGCTAGCCGAGCAGCGAAGTGTGCCCTCCAGATGCGAAACATGCACCATAAATTAGTCCATAGTCTTCCTGGTCTTTTCGTGGAATTGAAAAATGGCAGTAAAATTGAGTAAAATTACGGCAGTCTGAAAAAGCTAAAGGGAAGATTACTAGAATTAACCTGTTATTTTACCCGGATAAAAAGTGCGGATGGTGATTTCCAGTTTGCTTGTACTGTATCACCAATGTTAATTATGCAGAACTACCGCATACCTCACATAACTGTATCAAACTTTTTGAGTCAATTACAACGGGCTAACAAAGAAAATCCGGAAGAAAATATTCAGCAACCGAATTAATCCGTTTGAATGTTTTGGTAGCCTACGTAATATGCTGTCCCAGCACGAATGCTTAGCATTTGATGAGTTGGAAAATGAAAAAGGTGAGAGAGTAAATGATTTTGTTAGTGTACTGGAAACAACAGAAACATTTTATAGAAACCTATTCAAAAAGGGTAATACGGATGCAGAATGCACAAAAACTGTGTTGAGTGCTGTAAGTGTAAAAATTTCTCAAGAAGAAAAAAAGATGTGTGAGGAAGGTATTACAATTGCAGAAATAAAACAAGCAATTGTAAGCACGAACGCAAATAAAAGCCCTGGTTTGGATGGATTGACGAGCAAATTTTAGAAAACATTTATAGATATTTTAGCACCAATTTTGTTGAAGGTTTTTCAGTCTATGGAGGATAGGCAAGAGGTTCCTGATTCAATGGTAGTAGGTATAATTACTATGGTATACAAAAATAGAGGAAATAAGCAGAAATTAGAAAATTTTAGACCTTTAAGTCTTCTGAATAGCGATTATAAGGTACTGGCCAAGATCCTTGCAAATAGAATTTAAAAAACTTTAGGGAGTATAATCGCACCAACACAAGCTTATGGTGTACCAGGTAGAGATATAGCAGACACAATTTGTACAATAAGAGATATTGTACATCATATGAAAGAGGAGGGTGGCATTGTGTTAAGTCTCGATTTAAATAAAGCTTTTGATAGGGTGGAACATGATTTTCTATTTAAAACTATGGAGAAATTTGGTTTTGGTGACAAAATAATAAGATGGATTAAGTTGCTGTATAACAATGCAAAAAGTCGTGTAAAATGTAATGACTGTTTAACTGACCCTTTCCCACTAGAAAGGTCTGTGAGACCAGGGTGCCCCCTATCTGCCCTGTTATTCAGTATTTCTATCGAACCATTGGCTACACTGATAAAAGCTGATAAAGAAATCCAAAGTGTAAAAATGCCTAGTGGTGGAAGTAGTATTATTCATCAATATGCAGACGATACAACCTTGACTGTAAAGGACATTAATAGTGTAAAAAAAGTAATGGGTAAAATTGATATATATGGAAAGGCTTCAGGCGTAAAAGTAAACATAGACAAATCTGAGATCATGTATGTAGGTAATATAAATCCTGAAGACTGTAATATATAATTTAAGAGAACTAACAGCTTAATGAAGGTATTGGGAATAAATCTAGGAATAGATGAAAAGGATGCGAGGGACAAGACGTGGACTGGGATCCTTAATGAAGTCAAACAAACTTTGAATTTCTGGAAACAGAGAGGGTTGAAATTAAAAGGAAAAACTGGGGTAATGAACTCATTGTTATTATACTAATTTGTATATGGTTTAAGTGTGATGGACATGCCTGATTGGGTGCATAATGACAGAGTAATTTCCAGTTTTTTATGGGATGGTAAGGGAGTTAAAATTTCTCAGAAAACACTTATAGCTGATTATAATGAAGGAGGCTTAAAATTAGTTGATTCGGGTATTAAGCGAAAAGCAATGAGAATAAAAATGGTGAAGAAGTATTTGTATGATTCTGTTGACTATGGCTGGAAATATTTTTTCAAAGAATACTTGTATAAATGTGGTGGATGTGGAGATAATAGTATATTGATGTCTTTTAAAAGGACAATGTTTGAAAATGTACCTTATTTTTATAAGAAAATGTTCGAAGCATGGTCAGAGTTTGTGCCAAATATAGCCTACAAGTGTAAGGGAATAGATTCAATATTAAATCAGCCAGTCTTTCTAAATAGGAAAATCCAAAATAACAGCCGGGTCATGTATAATAAATACTTAATGAGTGCAGGATTAAAACAAGTAAAAGACTTTGCATATGAAGTTATCCCAGGATTTCTTCCTGAACAAGCCATAATCCATAGTGTTCAGGAATATGATGATAGTATTAGTAAAACAACTATTGTAAATATGTATGAAAAAATTAAGAGTAGTTTCCCTAAAGAATGGATAAATGTAATTAACAAAGAATGTGCAGGAGTTGGAGGTACTGGCCTTCCTGAATTGTTCATTGTGATGAATGGAAAAAATACAGATTTATCTACATTTACAACAAAAGATTTTTATAAAATGATTGTTAAAAAGGAAATTAGAACACCTGCATCAGAAAAGGTCTGGGTAAAAGTGTTCCCTGATTTAAATGTCAAAAATATATGGAAGAACTTAAATGTGAAATATAACAGTATAGAGTGTGAAAACAACGATTTTAAAATAAGGCATAATAGAATATATACCAATGTAGTGTTACATCAGATAAACAAATTTTTTCCTTGAATGTGATGGTTTAAAAAGGTTTTATTCAAGGTTGAAGGATGTATTGAGGAAAAATTGGTCATCTGAATTTATTGATGAACTTGACTGGAAAAAAAATCATTTTATTTGAAGTATTTGAAGTAAATAAAAATGTAAATGTCAAATTACTTAATTTTATATTAAAAATATAAAGAAATATTGCACATTTTGAGAAAAAGAAAGTAAAAGTTTGACCTATCTTTGAGGCTGTTGTCAAAAAAAGACGTTTCTTTAATTTACAAATACAAGAAAAATGATTTAGAAAAGTTTTTTGTTGATAAGTGTACATTAATTTCCATTGATTTGGGTGGGAAATTGTTATATAATCTTTAAATATTAATACATTTAAAAAAAATGAGTTATTTGATTTAGGGTAAAGGAGTAATAATTTGTAGGGGTTTGGATAATTTTGAATGTTTTTTGTTGAGTTAATGTCTGTGAACTGTTATTTGATATGTTCTGTAAATTTGTCTTTGTTTTTATTTATCTATTTTTTTATAATAAAAAGAGGGAAAAAAAAAAAAACGCCCGATCTCGTCTGATCTCGGAAGCTAAGCAGGGTCGGGCCTGGTTAGTACTTGGATGGGAGACCGCCTGGGAATACCAGGTGCCGTAAGCTTTTACTTATGTACTTACATATTTATAAAAAATTTTTGCGTTGTCACACTAGGGGCCGATATCTCACACGATTTAAGCTGGAATACCGGAACTGTGCAAAGTAAAATAAAACATCAACTTAGATATCTTAGATGTCTTAGATATCCAGCCACAGTTCAAAGCTAATGGTGTCAGCACGCTTCGGTTTCTGTCAAAAGCGTTTTTCGTTTTTGTTTCAGAATGAGAGAGAAGGGGGGTATTTCAGAAAACAGGCTTACCGAGTTGAGTCTGCTCTGTAACTGCGCAGAGTCAATACCAGGAAGAACTGTATCCACTTCAGTCCATGTTCCTGATTCGCGAGGGCTGCCGGGTTTTCCTCGGTGCACTTATCCGGCTAACCCTGCGTCCTGATACGGGGCCCAGGAGTTCGCTTAACTGAGCATTTTTGCGTTCCCCATGCGTTCATTTGCGAATTACGTGTGTGCACACTCGATGAAAAAGAAGGAAGAACTAATGTTAATGGCGCCTCACCAGGGAATGCTGCGTTGGGGAATTCCGTTTACCACTCGCTCTGTCCTGTATGGATGCTTCTGAGAATGTGTAGGCTACTGCGAGGCACAGCAGGAAATATATATATACATTTTTTTTTTTTTATAAGTTGCATTTTCAGGTACTAGTATAAATATTAAGGAGCGCCAGTATTCTGGCACAGGTAGTGAGATCGGACAGTTCGCTCGCCGTCATTGTGCGCCTTGGAGAGCTGCGCTACTGGAACGGTGTGCTACCCACGTATGTGAAAGTCACGGCGTGGCGCAGGGACAGATTCCGAGAGGTGCACAACTCATACTTACCTGGCGGGGGAGATACCATTTTTGGTCTTTGCTGGTTAAGTGTGTGCTGTATACTAATTGCTGTGTTCAATAATTGTATAAATTTTGTATTTTTTTTTTCTCTGGTTTTGGTTTTACAGGTTTCGCAGGAGGACTGGTGTGGAGAAGAGTGGGGTTTCATTGGAGGGAAGCCCCTTTGGGGCGTGGCCTAATTTTTTTGAATTTTGGAGCTGTTAGTTTGTTCTGGATCTGTTTGTTTCTTTGTTCAGGTTCTTCTGTTTGGTTCACGCGTGTCGCGGGATGGCGGCTGCTCGAGTTGGTGTTCCGCGGCATTGCTGTGTTCGCTTTAATCTCAAAGAAAAAGATGGTAAATTGTTAGAGTGTTCTAGGCTTGATTTTTTACGGAAATTTGTTAAGGGAGTTTTGGGTTTCACTGCAGCGGAGATAAATTGTTTGATTGTGTTGCCACAGGGTAAAGGGTTTGATTTAAGTTTCAAGGGTGAGGCTTTGGTGAAGTCCTTTTGGGCAAAATTTGAAAATGTAAGAGACCAATTGGAGATGTTTGCACTTGAAAAGTTGAGCGATGATTCGATGAAGGTGGTGGTACTTCGTTTGTATAATGAAATGATTGTGGAGGAGGATTTGGTTACATGGTTAGGTAGATTTTGTGTGGTAAGAGGGCGGCCTGTGAAGGTGATGGATGTGGATGGGGTGTGGACAGGGAGCTGGAGAATCCCTGTGAGACTTGTTGAGGATTCCAAAGGATACGGAGGGTACAGGCATTTGCCTTCAATGATTGTGTTAGGAGAAATTAGGGGGTTAGTCCACTATAATGGACAACCAAAATTATGTAGGAAGTGTGGAGAGTATGGACATTTGGTGGAGGGGTGTCATGCTGTGGTATGTGCTACATGTAGGGAGGTGGGGCACCTGGCGGGGGTGTGCCCAAATGGCAGAAAGTGTAATTTGTGCGGTAAGTCCTCACATCTGTTTCGGGATTGTCCAGATTCTTTTGCGAACCGAGCAAGAATGGGTAGGGTTAGAGCTCAGGCTCAAAGGGAAGAGGAGAAAACTCAGGAGGAGAAGGGTGAGCGAGCGGGGTCGGGGGACAAATATGAGAGGGAGCCACAGGAAGCTCAGGAGGGGACAGAGAAGGGGGAAACCCAGAAGGGGGAGACCCAGGAGGGAGAGAAGGAGGAAAACCAGGAGGAAGAGAAGGAGGAAACTAAGGAGGGAGAGAAGGGGGAGTCTCAGGAAGGAGAGAACGGGGAGAATCCTGAGAAAAAGGAACAGAAAGCTCAGGAGGGAGAGACGGAAGATGAGGAGGATATAACACAAGGGGGAGATCAGGTCGGGGTGAAGAGAAAAGTGGTAGAAGGGGGAAAGAAAGTGTTTCAGGAGGGGGTGAGAGAAAGGGCAAAGGGCATTTTGGAGGAGGTGAAGAGGAAAGGAAAGGAGGGAGTGAAGTAGGGGAAAGGAAAGGAAAGGAAACTCAGGAGTGTGTGGAGAAGGAAGCTCCACAGTGTGTGGAGGGCCAGGAGTCAGTAAAGAGAAAGGAAAGGGAGGGCTCATTGGAGAGGGAAGGGGAATCTGCAGAGTGGGGAGATCTGTTCCCCATAATGAGTGAAAGTGAGATGGAGGTTCGGGAGGCAGGAGAGGAGGCGGAGTCGGACGACATGGAGTCGGGACGATAATGTGGGAGGGATGAAGAGATTAGCATAGGAAATAGAGAGGCTCGGAGGCGGAAAGAGGGGGAGGGGGGGTTTTCGGGAGCGGTCGGGATTGATGGAGGACCTATCTCAGGATGGGTCCCAGGAGTCGCCCCCGTCTTTCCCGCAGATGCCCCCAGATAAAGAACCCTTTCAGGAGGAGGAGGTCTTGCAAGATAACAGCACACACGGGGAAGGTAGTGGAGGCAGGAGGATGAAAGGGAAATAAATGGAGTGTGTTGTGTTTTGCAAAATGTTGCATATATTTGTACGGTGTGTTTTTTTTATTTTTAATCCAATGCAGGAAACACTGACGGTGGCATCTGTGAATGTAAGAAGCATGAAGACAGAAATAAAGGCGCAGATGGTGATATCCCATTTGGCAAAAATAAAAGCCAACATAATTTGTCTACAGGAGTGCGGCTTGCCTTTTAGGAAATCATACAAAATGTAGGAAGAAAAGTGGGGACATGGGCCCTCCTTGTGGAGCGGATCAAATGAAAATAGAGCAGATGGGGTAGCTTTTTTAGTGAACAGTAGTTGGGTGGAGGTAACAGGGTTCACGGAAGTAATTCCAGGGAGAGTGATTGTTGGGTGTTTTTGTGTTGGTGACGTAGCATTCAAAGCCGTGAATGTTTACGCTTCCCCAGACAAGCAGGACAGGTGGGAACAATTGGACAGGGTGGCCCCATACCTGCTGGGGAGAGAACCGTTGTTATTTTTAGGGGATTTTAATTGTGTTTTCGAGAGGGAGGGCCGGAAAGGGATGGGTGAAAATTTTAGATCTGATAAAACCTCTGTATATTTCAAAAATATTTTAAAGGATTTTAAAATGATCGACGTTTTTAAATTCCTTGAACCCAAAAGAGGGTGGGTATACGTGGAGTAGTGCGGATGGGGAAAAAGCTTCTAGAATTGATTTTATGTTTTGTAGAGAGTTAAATGGGAAACATTTTTCCCAACACCAGTTTTTTTTTCAGACCACCTTTTAATAAAATGTGAATTCGATATTAAAGGGGGAGGTGGGAAGGGACCAGGGGTGTGGAAACTAAATTGTAATTTACTTAAGGAAAAGAGAGTGTTTGAAAGTTTTAGAAAGGAGTATTTGAAATGGCAGTCGTATCAAGAATTATATGGATCAAGAACAGAATGGTGGGAGGAGACAAAAGTTAAAATAAAAAGCTTTTTTATAGAAGCGGGGAAAAAGAAGAGAGCAAAAGAACGGAGGGAGTGGGCTGGATCACAAAAGAGACTGAACAGATATGTCGCGTTGATACAGGGAGGGTTTGATTTTCAAGAGGAGATGAAGGAGGTTAAAAAAATCATGAAGGAGAAAGCAAAGGAGGAAAGTCGTTCAATAATCTTTAGATGTAAAGAAAAAGAAATAGATGAGAAAAAAAAATACCTTGAGCATTTTTCAAAAAAATTGGTGGCACGGGGAAAGATGATGAAAGGTTTGAAGAGGGAGGATGGGGAGACAGAGAAAGATATGGAAGGGATGACTAGAGTGGTGGAGAATTTTTATAAAGAACTTTTTAAAGAAAAAGAAATTTTACATGGGAGGGTTCAGGAGGTGTTGGGGAGAGTAGAGAGGTTTGTGGAGGAGGACGGGTTTTTAGATGCACCCATAAACCTTTTAGAATTAAATGAAAGCATGAAGTCGTTTAAAAAAGGGAAAACACCTGGGTTAGACGGGCTTCCTATAGAATTTTATAGTGCTTTCTGGGACTTAGTTGGGCCGGACATTTTAACTGTTTTTAATGAATTTGACGATTTTAAAAAATTACCAGAAAGTTTTAGAGACGGTGTCGTGGTGTTGCTTTTTAAAAAGGGGGAGGCGGAAGACCTAAAAAACTGGCGACCGATAACCCTTTTAAATTGCGATTTTAAATTGTACAGCAAGATTTTAACACTAAGAACGAAGAGGGTTTTAGGGAAAGTGATAGACCCGGATCAAACCTGTGCGGTGCCAGGGAGGAGGATAACGGACAGCGTGGTACTGGTCAGAGACGCCATCTGTTTTGCGAGAGACAGAAATAGTCGGCTAGCAGTTTTAAATTTAGACTTTGAGAAAGCGTACGATCGGGTCTCGCACCAGTACATGTTTCATGTACTGCGAAAAATGGGGTTTCCTGAGGGTTTTTTAGCTCGGGTGGGGCTCCTGTATACGGAGGTAAGGAGCAAGATCCTGGTAAATGGGCGTTTATCTAAAACAGTGGCAGTGAACTGTGGCGTCCGGCAGGGGTGTCCTTTATCCCCGCTACTCTTCGTTTGTTGCGTTGAGCCGCTGGCACAGATCTTGAGAAGGGACACCTGGATTTCGGGGGTAAAAATACCGGGTAGTGGGGGGAGGGAGGCCAGGTGCATCCTCTATATGGATGATGTCACAGGTTTAGCTTCGGACGCGGTATCGGTCGCCAGGGTTTTAGATTTAACAGAGTTTTTTGGGCAGGCCTCGGGGGCAAGACTGAATAAAGATAAAACGGTTTTAAAAGTGTATGGAGAATGGACACAAAGGGAATTGCAAAGTCTCCCTATACAAATTGAGGACAAGGACATGAAGGTGTTAGGGGTGAGATTTGACAAAGAAGGGTTGGGCGGGAAAAATTGGGAGGACGTGTTAATGAAAGTAAAAAAGAAATTGCAGTTCTGGAGGTTTAGGAAGTTGACGTACGAAGGGAAGGTTTTGATTTTAAAATCCGTCATTTTACCCTTGCTTTTATTTTTCGGTGTAGTGTTTGTACCATCTCGTTCTGTGTTGGCCCGTCTGGACTTTTTAGTTTTTCGTTTTTTCTGGGGCGGGGGATGGGAAAGGCTGCAAAGGGTGTGGGTGAAAAAGGAGCGGGGGAAAGGGGGAAAGGGAGTGCCAGATTTTAATAGGATTTTAATGTGCCAGTTTGTGGCCCTTCATGTGTCCTTGTGTGTGAAGTCAGAAAATAAGCATCCATGTTTCGTACGGTTTTTTATTGGGGGCTTTTTGAGAGGGTTGGGGATGTTAAAAACGAGCCAAACTCAACCGGTGGCCTTTGACATGCCGGTGTTTTATCAGCCTTTTAAAAAGTTTTTAGCAGTGAGTGGGTTGGAAGGGGAGGGGGCCGAGACTCTATCCTCATACCATAACTTGCTCTCTTTTGTGCAGGGCAGGGATGATACGTGTCCAGTGAGGGGGCTGGCACTAGGTCAAGCAGAAGAAGTGTGGAAGACGGTGGCCCACCCGGACCTGCTGAATCGTCATAAGGACCTGGCCTGGCTGGCGGCGCACGAAATTCTCCCTGTCCGGCAAGTTATGACCGCCCGGAGGATGATGAGGACTGCGGTGTGCCCCCAGACGGGATGCACACATGAAGAGACGGTACGGCACCTGCTGTGGGACTGCTGCATGGCCCAGGCCCTCTGGAACAAACTCACCCCTCTGGTGAAACTGATGGGTTTTAAAAAAAGACTGAAGTGCCACATGATTTTATATGGTGATGGACACCTTTTAAAAACAGAAAAGTGGAGGCTGGTGTGGCAAGTTTTAAACTGCGGAAAGGACGCTTTGTGGACTTCAAGAAACCTTCTACTGCTCCAGGACAAGGACCTGACACCAGAGGAGGTAAAGAGAGTGGCCTGGGCAGCAGTGAAGAAATACATGCTGCGGGACTACAGGAGGAATGGACTCGAGGTTGCCGTACGTGTGTGGGTGCACGCCGCGTGGGTAATGGTGGTGGGACAGGGAGGGCCAGCAGGATCAGGCCAAGATTCTAAATATGGCGGGGCAGCAGAAAAGGAGTGAAGGCAGTTATTTAAGGACATGTCCTGCCCTCTACAAAAAGGCATGGGAGAGAAATGGAGGTATGTTTGGGTCAAATACCGGAAGGGGTTTTATTGTCTTTTATTGAATTATCGAAGGGAAGGACGTACTCAAAAAAAAAAAGAAAACTGTTTTTATGGCATAGCGTATTTATTTATGTATTTATATTTTTTATTGTTTATTTATGGGAAAAAAAGCCAGTGGAATAGATTTTAAACAGTTATGAGAACTTGGTTTAACGTCAAGTATAAAATGGTTTTACAGTTGTGAAATGTAAATGAATGTTGGAATGTGACTGGAGTGTAATTTGATGTTTGATACAATAAAATTTTTTCAAAAAAAAAAAGGTGGTTCACCCAGGGCGAGGCTCGGCCATTGCACTTCGGTCATGCTGACCCCTGCGAATTCCCCAAATGTGGGAATCTCGACCGCATAATTTCTGTTAGTGGGGGACTGCGTTCGCGCTCTCCCCTGATGTTGCTGTGAAAAAGCAGAATGTACTCGATGGCGCCGTGGCGCCTATAGACCGTGAAGCGGGCGTAAATGTAAGAAAAGTGCGTAAAATCCACAGAAACAACTTTGCTGCAGGTCAGTCGCATTGCAACGGCATATGGCAAGTCCTTTTAAAATGTAATGGGTTGCCCGCATTTTTAAATTGCAAGTGAGTGTAACTCATTTAACCAGGGTGACGCGACTTCGTCAGGGTTTTCAATGCTGCGGCCGGTGCGAGAAACGAGCTGTTGACTTCCCTGTCTAAAACAACACGGCGACTGTTTCGCCCCATCTCTTTCCACTCCGTAGCATTTTCTTACTTTTTTCAGAGGGGGCGGCTACTGCCATTTGTAAAGCCATAAGTGATCGCACAAGGTTTGCAAAACATTACATTTGCATACATTTTCCCAATATTTTATCAGGCAAGCCGTTTTACCCAAAGCGACGTGCAATAAGTGATTGCCGAAGGTCGTTGCAAGAACTACAGAACGTACGTCCGACAAAGTTCAATTCTCATAAAGAATCAGCTACCCCGAGCCATTAACATAGCCAGTTCAATCCGTAAGCAGAAGCCCAATGTACATTGCGAAGCCTGGCATCGCAGTCACGTCAGGCACAGCGGATTTAACTAGGAATAATTCTAATTCAGATATATGAAAATACCATTTTCACTAGCCAAAACGGAATTACAGACGTCATAAATAGCTGATCATTCGGTATGTGCGACGATTCGAATGGCCATACTTGTGATGTCATTATGGATATCTTTAAAGTTATTGTGACAAGTGAAAGCATGTTTTCAGATGTCTTGATTCATCCTTCTTACTCGTCAGTTTCAAATTGCAGTTATCTTGAATTGTCATTCTGACTAGTAACATTGTAATTTCGCCCAATTCGAATGAGTTTGTCGATAACTGAAATGCAATTACGGATTGTGGAGCGAGGCTATTGAATGTTAGGAGGGCTTGCCATGACGGCCAGTATTTAAACGGCTTTGGCTGCGACTTTCTTCGCTTACGGCCACACCACCCTGAAAACGCCCGATCTCGTCTGATCTCGGAAGCTAAGCAGGGTCGGGCCTGGTTAGTACTTGGATGGGAGACCGCCTGGGAATACCAGGTGCAGTAAGCTTTTACTTAGGTACTTACATATATATATATATTTTTTTTTTTGCGTTGTCACACTAGGGGGCGATCTCTCACACGATTTAAGCTGGAATACCGGAACTGTGCAAAGTAAAATAAAACATCAACATGTCTTAGATATCTAGCCACAGTTCAAAGCTAATGGCGTCAGCACGCTTCGGTTTCTGTCAAAAGCGTTTTTTGTTTTTGTTGTTTCAGAATGAGAGAGAAGGGGGGTATTTCAGAAAACAGGCTTACCGAGTCGACTCTGCTCTGTAACTGCGCCGAGTCAATACCAGGAAGAACTGTATCCACTTCAGTCCATGTTCCTGATTCGCGAGGGCTGCCGGGTTTTCCTCGGTACACTTAGCCGGCTAACCCTGCGTCCTGATACGGGGCCCAGGAGTTCGCTTAACTGTGCATTTTTGCGTTCCCCATGCGTTCATTTGCGAATTACGTGTGTGCATACTCGATGAAAAAGAAGGAAGAACTAATGTTAATGGCCTCTCACCAGGGAATGCTGCGTAGGGGAATTCCGTTTACCACTCGCTCTGTCCTGTGTGGATGCTTCTGAGAATGTGTAGGCTACTGCGAGGCACAGAGGGAAATATATATATCCCTCTGTGCCTCGCAGTAGCCTACACATTCTCAGAAGCATCCATACACGACAGAGCGTATACTATTACATAAAAATGCAACTTAAAAAAAAAAAAAAAAAAAATTATATATATATATATATATATATATATATTATATATATTCTTTTTTTTATTTTTTTTTTAAAGTTGCATTTTTATGTAATAGTATAAATATTAAGGAGAGCCAGCATTCTGTCACAGGTAGTGAGATCGGACAGTTCGCTCGCCGTCATTGTGCGCCTTGGAGAGCTGCGCAGCTGGAACGGTGTGCTACCCACGTATGTGAAAGTCACGGCGTGGCGCAGGGACAGATTCCGAGAGGTGCACAACTCATACTTACCTGGCGGGGGAGATACCATGATCACGAAGGTGGTTCACCCAGGGCGAGGCTCGGCCATTGCACTTCGGTCATGCTGACCCCTGCGAATTCCCCAAATGTGGGAATCTCGACCGCATAATTTCTGTTAGTGGGGGACTGCGTTCGCGCTCTCCCCTGATGTTGCTGTGAAAAAGCAGAATGTACTCGATGGCGCCGTGGCGCCTATAGACCGTGAAGCGGGCGTAAATGTAAGAAAAGTGCGTAAAATCCACAGAAACAACTTTGCTGCAGGTCAGTCGCATTGCAACGGCATATGGCAAGTCCTTTTAAAATGTAATGGGTTGCCCGCATTTTTAAATTGCAAGTGAGTGTAACTCATTTAACCAGGGTGACGCGACTTCGTCAGGGTTTTCAATGCTGCGGCCGGTGCGAGAAACGAGCTGTTGACTTCCCTGTCTAAAACAACACGGCGACTGTTTCGCCCCATCTCTTTCCACTCCGTAGCATTTTCTTACTTTTTTCAGAGGGGGCGGCTACTGCCATTTGTAAAGCCATAAGTGATCGCACAAGGTTTGCAAAACATTACATTTGCATACATTTTCCCAATATTTTATCAGGCAAGCCGTTTTACCCAAAGCGACGTGCAATAAGTG